>NC_065450.1:229812258-230133714 GCF_917563875.1 Diabrotica virgifera virgifera | reverse complement strand
ACTAATATATTATACATTTGTTTACCTTCATATTGAACAATTATTTATTATTGACAGATCATTTCAACACCCAATCAGAGCCCGTATAACGACTAATACCATACTGTCGGTGTGCGCATGCGCGCAGATTAATATAAATTCACCCTCAATCTCAATCGCGCCTAAAGAAGTATAACTTTAAAAACATACTTCAGAGTGTGTGACGAATCCTCTTAAGTCCCATAAACAAACCGTGTTTCACAATAACTGAATTATTCGAGGCATGTTGATCGTTTTCGTTCATTTATTTCCTGAAGGAAGAAGAAGGCAACTTTTGCGTTTAACTTCGTTTCGGTTGAGAATTCAAATGAAATTAATCGCCGCTGTTGCATGATTTCCGCTTCATAATCTGTTCATCACTTCGTTTCGTGCCCTTTGCTCCTTGCATCATTTATGGTTTGTGATGTTGCCTTTGTAGCGGCCCTTTATCAACTAGTCCATTCACTCACGGTAAAATATTGTAAAACCTACCAATTTTAAAAAATAACTTGAATTAATATGAGATTTGCCGTACACATCACATAGTGTGTGTGCTTTTGCCCTGGGGGTGAGTACCACCCCTCCTGCGGGGTGAAAAATATACGTTCAAAATAAGTTCGGAAATGGATAAACTGACAAATTCTAAGCAACTTTTATTCTATAGCAATTTTTCACGAAGATAATACTTTTCCAGTTATTTGCGAGTAAATTATCTTCATTTTTCTACAAAAAAAAGCAAGTTTTTAGACGGTTTTTCGCAATTTACTCAGAAAGTAAACATTATCGAAAAAAATATTCTTAGTAAAGATATAGCTTATAAAAAGTGAAAAAATAAAGCGCTTTCGGAAAAATTTATCACAACTTATATCATCAAAAAAAGCAAATTGCGCTCAAAATAAAATTGGTCCCTTTTTTTGATAAAACAATCGAGAAAATCACCCCTTAATTAGCATCCCAAATGAAGTTAATCGTTACCGCTTCACAAATTACTTATGTTTTTTTTATTATGATCTGTTTCATTGGTTCAAACAATTGGTGATTATTTTTCAACAACTTATCTCAAGGTCCCTATACTATAGGTTGTATGGTAACTTTGACATTGACAAATGAAATATTGTCATCGTGACGTCACCCAGACGATCAATTTTACGAATTGTTTGTAAACATAATAGGATACGTGGTTTGGAGGCTATATTTTGTTATTAAATATCGTTAGTGTTTTAATTTGTGTTTATATCTTGAGATATAATGTATCTATAGATATCATTAAGTGTTTTTAGTATAATAACTTAAAGCCAAAACTCTTTTACAAGTGTTAAGATACATTTTAATGTGGTTGTATTAAGTACCTACTTACTGGATTTTCTTTCTGCTGTATTGTATAGTAAAGAACATTCTTGTATAGAGACATTACAGTTCTGTAATGTCTCTTGCGGTTCTTCACATCAAGTTTACATCATCTGTGTAGGTTGCAATCTGCTTAGACTTATTGAACAATATATCTAATTAAGTCTATAGATTAATAGATCTATTATATGCAATTGTTTCATATAAAATTATAACCAATATTGCAGCCATCTGAAGATCGTTTGAATAAACAATTATAAACTAAATGAATATATAAAATGGGGAAAATTCCCTTTATTGCACTGAAATTGTATTTTTTTATAATTTACTGTTAATGTAAAACTTCACAGGTACCTATTGAATGGAATCATAATGTTTTAATAGTTTTAGATATTACAATCCAGTACCTAACGTAATCAGATGTTCTTATGTTAAACTTAAGGGAAAAACTACTAATTTTGATACATAAATCTTTAGTTGAATCTCTTTTTCACCATGGTTTACATGTTAGGAGGAATTTATAATACTGTACTACATGCATTATTCCCAATTCAAAATTATTATATACCTACTCAAAATCATTTAAAAAAGTAAATTGTATTCAACCCATTATTAATATACCTAGGATATTTGAATGATTTAGTCCCATATATACACAAGAAAGAATCTCCTTCTGCTTTAATTAAGTAGTAATGCTATTCTACTGCATATATTTAATTGCAATTATATTCTATGATTTTTGTAACTCTACATGTATCTACCACATTTTTTAAAGAATATATGAAATAAATAGTCATTAAAAATCCAAACGTATTTTTTTTAAATATACACATTTTCAATACATTCCTACTTTCCGAGTTCATTTCAATGAGTGAAGTGAATGAATTTGTATGCAGCATTCTGGGTGACGTCACTCCCGCCATTAGATTCTCGACGCTGATTGGTGGAAAGTTACCATGCAACCTGTCTATTTATGAACCTTGAACTTATCTTACATAAAACAAAAAAATATAAAATATTCAGAAATGCACAACTTTTATACGGTACATTCCATGTCAAATCACTCAGGCAAAAAATTTTGATCTCCGATTTGTCTGAAAATTAGTATATAGCTTCTGCGGGACGTAAAAATAAGATATTTAAGGTCAAAAAATCTTCTTCTTCTTTTTTTCTCAAAATGTTATTTTATGCGATTTTTCAGTGATTTGGTGTTTATTTAAACAAATTTGCATTTTCTGTCGTAAAGTATCAATGAAAAACATAATATTTTAATAGAAAGGACTCAAAAATATCATTATATGGCATTATAACAAGTTATTTTGAATCAACAAGTTTTTGATCAAATTTTATAGTGTAAAAAACGTTAAAATACCGTTTTTTACATTGTCCTCCATTCTCAAAATACATCATCATAGATTTGGCTGAAAATTTGCCCACAGATAGCCAAAAGGTAGAACTTTAAGTGGTTAGAAGGATTTGAATTATATTACAATACCAAAAAAGTTACATGCAGTAATATCAGACTCAAAAGTATATATTAGTCCAGTCGGGATAGCATTTGACCTTGAATGCCGAGCTGCCCAAATTTTTATTTTTCTGATCTTTAGGGGAGTCAATAGTAGCTTAAATTTAAAATCACGAATGAATCCCTCCGTTACGTTAGTCGCCATCTTGATTTTAAAGGAGAACCTGTTTTGCTCAATATCTCCGCCATTTTTCACTTTTCGACAAAAATGGTAGGAACTGAAATTGTTCCAAATAAATCGTATTTACAATTATTACAATTTCCTTTTAACAATTTTTGTCGTGAGGTCGATATTTTCGAGTTAATTGTATTTACAGTAGACGCCTATATTTTTGACTATAATATTGCACGTAACTTTTTTGGTATTATAATATAATTCGAATCCTTCTCACCACTTAAATTCCTATGTTTTTTCTATCCGTGGGCAAATTTTCAGTCAAATCGATTATGACGTATTTTGGGAATGGAGAAAAATGTAAAAAACGGTATTTTAACGTTTTCTACACTATAACATTTGATCGAAAGCTTGTTTTGAATCAAAGTAACTTGTTATAATACCACATAATGACATTTTTGAGTCCCTTCTATTAAAACATTATGTTTTCCATTGATACTTTACGATAGAAAATGCAAATTTGTATAAATAAACACCAAATCACTGTAAAACCGCATAAAATAACATTTTGAGAAAAAAAGAAGAAGAAGATTTTTTGACCTTAAATATCTTATTTTTACGTCCCGCAGAAGCTATATACCAATTTTCAGACAAATCGGAGGTCCAAAACTTTTTTTGCTCCAAAATTGAGTGATTTGAAATGGAATGACCCATACTCAGATATTTTTGGTATCACTAATAATTTTTATATATACTGTCTGTTTATAACGTTCTCCATTTTCTCCATTTTTTCTATACCCATTCGCCATTCCTCTCTGTCCGCACATTGATCTACTTCCAAAACTCTTTAATCCATGGCTTTGTTTATTCGTGCCTGCTAACTTTTCCTCGGTCTACATTTGCTTCTTCTACCTTGCGGTTTCCAGTTTTGTACTTGTTTTGGGATTCTGTCTTCATGCATTCTCTATATGTGACCAAACCATATTAGTTGTATTTTGTTGATTTCGTCATTTATTGTATGTGTTACCTTCATTATTTCTCGTATCCGTTCATTGGTGACATGTTCCCTTCTTGATTATCCTGTAGCTCTTCTCCAAAAATCCATTTCGCTGACCTCTAACATTTGTTTCGATTTTTCATTCATAGGCCATACTTCGTAATAGTTGTATGTTATAACGCTTTTCACTACGGCCTTTTTCTTATTTTGACTGTTTATCTGCTTGTCCCAGAGTAGTGAGTTTAGAAGCGTAATTGCTTTCCTGTCCTAAGTACTTCATTATTTAATGGCTCCGTCCATTGGTCCGTCATTCGTGATTAATTTCGATTTATTTTATTTATTTCGATATATTTATTCGACTAATAATTTTTACTCTACCTACAAAAAGGCAAGGTTTTTTTCCAAAACAAGTGCAACCGATGAAACTTGCAGATCATAAAAACAATACATAAATAAAGTAATTTGTGAAGCGGTATTAATTAATTTCATTTGGTATGCTAATTTGGGGTAGGGATGGATTTTTACATGATTTTTTTGCCAAAAAAAGGGCCAATTTTATTTTGAGGGTAACTTGCTTACAATTGATGCTGGAAACTTAAAAAAAAAACAAAAATAAGGCAGGCTTTAAATACTGTTGTAATTTACGAGATTTTCTCCAAAAATTCTTTATTTTTTGGTTAATTCACGTTGAAATATTCGATCTTGAATTAGACGACTTAGAACCTATTTTTCATTAGCTACAACTCTGCTTCTACGGGGTCTACAGATTTCACACATACCCCATTTTTTTATTTTTCTATATAAGCTATATTTGACTCATAATATTTTTTTCGATAATACTTACTTTTTAAGTTATTTGCAAAAAAACCGTCTAAAAACTTGTCGAACATAAATTCACTAGCAAAGTATTGATTTAGTGAAACAACTCTATAAAACAAATAATGCTGTTTAGAATTAGTCAATTTATCCACTTCTGGACTTATTTTGAACGTATGTTTTTTCATCCCCGAGAAAGGGTGGTACTCACCCCCAGAGCAAAAGCACACATCAGCACAATATCACTTTTTTCTTTGACATATTAGTAGTTATGTGTCGATCCATGCGGTTGTTTAAAATTAAGAGGTTTTGCAATATTTTACCGTGAGTGAATGAACTACATTTATGTTTTGTGATATCGGCTGCTTTGTAGCGGCCCTTTATAGAAAGGCTGTCGGCTTTTTCGCATCGTTTTGTCATTTAATCATTCGACATTCGCTTTTTCCATTTCAATGGACCGTACAGGAATGATATCTCTGGATTAGGACAAGGGCTTTCTCAATTTGTCAACCAATTGAGCTGCTCTTGGAAATCAATGACTATATATTTTTTGATTAAATTTAACAACTAGTCATTAGATTCTTTTTATGGAGAGTACCCAAAAAACTAAGTGGAATTCGAACAAGCTCATTTAGATATAATAACTTTTATGAGATACCCCAAAATAAGGGTTAAGAGGTAGTCCATGTGAAAAGTTGTCCTAATTTATTTAAACAATTTTTTATACAGATTAAAAATCAGCTAGGGTTTTTGGATAAAACATCCTATAACTATAAATAAAAAATCTTTTTAACTTTCCTAAAAGTTGATGATTTTCACGTTATAAAGAATTTAAAACTGAACAAAAATATCGAAAATGACTATTTTTAAGATTAAAAAAAGAATGTGTGTGTACTTTGTACGCACGTAAGAAGTTATACTTCTACTACATATTATGTGATTTTTAAAACAATACCAAAAATTTAAAAAAATAAAAGAATAAAACGCACACAAACACATTGAAAAATGCCACAAAGAAAAAATGATTTCTGAACGATAATAATTGTTGGAAAAAATTTTAAATACGCATTTTCTGAAAAAAAAATTATATAACAAAATATACTTACAATCATAACATGCATAAAAAAATAAAAAAGTAAAACTTGCATCGGGAATTGAACCCTTGAATTTCGTGCCGCTTTGACTCGTAATCGAAGCGTAGACTCACTCGTCCAATCCCACATTATTTATCATGTGGAAAAATACGGTAACTGAACGTTTTACTGTTTGACAGTTGTTTTGAAAATTAAATTATGTAGGTTAAATTTTGTGGAAGAAAATATAAAAATATAACAAAACAGTAAGAAAGCAATATATTAGATGAAGATTGGTAGAACTTTTGTTGGTAATCAAATTAAGTATGTAAATCAAAGCATTACATACCCACTAGATTAATAAATCTACGCCAAAAAATCATAATTTAAAAATAAAAATCGAACCTAATTTGGGATTTCTCTCTAAAATCCGCATTCTTGAGAAAATAAATGTATGTATTTCAACCTAATACAAATGTATAATTACAATATGATTATAATAAAAACTACTTACCAAATTAGAATGAGTTTTCCTTGTCCAAAATAGTCCAAAAGTCCAAAAATATAGGTATATGAAAACTATTTAAAAAGGCAGTATAACTATTAACTAACTTTTGTTTGTTGTTTCTTTTCACACAAATTTTAAAACGCAACAACCATAAATAATCTAACTACAGCTGTGCCACAGCCGCCATATTGAATAATTTTTGACATGTCATTTGAACATCCAATCAGAACAAAGTTATAATGCGCATGCGCCCGGTCGCTAGGTTTTCCCATATAAAAATTTACCCTCTATCGCCGGTAAAGAAGTATAACTTCAAAAATAAAATTGTATTTTTGAGACTTTCTTGACTCGATAACAATTTATTTGTGATCTAGTAGAGGTCCCTAGCATCTGTAAATTTGCCCAGATCGTTATCTAAAGCCCGGGAAAAAACAAGAGTTATCTTCCTACCGACCGATAAGTATACTGCCAATCCTTTCCATGATCTTTGAGAAGATATTATATGTTAAAAGACTAAAAATTATAATAGATGAAAAAAATATAATTCCAGATCACCAACTCCGGTTTCACAATAAACAAGGGTAAGAGTATGTTCATAGAGTGGTAAATCAAATCAATAAGAAGCTGAATAGTCACAGATATTGCTCAACAACTTCCCTCGATATATCTCAAGGTTTCGACAAGATGTGGCATGATGGAATATAAGTTAACCAAAGAAACTACTGCCCCATTCTCACTTTCAACTGCTAAAATCATATTTGACAGATAGGCAGTTTCAAATAAAACATGGAAGTGAATATATAGATTTTAACCCAATAAATTCAGGAGTTCCACAGGGTAGCGCGCTTGGACCGATCATGTACCTATTGTATACTGCAGACGTGCCTTTAACACAACTTGCGACTGTTGCGATATTTACTGATGGTACAGTCATTTTGAAGTCCTACACTGATCCAAGCTCCCTGGACCGCAAGAATAACAAATAAAGAATCCTGAGAAGAATTGGTACAGAACGACAACTGTTATGCACAATTAAACAGAGAAAAACGGCATACCTGGGGCACCTAATTAGAAATGAAAGATACCAGTTTCTGCAAACCTTAATCGAAGGAAAGATCGAAGGAAGAAGGGAGTGGACAGGAAGAAAATATCATGGCTCCGTAAGGTTAAACAATGGACAGGACTAAAAAACATAGTAGACCTAATACATACTGCAAGGGATAGAGAAAAATGGTCAAACGTGATCGCGAACATCCATTAGTGGATTGCATAAGAAGAAGAACATTGATCCAACATCAGCCTCTATGAACCTGGAAACTAGTCTAAACAAGGTCCAAAACTGGCTAAATAGATATCGTATTAATACAAACGGATTCAAGTCAACACACGCGACGCTTACCATCCACAGAGAAACGTGCCATTCTGTTCAATTTATTAATTGTCAACTTCCACAATCTGCTAACGCCAAATACCTCGACATGCACTGAATCGACTGACTTGAACAAAACCCATATTCACTAAGCACCAGCAACTTGACCTCAGAATAAAACACCCATTAAAAAAATTTTATTATACAAAAACAATCTTCAAACCCGTGTGGACTTACGTCATCCTATGGAGAGATACACCATACGTCATACGTGGAGAACTGCTAACAACTCCAACATATCCATAACCTCCTGCGTCAATAACGAAATAATTCAGCATGATATCCCTTTAGAATCCATTAAAGAAGCCTTACACCGTTTTAGTGTTAACCATAGTGAAAGAGTGTCAGTACACCCAAATCAGTTAGCCGCCCAACTAAACGTGCGCAATAAAATCCGTAGGTTAAAACGTCTACTGTCATTAGACTTATCTACATCACACAGACTTTAGTTTAGATTTTAAGCCAAATGTTTATAAACTCACACAAGAAATGTTTAACTTGGAAGAAACAGGAAATGAAGATGAATCCAACACAGACACAGAAATAGAAATCACAAAAGAAGAAATAAGGAATAACATACGTAAATACAGTAGAGCGTCGATAATCCGAACTAATTGGTACAGGGGTAGTTCGGATTATCAAATTGTTCGGATTTTCAAACATATGTTCAAAATACATACAAAGCTCATAAACATAGTACATATTATGTACATACATTATAGTTACAAGGAATAAAACACCTGCATAATAAACAAATATAGGTATTGTATGTATTTCTGCATAAACAAAACAAAATCCGCGGTCATATTTTGCCCATATTGTCATATTAAATCCAAAAGTTCCGTCCGTGATCATATTTTTTAATTTTATAATTTTTTTTGCGTTCGGATTAGCGATCGTTCGGATTACCAGGGTTCAGATTATCGACGCTCTACTGTAATTAAAAAACAGAAAAGCCCCAGGACCCGATGGCAAAACAAATGAACTTCTAAAATACGGAGGAGAAACGTTAATCGACAACATAGAGATTATCTTTCAGGAAATAACATGTCGCCAGCGTGTACCAGACCAGTGGAAGACGAGTATAACAATACCAACACACAAGAGAGGAAACAGCAAATACCCTACCAACTATCGTACCATCACCTTGCTGAGCACAACACATAAATTTTTAACAAAAATACATAAAAATACACAATTAGTGAGGAACAACAAGGTTTTCGGAAAAATAGGCCCACAGTAGACGCCATATTCATAGCCAGACAAATTGCTGAGAAAGCACTGGAATATAATAAACCTGCATTTATGTGCTTTATAGATCTGACTAAAGCCTTTGATTGTGTAAGATTAGAAGAAGTCATAGGTTAAACAAATAAATTAATGTTGCTCACTTATCTGGAAACTATAGTTATTTTCCTAACAATTGCAGAAAGTCATTCTTTTCCACACGCGACTGCAGTTTGCCGAACGACGCGAAGCGGGAGTTCGGCAAGCAGTCGAGTGCGGAAAAGAGACTTTCTGCAAGAGTTAGGAACAATATTTTTTCTAAGAGTCTTTAAAACTTACCAAATCTTAATCAATTAATTTAATGAATTTGAAAATACATACACAAATTAATTCTTTGACAATGTTGTCAAAACCAAACTTTCAATATAATTAGTTAGCATGACGACGATCTTGGTTTCCATGACGATGATTCAAAACGACTGTTATTGCCTACCGATTTGACTTTCGAATATTATGTCAAAATAATTTTATTTCATCGAATTGTCAGTAGTAATTGCACAAGAGCTCTGAAATTATTGAATTTTTCCCGAGTGACACTTTGACAGTTTTAATTTCACGAGCCGAAGGCGAGTGAAATTATGTCAAAGTGTCACGAGAGCAAAAATTCTATATTAATTTCAGAGGTCGAGTGCAATTTGTTGCGATTATTTCATGAATAAAACTGTTCAAAACCAAAATTTTATTGTAATATATTTATGTAAGTACCATTAAACACACAGTTTTTATAAATATTTGACGATTGAAAGTCATCACTTTTATAATTTTTAAAACATTAATTGTCATTAATGTCACTGAATGTATTTTTTCGTAGCAACGAAGGGCATCTGACGTAATATACTTAACGACGGGAGATTATCAAAAATTATCGATTTAATTCAGATTTCTGTAGCTTTCTATTGGTCAGAATCTCCTATGAATGAAATAATCGCGTTAATTTCATTAAAACAGGAACACAATAAGATATATTTGAAATAAATTAATAAATAATATCTAAATATTAGTTTATTGCATGTTATATAATTACTTTAAGGCCATATTAACATATCTAAATTAACACGCGTGCGGAAAAGTAAAAACCGCATGCGGAAAAGTAACACGCGTGCGGAAAAGTGAAACTTTCTAAACTAAAATGCGTGCGCGAAAGTAGACATTTTTGCACGCTTGTAGAAAAAATGTTTAAACACGTTCTAACAGTATCTCTCATTTTGCTCTAATAAAAACAAAACATTGTTTTATTTTACTAGTACAAAAAGCTAGAGATAACTCAATCAAACACGTGCCCATAAACTATTAATATATGCACATTCACAGCACTTATTGAGCGTAATGTATAGCTAATCCAACAGAATAGACAGAAACTCAAACATTGCAACTTCTACATAAATTATTAGTTCAAGTAATTTAGTTTGTATTTAGTTGTTTCAGAGAATCAGACAATAGAGGCTTAATTCATTCAGTAGCTGAATGACGTAAATGTGTTTTCTATACTAGGTAAATGGATCTAACTTATAATTACTATTAGTTTGGTAGGTAAGTAGATTAAAGCAACGATGTTAGATAAACCCTGAATGGGTGTTCGGTTTTAGAAAGAGATTGGTTATTTACGAAAGCTATGATTTTTATTACTCGAATATGGTCCATTAGTTAAGTGGTGTGTACGTGGAGATTAATAATAATAAATATTTAAGATATTATCCAATGTCTGGTATATTTAGATTATCCATGAAATACATAAAGGGTCATAACTTTTAAAACATGTTACTTTCCAAAAATCAAAAATTTTACCATTACCTACCGAGATAGCTGACGGTGTCAGCATAATATAATATCATTTTTATGTAAAGTACACTACAAGTGTACTTTCCCACCTTCAGGTTCTTCTTCCACCTCTGAAGAAGAACCTGATATACTTGAAAATGAAGTAAGACTCGCGATCAGTAAACTCAAATATAATTAAAGCACCAGGTCCAGATATGATAACAGCCGAAATGCTCAAAGCCACAGAAGAAACTGGCGTAAAATTACTTCATCTACTCTGTAACCAAATATGGCATTCTAGACAATGGCCTGAAGACTGGACAAAATCTACAATAATGACAATTCATAAAAAAGCCAGCTTCCATAAATGCGATAATTTAGAACTATTTCTCTTACATCACATGCCAGTAAAATAATGCTACATATAATCAATGAGAGACTAAAAACATCCCTTCAAAGAGAAATTCCACAAGAGCAAATTGGATTTACCAAAGGTAGAGGTACTCGAGAACACCTGTTGAATATAAGACAGATAATCGAAAAATCTAGGGAATTCAATATTGCACTGTACATATGCTTTATAGATTATCGTAAGGCGCTCGACAGGGTCAAGTGGAGACACTTATGGGGAATACTAATGCCTGGTTGCACCAACAGATCTTAAGCTCCAGCTTAGTTAAGCTCTACTTATAGATAGGGCCTCCTAAGTATCACTTACGTTTCACCATAATTTTAGATTCTTACCTTATTATCAATTATATCTATTATTATATTATGGTATTCTCATTGCAATATATTATAATTATATGATATTAATTCTTATGATATTCTCGACTTAAGCTTAGGATCTGTTGGTGCAACCGGGCATAAAAGAAGTAGGCGTACCCCAACACCTTATTTCGCTTATAACTGAACTATACGAACACACTACTGGATTAGTTAAAGTGCTTGACACACTTTCAAACGAATTTCATCCAGAACGGGGTGTCAGACAGGGATGTATACTATCTCCACAATTATTCAATATATATGGAGAGCATATTATGAGAAGAGAACTTGAAGGATGGGAAAAAAGCATCTCAATAAATGGTCATAAAATAAACAACCTACGTTTCGCAGATGACACAGCCCTTCTTGCAAATAGTTAAGCAGAGCTGATTAATCTTATATGACTTGTTGAAAACGAAAGTCAAATATTTGGTTTGCAATTAAACATATCAAAGACAAACATCATGATAGTGGATAGACTACATAACAGTCATCCACACATAACCACAATTGATCGGTTTGAGGTTGTGAGCTCATACTTATATCTGGGATCATTAATCACAAACACAGGGTCACTACAAGAAGAAATAAAACGTAGATGTGATCTAGCAAAAATCGCCACAGCAAAAATGACCACAATATGGAAGGACTGTCAAATTTTAAGAGCGTTAAAGATGGGGTTGATCAACTGCTTAATATTCCCAATACTGACCTACGGATGTGAATCTTGGACCCTGAGAAATTCGGAAAGAAGAAAGATAGACACCACTGAAATGTTCTTTTGGAGACAAATGCTACGAATTTCTTGGACCGACCATAGAACAAATAATTCAATTTTAAGAGAGCTAAAAGTTAGCCAACGACTCTCCAGTAAAGTCCATCTCCAACAATTAAAATACTTTGGACATGTTATGAGAGCCAACACAGAAAACATGAAAAGACTCATTATACAAGGAAAGGTGGAAGGCCGAAGATCACGAGGAAGATCCCCAACAAGATGGATCGATCAGATTACAGGAATATGCAAAAGACCTGTGCATGAGTTAAAAGAAATGACCAGAGACAGATATCTTTGGAGACGGACAATACACGACATCACGTCGACCACTACACTCCCTCCGGGGGGAGGGGTCAGGATTGAAGAGAGAGACACTACAAGTGAAAAGTGTCTTATTGCGCGTTCACCAAATTTTAGACTATTAAATAATTTATTTCTTGGGTGGAATGCATAAAACGTACAGTCGGAAAAATGAAAGAATACCCATGAACTAACATTATAAAACACGCTGTATTTTCCTGTCACTGTGTCACACAAAAAATTGACCAGCGCAAGTACATGTAATAATTATTGTTACATGTACTTGCACTGGAATTTTCTTTGTGACACGGTGACAGGAAAATACAGCGTGTTTTATAATGTTAGTTCATGGGTATTCTTTCATTTTTCCGACTGTAGTACTATGTAGCTAATGCTTCAAGTACGTACTACATTTTTGAAGAATTTGCTACACTTACAAAGCATTTGCTTTCCTCCGTAGCATCTGCTACTATTTACCAGATACATAGAAGGATGTACTACGCTTTTGAAGTATTTGCTAATAAGTTTAGTAGAATTTGCTTCAGTTTAGCTGAACATGGTGGATGAACGACTTCGGCGTAGGTGTTTTTTGTTAAAAAATGGCAGCATTTATGAATGTTCAGCATTTATGAATAAAAATTCGTCGAAGAAAAATCTACAAACCAGGAAGAAGATACAATGACGATATTTATCATAAAATATTTAGGTAATTATCATGAGTTGTGCAGTTTTATTCATACAGTGCAGTGGAATAAGTATTACCCCCCCATATTAACTCATTTATTTTTAGTATGGAAGCAAAACGCTCGGAGAGGTCAATTTTTAAAATAATCATAGTATATTATAGCATCAAAGTTTCGAACTTTACGCAATCCCTCTTCAGGTGACAGTCATAACTTTGATTTGTTAAATGGGAAAGTACATTATGTGACACCCCAATTAAAAGCTTCTGAAATACTGATTACAAAAATGGACTCCTCCTTCGCACTAGGATATTTGGGAGCTCTGCCTGTTAGTTTTTGGCAACCAGAATTGGAACTAAAAAGAACGTTTTCATCATTATTTTTTTTGTGATGAAACCCCAATCTCCTCTGTTACATCGGCCTAAAAAACACCTAGTACCATGTGCAAGACTGGATTTTTTCCAATGTTCCATAACTCATAGAATTTTCTTTGTCAGTCAGTACGATTTTTTTGTTACCAGTCTTTTTACGTCAACAATTTTTTTAACCTTTGTTTTCATGTTGTTGAATTTCTTTAAAATCTGTTTTGAATCTAGGTTTTTTTCGATTATTTCATTAAAGGCAGCAGTTAATTTATTCAATGCAGCTTCTTTTTCATTTTTAAATTTGGGATCATTCTTTTATAAAATAAAATTTGATAGTTTTCAAGAAGATTTTAACCAACAATACTTGTTCATTTTTATCCTCTCCTAACTCTTTTGTCGCTTCGGAATCTGAACCACTAATTTTTACTCACTATACTCACTTATTCTAATAATAATTAGGTACGTAAAAATGTGAATTCACAAAACACAAAAGCACATGGAAAAATAGTTCTAATAATACAAGTGGTGTGATGCGCACAAGGGCACTACGGCTGGCGCTACGTTTAGTAGTAGATCCTTCAGGTCAGTAGCAAGTACTTCGGTTGTGTAGTACGATCTTCACAACAAAGCACCTCCTTTTATGTAAAAGAAAATGCTACAAACTAGATACTATTTGCTGAAGCAATAGCATCTACTACGTTTTATGCATTCCACCCCTTGTCTGACTTTATTTATCGGATACTTCGGCCTCTTCACGTACCCGTCTATCAATTACTTTGTCCCATATTTTCATTACGTGACAAGCAGTTTTATACCCCTGTAGTTTCTTAGATAAAGTAGTGACAGAAAATCTACAATAAAAGAAATGGGGGAGATACACTGGAGCATTCACATCCAACCTACGGTCTCCATTTGCCCATCTTTGGGACGCTGAGAAAGGCTTAAAGGGTAATCGTTTTCAGTGTTCAAGACGTACAAAATGTAACAGAATTCTTCGAGTAATTTTAGCAAAGTATTAATGTCTATGCGTTAATTAGAGTGGTAATTATTTGTAGATATGGGTCATTCCATTTCAAATCACTCAATTCTGGAGCAAAAAAAATTTTGGACCTTCGATTTGTCTGAAAATTGGTATATAGCTTCTGCGGGACGTAAAAATAAGATATTTAAGGTCAAAAATCTTCTTCTTTTTTTCTCAAAATGTTATTTTATGCGATTTTACAATGATCTGGTGTTTATTTATACAAATTTGCATTTTCTATGGTAAAGTATCAATGGAAAACATAATATTTTAATAGAAGGGTCTCAAAAATGGCATTATAACAAGTTACTTTGATTCAAAACAGGCTTTTGATCAAATTTTATAGTGTAGAAAACGTTTTTTTTTTTTTTTTTTTTTGAAAAATGGCTTTGGCAGAGCCAACTAGCCAGACTTGTTTGTGATTGATTGCAGATTCATAGTCATAATAGAAAACGTTAAAATACCGTTTTTTACATTTTTCTCCATTCCCAAAATACATCATAATCGATTTGGCTGAAAATTTGCCCACAGATAGACAATACATAGTACTTTAAGTGGTGAGAAGGATTTGAATTATATTACAATACCAAAAAAGCTACATGCAATATTATAGTCAAAAATATAGGCGTCTATTGTAAGTAAAATTAACTCGAAAATATCGACCTCACGACAAAAATTGTTAAAAAGAAATTGTAATAATGGTAAATACGATTTATTTGGAACAATTTCAGTTCCTACCATTTTTGTCGAAAAGTTAAAAATGGCGGAGATATTGAGCAAAACAGGTTCTCCTTTAAAAACAAGATGGCGGCTAACGTAACGGAGGAAATCATTCGTGATTTTAAATTTAGGCTACTATTGACTCCCCTAAAGATCAAAAAAATAAAATTTTGGGCAGCTCGGCATTCAAGGTCAAATGCTATCCCGACGGGACTAATATATACTTTTGAGTCTGATATCACTACATGTAACTTTTTTGGTATTGTAATATAATTCAAATACTTCTAACCACTTAAAGTCCTATCTTTTGGCTATCTGTGGGCAAATTTTCAGTCAAATCGATGATGATGTATTTTGGGAATGGAGGAAAATGTAAAAAACGGTATTTTATCGTTTTTTACACTATAAAATTTGATCAAAAACTTGTTTTGATTCAAAATGACTTGTTATAATGCTATATAATGACATTTTTTAGTCCTTTCTATTAAAATATTATGTTTTTCATTGATACTTCGTGACAGAAAATGCAAATTTGTTTAAATAAACACCAAATCACTGTAAAATCGCATAAAATATCATTTTGAGAAAAAAAAGAAGAAGAAGAAGATTTTTTGACCTTAAATATCTTATTTTTACGTCCCGCAGAAGCTATATACCAATTTTCAGACAAATCGGAGATCCAAAATTTTTTGCCTGAGTGATTTGACATGGAATGTACCATATATATTTGCCAATAAATTTTTTCTGTGCCGAAGATGAGTTTCAATTGAACGAGCCTTGTATTAGTACAAAATATAGTATTTATCTGAATGCGTAATTAGTATTTTAAATAAGAGTTAAGTTTATCGAATGAAATTATTTTTCTTCTTATTCTTCTTCTTTTATATAGACAGAACGGCCTGTTTTTCTTCAACGGCCTTTTATTCTGCCCTATTATTTTTAAAAGTAATAATTTTGGATAGAAAAAATTTATACATGTACAAACTGTTCTTTGAAATTTTTCTTTTCTATCTATTTAAATTACAACTAAACCTAACTTGCAACTACTGCCTTAAAATAACGATATTATTCCATGAACACGTCGACTCCAAGAGCAGAGATTATCGTTTTTAGGTGAACGTCTACGCGAGTGGTATCCAAATACAAACACTCGCTTAGTTTCTAGAGCGGTTTCATAAACTATAAACATATATTTTGATTTGTACTGAGCAACGTGCAGCCAGGTGGTTTCATATGAAGTTGCTTTAGTTCAGATAAACAGCACGAGGCATTGTTTGTGTGCACTGTTGCAGAACTTATCTGACTAACTTCTCACAAACTTTAGGCAAAACGTGATATGAGCGTCAGCTTTGTGGCTCTGATGTAGCGGTTAAGACTAAGTCGGTTATTTATCTTAAAAATTCTATCTTTGACTGAGGTAGTTTGGATGTATAGTATAATTAGTTTAACTGGGACCGGTACAAATGAGGAAGAGTGCTTATGTCATAAACCATCACTTCTTAATAGTCAGTAGGTATGTAGTAAAATTTTCTTAGTTGTGTATGGCATTGTTTTAGGTTACATTCAAGTACAAAATTTAACAAAGTGTATGTACATATTTTGGTAACAAAACTATTATTTTCTTGGGGCATTTTGCTTTATTGCTATGTCTTTTATTACGAACAAATCAAGTTTCTTCACTCAATTAATTTAAAGCCTTCATTATTTTGCTTCTTTAAAATTTTTAAGTGTAGCATAAACCAGGTCACTCGGATTTAGATCCGGGTGATACGATGGCAGTAGACGTCCAAAACCTTGAATAATACGGTCCAATAAATTCTTAACAAATCGATTCCTACGTAATTTGATCAAATCGTATAAGTCTGTAACTCTGGACACAGCATTTCATCATGGTAGAAGTTATGTGTTTATCCTCTTATTTATTCTAGTATGATGCATTTTCTAATTATATAAAGATGCTTGAAGGAAAATTTATTAGAAGTTTATTCGTAAGTGAGATAATAGCGTAGTATGGATAAGAATTTGGTCTAAAACTGAAATTTAAAAAGACACAATTTATGAGAATACCGGGAATTTATGAGAATACCGAGAATAATAGCGTAGTATGGATAAGAATTTGGTCTAAAACTGAAATTTAAAAAGACACAATTTATGAGAATACCGGAAACTTGAAGAAACAATTACAATCTATTCATAAAAGGAATCAATGTCGAGCGAGTAGACCAAAATTCATATCTTGGAACAATGATCAACTCCATAAGTGATTACCTCCAAGAAATCAAAATCAGATAGAAGAGGCTAGAGTAAGTACTAACAAAATGAGAAAAATGATATGCAGAAGAGATTTGAAGTTGGAGTTAAGAGTTAGGTTGCCTAGGTGCTACGTGATCTCGACTTTAAATTATGGAGTGGAAGCTTGGACGTTATGAAATTTGATTTATGGAATGCGGCATCAATGAAAAAACTGTAATCATTAGAGCTGTGAGTGTATAGAAGAATTCCAAAAATATCGTAGACAGAACACATCACAAACAAATAGGTTGTGAGAAAGATGAATAAAAAAATAGAAATCTTAAACACAATCAAAACAAGAAATCTGGAATATCTCATGGCATCCCTAATAACACCAAACATTCAATGTATGTTCCTAGAATGTACACACAGGATATTGAAAACATTCCTGGAATGTCCTCAAAAGCACAAGAATGTCCCCTAAATGTCCCAGGACAGCCCTCTGTCAGCATTTTAAAAATTCCTTGAATGTCTTGTTGGAACATTCCATGAATGTCTACGAATGTTCTTTGGACATTCACAGTATATTTTTTATACATTTCCTGGATATAGTCGCTGATGTGACATAATACCTCCGATTTGTTTTTTCATGAGTTTTGTAAGAGAGACTAAAAACTTTTTTTACAGTCACCTCCTATTTTCATATGATATTTGTTGACATGTTTTGTAGTAAATTCAACTATCTATTTACTAGAAAACATGTCAAAATTTACATGTGAAAACAGGAGATGACCATAAAAATGGTTTTTCGTCCCTACAAAATTCATGAAAAAGCAGATCTTAGAAAAGGAAAGAGAGAGGACTAGTAATCTTATGACCAAAAGTGAAGCCAAACTGCCACCAGAGATTTTGATCAGCGACGTATCTTTGGGGTATTGTTATGGATTGAGTATTTAAAATGAAAAAGTGAAATATATTTAATATGAAAAATTTGTGTACGGTAAATGTTTTATTAAGTTGCTTATATTACGTACATATGTTTCTATACGTACATAAGTTTTTATTACGAATTTTAGATGAGGATTTACTTGATTTTTTATGACATTTTAACCCTCAATGAACACCCACCACTGGCAACCCATTGTTATATTTGATGTGACCGCCATGTTTCTGGTGGCAAACAAACTCAAAACTGACTTTTTGAACGTGTATTTAAATGAGTGTTATCCGTCCTCTCTCTTTCCTTGTCTAAGGGAGGTATTGTCACATCACCGACGATATACAATAGAAGTATATATGGCCATACCAAATAATACATACTTAATAAATATAAACATTTTTATTGCACACAATCTTGTTATATATTTTTTTCCATAATCATCACTACGATGATGATTCATTGTATTGAATTGTACATTACAATATATTACAATCTGGTCATAACTGACCAATGAGCAATTTTAATTTAACCTAAATTACTACTGTCCCTTAAAATGAAGAACTTACCTCATAGCGTCTCTTCTCTAATCTAACAGGCACACAAGCACTATGCTCTGCTTTTCTAACCGCACTATTCTAACATACACAGGCACACAAGCACTATGCTCTGCTTTTCATTATCAAACTAGTTCAAAAGGCTTTGTCCTCTTCAATCTTCTAGTTTGCCCAGTAGTATCGAGGAGCTGGATTCCTCAATATTCTTGTAGGTACTTATGAAGTTGTTGCTCCTGACTTCCAACTGTATCCAGCAAATCCAGCTGTAAAATATTTATGTGCCTGAAGGCTTTTGTATGCTTTCATCGGCTGCTTAGAGTAGTAACTGTGGGACTCCACCAGATATGTATAAATATCTATAATAGTAATTTGGTGGAATGCTCTTTACTGTAATATCCAATTCTGACTGAATTGTATAACGGATCGAAATACCCAATTATTTTCAGCTTCAATAAATATCTAAAACAATAAAAGAAATAATGTTAATGCTTACAAACTTCATCAATATTGATAAATATCAGAGAAAAATAAACAGTAAATAAAAATTGTTTCCCCTACCTTTCTCCAAACATCTGGAGTTTCCAATAATAATTCCTTAAATAATCACTTTGCATTGTGGTAAAGTTTATAAAGTTCACAAAATACAGGAAACGAAATCCACATTAATCCAAAATAGACAAAATACGACGATAAACAATTAAAACATAGATATTACAAACATAAGCATAACCTGTAACTTTTTGTATGCCAAAAATAAAATTTTCATATGGTTTGGATTGCCTAATACATAGATACACGCGCGGCAAATTTAAAAAGGAACGCAAATTGAATAGTAAATGGCCTCTCTTAAAATATAGGATATTGGTAGTATGTTCATAGAATGTCTTGTGGTAACATTCCACCAATAATTCAATCAGATGTTCACCGAATGTTCCTTGAATGTCCAGGACATTCAAAAATTAATAGAACTTTGACAGTACATTCCTGGAATGTTTTGTGTTGTTAGGGATATTACACGAGGAGAGAGATACAACTAGCGCCAATTGATTATCCTGGAAAAGATTCAAGGAAAAAGAAGTATAGGGAGACATAGAATATTGTGACGGCGTAACCTGAGAAAACGATATGGATGTAAATAAAATGAACCTTTTAGAGCAGCCGTCCGAATAGCTATGATGATTGTCGACATCCTTTGTAGAGATGGCGCTTGAAGAAGATAGTCGGTACACTTATTTCTCCTAGCCAACAACGATGGCTTATTAGAATATCCCTGTGCGACTCTATTAAGAAAATTCATAATATGCATTTATCAAATAATTTTTTTAACTATGTAAATCGTACAAAAAGTAAATTTAAATTTTTTGCATTATTTCATTTTATTCGCAAATATTTTATTTAAGTCTAAATGCTCAAACGCAATATTTTTGGGTTTCCCAACTTTTAAAAAGTTTCCAAATTACATTAAGCTCCCTTTGTATACCTTCCACGTTACCCGCATTTCGCAACTTTTTCAGATTCCAAAACTTTTCCATTAGCATCTGAGAACGTATTTTACAACCCCATTTATCTTCCCATAGGTCCACCAATTGTTCCTATACACAATAAAAAGAAAATAATGAGTATCCCTTCACACCTGAACACGCCGCTACAATAGAACAATAAGGGCAGGAAAAAAGAGAAAGGTTCAAATATTCATTTCGCCTTTTCGCCTGACCCTCTAGGGGGCAAGAAAAGTCATATTAATTGATTCGGGGGCTGTGATTGCTGGCTCCCTGCAGGTCAAGTGGAACGGACAATATGGAGTAAATACCGGCAATGAATGCTCTTCCATCTCGATCACAATTTATTATTTATATTATTGAATATTATAGAAATCTATTGCATACTGAAAATACGTTAAATGCTTTTTCGTAGTTAAAAAGCATTAAATATTTTATACGAACTATAAATTGTTGGTTTTTCTGCTTAATAATTTTCTAGCCTGATTTTGATTTGAATTCTTTATGAAAAAGTATCCCCATGTTTTGAGGTAAATCACTTAAAATAGAGGTTCTCTTTCGTCAACTCGATTTTTTTAAATAACCTCTCAAGAAAAAATCAAATGGACCTAAATCTGGTAACTTGGTAGGCGATCCGATGAGACCCCTTCATCCATAAAAACGATCGGAAAAATGTTAGACAAATGTTCATAATATTATAATAATTATAAAGGTTTGTTAAGGAATGAGGTATAGCACAATCTTGCTAAAACCAAACATTATTGCCCAAAATCTCCCATATTGCTGTAGTTCTTTCATTTCGAAGCATGTTTTCATACCTTTGAACATTACGATTACCATGAATGAAGAATGGATCCATTCAAAATTTGTTTATAATTCCAGCTTAAACGTTTATTTTAGAGGATATTGGGATCCTCATCCTCATCTTATATCCAATGAGATGTCTCATGTATCCAATATCTGCAATTATGTCTAATACAGTACCATTCAATTAAAATGTTGCTTCATCTGAAAATACAATGTTGAAATGAAAGTCTGGATCTTGATCTATTTTAAGCATTATGTCCTCACTTAATTCTCAATGTCGATCGAAATTATCTTCATTTATCTCATGAACAAGTAGTGTCATTTTGTAAGGTTGCATTTTATTAATTTTTCAAAATACTGCGAACTGAAAATGTACAAATTTCTTGAGCCTGGACGGTTCCATAAGACTAGATACTGTTAAAATTTTCAGTAAATGAAAACTATTGCGAATTTTTGTCATCTCCATTTTTCACAGAGATTGTAGCTTAAAATATTTTTTCTACAAACGTGTTAAAAATGCAATTTTTAGCACTCCATACGAGCGTTAAAAATGCTACTTTAAGGCACTAGTGCTTTAAAAAAATTTTAAGGCACTGCAGTTAAAAACAGATTTTGATATGTCAAAATATTTATATTTCATTAGGTGGTTTAAAAGGTTTTTTAAAATTTAATTTAAACTGTATTATTGCATTTTTGGAACGTTTGTAGAAACAAACTATTAAAATTTGTTAGAATATACAACAACAAAAGTAAGATGTTATTCTATAGTTATTATGATTTACGTATTGACAGTATAGGCAGTTTTGATGTAATGTCAAGAAAAATATAAAAATGGAATGTCAGTCAAGTAAAAGTTTTTGTAGATATTGTCCTGTAATTGAGAATGAATAAATTATAATTATTGTTGATATATAAGACGTTTGTAGAAAAAATATTGTATGATATACGTGTTAAAAAGTACATTTTTAAGGCACTCATGTGAATTGCAGAATTCGCTTCGCTCATTCTGCAAACTTTCACATGCGTGCCTTAAACGTGTACTTTTAACACTTATATCATAAATAACTATTAAAATAGGAAATGGTTGAATGCTCGAATATATGAATTTTACAAAGTTTAATCTAATCTTGTCCAAGTATACTTTCGCTTCCTAGAGCATCTTCGGGGGCATCTTCAGGAGCATTTCGTCAATAAAATGAAGGTATCCTCGAATGCCATTTATTATGAAATTAGATTGATGGCAACTTAAATTAACATATAACTACGAATACACTAAACAAAGGACAAAGAGTGCCGGGAATCGGTAAGATTCTACATTGTTACAAGATGGAAGTAGAATGACTTCCTGACTTCATGAACTTACTTTTTTCTACTTCCATCTTGTAACAATGTAGAATCTTCCAGATTCCCGGCACTCAAATTTACCTGTTTGTCCTTTGTTTAGTGTATTCGTAGTTATATGTTAATTTAAGTTGCCATCAATTTAATTTCATAATAAATGACATTCGAGGATACCTTCATTTTATTGACGAAATGCCCCTGAAGATGCTCTAGAAAGCGAAAGTATACTTGGGCAAGGTTAAATTAAATTCAGTGCTCGATATCTGCCTTTCACTATGTAAAATTAAAATATTTTAATTGTTCTCTCCACAGTATATTTGGAGAAAGGATCTATTATAATTCGAAAAGTATGATTCGAAAAAAATATCTCTTGCTTCCGAGTATAGCTATTTCCTATTATTCCAGCCGACCATCATTATTATTGGTATTTTTTCTTGCTGATTAAAATGAGTTATGTTAAATAAAAAGTGTAATGATGTACACATTTCAATTCTGGAGGTTAACTTGACAGCATACTAAGCCATCAATACTACTACTTTCATGCTTGTTTCTTTTCCCATACACTTTTCCAGAGTTATTTTAAATACATACAAGTAATTGGACTTCGTAAGGCCTAGGTTTTCACCAAAAGTAATTGAAAGTATAACTGGAAGTCGTAATTTGAACTCTTCGTGTAACTTTGCAACGATTGATATACGATTTTACTAACTTTGGGTTATTTTTACCAACTTTGGATCATTATTTTTTAAACAGAAATGATTTCAAAACCAGAACTAAAGACTCAAACTCACATTTTCAATGCGCTTTACATGCACTATTACAACTACGAATACATGCATGTTACATGCACTATTTCTACGACTATAATATGGCACTTCTGGTGAGAACTTCTTAACCAGAAATGATATAAAAAACAAAAATTTACATTTTTTCCCATCTTGCTAAAGCACGTCGAATTATACATTGCTAATACTATTTCGGTAACTTTAAAACAGTAGGTACTTACGGTGGTGACTCTAAAACCGGAAGTCCGAAATCAAATTTTTCATCTTTCATACCATCCTTTGGTTATAAGCTTTCATTCGACACCTCATTTGTCATTCTATCTGTATTAATAACGAAGGAATTGTATTCGCGGACGAACGGACAGACGGACGGACAGTCACGCAACCGGAAATATATATTTGTTCTCGTCTTGCGAAGGCGCGTCAAATAATATATCACTTGTACTATTCCGGTAAATTTAAAACAGTACTTCTGGTCGCATTTTTAAACCCGGAAGTCCTAGGTCAAGTTTCTCACCTTTAGTACCATCATTCTACTTGGTGTAGTGACGAAGGAGCTTGATTCGCGGTCGGACGGACAGACGGATAGACAGCCTAGGTCCAATTTCTAACCTTTAGTACTATCCTTGGATTATAAGCTTTCATTTGACACCTCATTTGTCATTCTACCTGCTATGACAGAGGAGTTGTGTTTACGGACAGACAGACAGCCAGACGGACAGACACACGTGGATAATTCAACGTTTTCACATTTTTTCAAAATTCGTGTAAACAATATTTTTCTACGACCGTTTAATAAAATCATTGTAATTTATATGAACAATTAAATTCGAAAAATGTTTAAAGTATTTTTAACTGTAACCATGGGTTAGTATATTTTTTGCGTTTAAATTTCAACATTTGACATTTTAAGATTGACGTTATTAAAAGGTAAACAATAAACAATCGGTATTAATTGCGTAAAAGGACTTACGAATATGAAATTTATATCAATGAATTCTGTTTTACTTACTGTTGATTGTACAATAGATTTTAATTGAGAGCACACGTTCTTTTTCATGTAATTGCCTTAAAATATGTCTTATTTTTAAAAGCCACCACCATTCCATGACATAATGACAACTGTTTGATTGTTTCATAAGTTCAACGAGGTAATTCTAACAGTGTTGCCATAGTTATATAAAATATGTTTTCTTATGAAAAATGAAATCTTTCGTTTTAAATAATGTTAGTAGTTCATAATTATATTTTTCTACTAATCCAAATAAAAAAGGTCGTAGAAAAAGTATAGTATTCTACTTGCATGTAATGGCTATTACTCACTCTGATGAATGACGACACTCGTCTACGGTTCGTGTCGCAAATTTCATCATCGTGAGTAATAGCCATCATTACATGCTCGTTGAATAATATACTATTATGTCATTGCTTACAGACACCTGACACATAATATA
The DNA here is from genome assembly GCF_917563875.1 of Diabrotica virgifera virgifera. Classification (NCBI taxonomy): domain Eukaryota; kingdom Metazoa; phylum Arthropoda; class Insecta; order Coleoptera; family Chrysomelidae; genus Diabrotica; species Diabrotica virgifera. The sequence continues at coordinate 230,108,594 of NC_065450.1, read as the reverse complement.
TATTATCTAAGAATGTTCCTGCCACTTAACCAAAACTAACACTAACTAGGTTCCATGTACACATTTTACAGAATAAAGTTGTGTATAAAACTGAATACATCAAGACCTTTTTTAAAAGACTTTTTTTCTCAATTCAGAGCAATTCTAAATGATTTGCACCAAAGAAATTACTGGTTCACAGCTGGTCTAAGTGAAAAAGTAAATGAATGTCCGTAACTGAAATAAAAATAAATGTTCGAGCAGAGCATCCGCCTCACGCCGCTTCCACCACGCCGCCCCAGGATGTGCGCTAATTTGCGGAGAAGAAACAAAATTTAAGAGGATAATATTAAAAGAAAATTCATTCGTTTTTTTCGTGACGTGGAACGTAAACAGGATCGGGTCGTTTGGAGGGAAAATAACTAGCCTGGAGGTAGTTTGTCTTTTATATTTTTTAATTTAATATTTAATATGTTAAAGCCGCTTATTTTGTGTAGAACGAAGATTAATGTTTCATAAATTTTATAAAGAAGTTTTTGTATGTTATTTTTATTACTTACATTTTCAAACGCTGAATTTTAACTCGAATATTATGGTAGCGGAGCAAAGTATGCTAAATGTACAGTCATTCGAGAGTTATGGGGACCTATTTGGTTGTGAAGAGTAGGTCTTAAAACCAAAAAAAAATTAAGTAAAGTTTTCCATTTTAGTCGGGACTTTCCATTTTTCATTTAATTTTCCATTTCTAACAATCGTTTTTTCAGATTAAAGCGCCATCTATCCATAATTCAAAAAAATGTCTCGAATTAAAGTTATTTATTTTTACGTAAGGAATCCAAATCTGCAATAAAAAATTGGGGCTACCATTTAAGATTTTAAAGTTACCCCCACCCCACCTCCGTGAGGGGCCGTGTTTGGTGGCATTCGATAGATTTTTCAAAAATATTGAATAAGTGTATTTTTCAGGTTTTCGATCTGATGTTCATTTCGCGAAACATCGCGGGATTCATATCTAAAATTTTAAATTTACCCCCACCCCTCTCCGTGGAAAGTCGTGTTTGGTATTATTCGATAGATTTTTGAAAAAAATTGAGCACGTATTTTTTAGTTTTTTGATCTGTCATTCATTTCGCGAAATATTCGCATTTTTTTTGTCAAACTTTGGGACTCACCCATTTCCTTACGCCCCCCGCTCAAATCGTCAGATTTTTGAAATATGCACTGTTTTGCTGATATGTACTGAACTTACCTTAACTTAGAAATCTATTTTTTCTAAGGATAGATTTTTTTTCGGTCCCCACTTAACGGACTCCTCTGCATTAAGAGCCAATATATGGTAGAGGTACATTTTCAGTGTCTAGGTGAGGTTTCTCCCCATGTAATAATCTGACGCGCTTAAGTGACTGCAAAAATCCCCGATTGGTCTCCCCTACCATTATATTGTAAAGAAAATATTAAAGTGACCTTGTATAAACGTCACTTGGATTGAAGATTCTCAAAAGTTTGAGACTGTTTTAGAAAATATTTTCGCTATATCTAAAACTGTAAAAACATCTCAGCATCCTTTATAGGCCTGTTTGTACAGAAGTCACAAATCCCGTTGCTCGAAGAAGGTCTTTTTTTCTTCTTGACTGGTTTCTTCTACGATTTTGCTCTTCCATTTCCCATTGTTTTATTCCAATTCTAGATAAATGGGCTTCAATCCTTTCATCTTTTTCTGGGACGGCCTACTGATCTTTTACCGTCTGGTCTTTCAAAAAACACTGTCTTTAACATTCTGTCTTCCTCTGATCTTGCCACATGACCTGCTCGCTCATGTTCTCCGGATAGCTTTCATATGCCTGACGATCTTTTCAGTACCATAGCGTCACTAATACAGCATTGCGGTGCCTTTTCCACTCCCCTGTCAATTCATTTCCTCGAGGACCAATATTTGGCTTTATTTCCGAGAACCTTCTGTTTCACTTCGATATAACAACTGGGTGAATAATAATTGACCTGTAGTCTCAATTTATATTGTCTTAAGGGGGGGGGGGGTATGGTTTGAAATCAACATATCAAGCACATTTTTGTGAATTTTTTTCAAAGCTATGGTGGAATTATTTTATTTTTAAATTTAATAAACATATGAAGTACAATTCAGAGAATATTTGAGAAAAAACTCAATGCAAAATATTCAAAAATAAGCCATTGGCGACAAATTTTGACAGGCAGCTCAAAAAAAATGGATTTTGCGGTGGACATCAGAACTCATCACTGGATCATACGAAACAAAAAATTCTAAAAGATTTAATTAGCTTATGAGTTTCACAAGGTAACAACGTCGAGTTTTTTTTTATTTTCAATGATTTTTGAATTTTTGGTATCACTCAGAAATCAAAAATACCAAATTTTTGATAAAAATTTTGTGAAAATCAACAGATTTAATATTGTTGAACAAAAAATAAGCACAAAACGAAAAATATCTCGACGTTGCTACCTCACGAAATGTCTAAAGAAAATCTATGCAAAATTTCAGGTAGATCGGTCAAGTAGTTTTTCAGTTACAATGTCCACCGCATTTGAAAAAACAGTTTTGAGAAAAATGCGTTTAAAGTTTTGACAACTGCATCTTCATCTTCTTATTTGTCTGCCAAATCGTAAAGTGATGAACATTGGAATATGTTTTTTAAATTGCGGAGTAATCTACAAAAGAGAAGGCGAACAGTTGTTTAACGTTTCTCACTACGCTCAAGCGTGTTGGCGCGAAGCCGCGGCAAAGCGGGTCGAAGGTAGGGATATTCAACACTCTGTATCTCGGGTAATTTTACTCCGATCAACCTGAAATTTTCAGAGATTATTCTTGAAAGTATGCACCTTTATTTGAAATAATAAAAAAATTAAATATTTTAAACCATACCCCCTCCTTAATAGCAGTTTAAATCTTATTAATGATAATAGGGAGTATAATGCTCTATTCCCCGTACATATCCTGGCTGTTATCTCTTCTTTATGTGGTTGGTTGTCATCTGTGATTTCCCTCTCCACACTCTTTCAAACTTGTGATCATTAATAGCTATGTTCTATCGAACTTTTGGTCTTGGATTTTTGGTTATACTAGCATGTATATCGTCTTCTCTTTTTTTGTCGAAGACAGACTAAATGTTCCTCCTCGAGTTGTGAAACCACCTCTCACCCGTCTCTTGTAGATTGAGCGACTGCATATAGATTATCAGTAAAGACCAACTATAGTTTTAATCATCGATTCGCAAATCCACCTGCCAGCTGACTCACAGACTTAATATCTTAAATCTGTTTGTCAATATCTGGATCTGTGTATAGCTGGTTTAATTCAGTGTTATATCTTCGATGAGACTGTTTCGACTATTTTCATTTACGACCCCAAAAAATCTTTCCAAGTATTTTTCTCTCGAAGATACCAAGGAGTCGCTCGTCATTTTATGGTAAAATCCATGTTTCAGCCCGATACATCAAAACCAGTCTTACTAATGTCTTGTATATGTTAACCGTTACTACAAATTTTAGGTTTTTACGTCTCGAATGTTTTGAAGATCATGGAGACTTATGTTTGCTATTGTTATACGACTTTTTACTTCGTCGCTTGTCGTACATAAAGAATTATTCCCTCGAAAAGTACCGAATATTTTAGATGTAGATACTGACACAGTAATGACTATATATATCTAACAATCAAGTTCATCAGCCTTCTTATGCAGTGCTCATATTATTCCTTTTAGCCACTGCTCTGGTATCAATTCGTACTACCATACAGGTACAAAAGATTCCTTATATATTTCAGACCAGAATTCTTCGATTCCTGGGGCTTTATTATTTTTAAGTCTTTGGATTGAATTTGACACTTCTTCTCTTGTGGTGTTTCAATGTGTAGATGCTGATGTATTTTTAGTTAATTTTCTATGTTGGCCTTCATCAGCATAATCTCAATTGAGATGATTGCTGAAATTTTGTACCTATTTACTAAGAACTAAGTTTCTCTAACAATAAAACACTGAAAACGTTTGTTTTCTACACTTCCACAAAATTTATTATAACTCAGTGACTACAGCTGTTTCGGCAGAGTACCTTTCTCAAGTGATATAGTTTACAATATGTTTGCTTTTTAAGTCTTCAACTGAAGAGGTTGAGGAGTGGTGAGCTGTTTGTCTCGAGTTGGTCATTCGGAATTATATCTGTATTTTTCAATATATTAATTTCCATAGCTTCTAATAAAGATACCTTAAGGCCTTTATTTTGAATATGCAGAATTTGAAACTCTTCATTAAAAGAATGATTATGATCTAGAAGGTGAAGTGCGTATGTAGAAGTGTCTGTTTTTCTATTGTTGAAAGCCCTTTTGTGTTCTGCTATCCGTTTGTCAAAGGTTCTGCCAGTTTGACCGATGTAAGTTTTCGGACAGTCACCACAAGTTAGTTTGTAAACACCACTCTGTAGATGCTTTCTTCTTTCGGCTCTTACTGTTCTTAATATATTTGCTTAAGTTGTTGTTAGTTCTGAAAGCTGGTGTTATTCATTTCTTTTTTTATGTATTTTCAGAACTAACAACAACTTAAACAAATATATTAAGAATAATAATAGCCGAAAGAGAAAGCAACTACAGAGTGGTGTTTACAAACTAACTTGTGGTGACTGTCCGAAAACTTACATCGGTCAAACTGGCAGAACCTTTGACAAACGGATAGCAGAACACAAAAGGGCTTTCAACAATAGAAAAAGAGACACTTCCACATACGCACTTCACTTTCTAGATCATAAAATCATTCTTTTAATGAAGAGTTTCAAATTCTGGATATTCAAAATAAAGGCCTTAGCTATCTTAATTTTTGTTTTGCTATTAGAATCTAAGGAAATTAATAAATTGAAAAATACAGATATAATTCTGAATGACCAACTCGAGACAAACACCTCCCCACTCCGCAACCTCTTCAGTTAAACACTGTAAAAAGGCAAACACATAGTAAACTAAATCCATTGAGTAAGGCACTCTGCCGAAACAACTCTAGTCACATAGTTATAATAAATTTTGTGGAAGTATAGAAAACAAACGTTTTCAGTGTTTTATTGTTAGATAAAATGAACTTCCATCAAGTAACGGTCGAATCCATCAATTAACTAAGTTTGTAATATGGTTCCCTTACCCTTAACATTGAATAGAAATCCTACGAACTAAAAATGTTCAAAATTTATATTTTAATCAGATGTATATCTTTTGTAACTTTTATTCTTGGCTTAAATTCTTATCAATAATACTTGGTGATTTGTATTACGTTCTACAACATATCAAAAAGTTCTACTCGAGAAGTGGGTGCTTCATTTTTTATTAAACAAATGAACTGCGAAATTAGATGTTTTTTTAAATAACTCCGAAAATATAAATTATAGAAAAAAACTGACTTGACCGTTGAAAAATTCAGAAAATTTTACAAAAAAACTTTTTATAAAGATTTTTCTAAAATTCAATCTGTAGCTTCTATAATTTTTTATTTATAACTCTTAAGTCACCCTTCTCACAAACATTGGCGCACTGTAAACTAGCGTACTGCGAAGTGCAAGGTTGAGTTATTTTATTGTAATTCTTTAACTAATGGATCAAATGAAATTTTATAAATTGATCATGAAAGAAGAATAATTTAGCTATCTTATGGTTGTAATAAAAAGAAATAAAATGTATGAGCATAAGTACGGTGTGGGCTGAAAATGAGGCTTACATAAATTTTGTTTAAATTGGTTTAAAAATGTGTAACTAATACAATTTTTCTTATAAAACTCTCAATTTTGTACAGCTTACCTTTCAGACATCTTGCTAAACGATGTTTCTCTCAAAAAACATCTCAAAAATATAAATCAAATGATACGACGTTTCAAAAAATGTAATTTTTGAAAACTTTGCAGTTTTACAGAATTACCACCACTTTAAGACGGTATTACATACTCAAGTTTGAACAAATCTATTACAGTTATGTAGGTGCTTTTTTAAAGCTTATGATGTGGTCTTTAAAATGCACTAAATTATTTTAATTTTAGAAATGAAATAAACTATTTCTTTTTGAGAAAATTAAGAAAGATAACAAAAATGTAATACAAAAAACGAAAATTACCAGTAAAAAAAATGTTTATACAAAGTGATCAAAACTTTTTTCTATAAAATTTACCTAAAATACATTTAGTAGTGAGCTTCAACAATAATAAATGTTCAATAAAAATTTTTTTTTAATCTTATACAGTATGTCTGCGTAACTTGAGACCTATTGATAACTTTTTTATTATCAGTTTTACGAAAAAAAGTTATTCTTTAGAAAATACTTTGCATCGTATATAATCTAAGATGCAGCCATCAAAAAATGTCAAATTTTATTAATTTTATACGAGGTATGTCAAAAAATATAAATTTCACTCAAGAGTAAAGTACCTTTATATTTCACAATATTGAAAATTGTTATTAAGAAAAGTTGTTTGGAATTAAAAAATATATTTCATTGTTCAATTACATCCTTCTAATTGAAATATTGTGTATAATAAAGGCACTTAACTCTTCAGTAAAATTCATATTTTTTACATACCTCGTATAAAATTGCAAAAGTTTGATATCTGTTAGTTGTATCTTAAATTTTAGACCAGGTAGAGCATTTTATGAAGAATAATTTTTTTTCATAAAATTGATAATAAACTAGTTATCATTATTGTAATAAGATGGATATCCGTAATTTGAGAAAAAATTGAAAAAATTTTTTTTTGATTAGAATAATGTAATTGTATATTAAAACATAGTTTTCAATTTCAAACAACTTTTCATAATAGCATTTTTTGATATTATGGAATATGAAGGTACTTTACACTTTACCGAAATTTATATTTTTGACATAACTCGTATAAAATTAATAAAATTTGATATATACGGTTGAGTTTTAAATTTTTGACTATCCAGAGCATTTTATGAAGAATAACTTTTTTTTTTCGTAAAATTGATAATAAAAAAGTTTTGCATGTGGTTCCTAGCTACGCAGACAAACTGTATAAGAGCTTCTGTATAAGAATTTTTAAATTGTAATGCCATATTCGGATTCAGCATAATCAAAAACAAAATAGAAACATATTTGATCAAAGTAAAATGATGGATTCAATGATATTTTTAAAATTATTTATACAAAACAATTGTTATTGTTTAAACAATTAATAAACAATTGGCGGCCAAATCTGCGAGTAGAACTTTTTACTTTAACATATATATAAACTAACAAAAAAAGTTTTAGAACAATAGGGTTTGAATTTTTTCGAAACAATGCATGTTTTCGTTCTAATTGCACTCCCCTATATGTATAATATTTATCTTGAATGCCTTGTATGAAATTAACTAGTTTTTCAACCTAAAGAATGATTATTTCAACACCTGCTCTAATTTATGACCATTTTCGATGTCTCTGTATTATTTGGTCTACAACAGAAATTATTTTAAAGAAGAGCGTTTATTTAAAAACAATAATGTCAAAAATATTTCTTAAGATGCATCCAAAACTGCTAAAACCACAGCTTAAAGAAGAAAGCTCCCTCTTGTCTCGACACTGAAGGACTAATTGAGAGAACCAACTCTGGACAAGGAAGCGAATATACGGCTAGAGCTCTTCGTTATTTTTCCCTTGATATTTTTAATTTCCGTCCTTCCTTTTTTTATTTTAAAGTCCCGAAGCGTTCTATTAGCCGTTTTATCTGCTTCGTATTATATTCGCCAGTAATTTTTTGTAGTTCGCTTTATTTAATCAGACTAATTAGCGAAAGGCTTTAATAATTATTAGGCGGATAGTCAAAGTCGGAGGAAAAAGTAAGATGCAAAGGATTAAAATTTTAATATAATATTGTTGTAGAATTGTTTTTTTTTTAATTCAAAAAAATATCATTCATCATTTAAAAAGAAAATTAAAATTATATCAAACACCATTAGATCATAGATTCTCATCCCAATCTAATCTAGCTATTAGACCGTGTTTCGGGAAAGTGAAAACGATTAGTGATAATGATTCGACGAAATGAATTGGTACACTAACAAACAACTCGGGATTAAAAAGTGGACATATCGTTTGGCGAGAACAATAATGTTTTTAAAATGTTTCCTGGAAGATTTAATGATGGTAACAAATTGTTTTAGTTTTTAGAAGTAAAAGTAGTATGTACGAAAAATCTAATTACGATATTTCTTAAAATTTGACAAATTGGAGAGTTATATAGAAAAATATTTGGTTCTTAAGAAATGGGTAGGAAAGGTTTTGAGAGAGGCTTGTTTTTGATTGGGTGGAAAAGATTGGTAGAAGGGATAAGAAAGTTGGAGTCTGGATTTGCGAGAGAAGAGAGGGTCACTGTATAATGGTTATCTGATGAGAGTAGTCCAATTTTCAAAAGTGAGAAATCAGTGTATAGTGTTGTGATCGGCCTTTGCGAGCAGAATCAAGTTGAAACCAAATTGTCGACCGGTTGAAAAGTTAATATTCCTGGTCCGAGGGAGATTCCTTTGTTTTGTCTAGAACGAGTAGCTGATTGATATCTATTTGCACAAGATATCGAGCAAGGAAAAAATTGAGTAAGAGAATTCGAGCAAGTTCTGTGTGTTGTTGTAGAAGCAGTTTGGACGAGAGGGACCTTTTCGCAACATCTAGAGAGTACGTTGGGAGCATCGAGGACCACGCAATCCGGAAAAAGGAGGAAGTGAAGAAACAAAAAGGTTAGTCAAATCATTTGTCGGAAGGGAGAGAATTTGTTTATATCAGAACCATATTTGCTTATTTGTTTATTGAACATTACTATAACGCAGTTAGTCAATTCAAATTTAAGAATTCCATTCAAATGAATAAAAGTAAAATTTATTAAATTTAGTATGAGAAAATAATAATTTATTTAAATATTTTTTTTTTGTTAAAACAAAGAGATATCAGAATTAAAGTTTGATTTATTAAGTAAGAAACTGTTGCAACAAAGGTAAATTTAATATTTTTAAATCATATGTACACGGATTATTTGGTAAATGAATAATATATTATATTTATATGATATTGAATGTTTTTTAATTTCCCTGTTCCATCCTGGAAGAAGTAAGCAACTAGAAATACTAGAAGCCACAGATCATAGGTATTGTATCAAATACAAAATTGGCCCTGAGAATAAAATGTATTGAAGTATTTAATTTGAATTTAGTTTTGTTTTGCATAGGCAGTGATTAAAGCAATTGAATAATTAATTAAATTAAAAAATTTGATAATCAATCTAAATAAAGAGATAAAGTAGAGCACAACAATATACAGTATGTCCCTGTAAGTTGTATCCATATGGAAAACTTTTTTAATATTAATTTTACGAAAAAAAAATTATTCTTTATAAAAAGCTCTGCATGGTACAAAACCTAAGAATTAACGATCAAATATCAAATTTTTTAAATATTATACGAGGTATGTCAAAAAGTTTAAATTTCACTCAAGAGTAAAGTAGCTTTATTTTCGTAATATTGGAAATAGCTATTATGAAAAGTTGTTTGGAATTAAAAACTATATTCTAATATGCAATTACATCCTTCTAATTGAAAAAAAATTTTTTTTGAGAAATTATGGATAACTATCATTATTTTTTCAGTTATTTCAATTCTGATAACTCTTTTATTATTAATTTTACGAAAAAAAGTGATTCTTAATAAAAAGTTCTGGATGGTGTAAAACTTAAAATACAACAATCTTATATCAAATTTTATCAATTTTATACGAGGTATTTCAAAAAAGATAAATTTAGATCAAAAGTAAAGTATCTTTATAGTTCAAAATATTTCAATTAAAAGGATGTAATTACATAGTAAAACATAGTTTTTAATTCTAAATAACTTTTCATAATAACAATTTTCGATATTGTGAAAAATAAACGTGTTTTACTCTTGAGCGAAATTCATATTTTTTGACATACCTCGTATAAAATTGATAAAATTTGACAAAATATGGTTGTATTTTAGATTTTAGACCATGCAGAACTTTTTATTGGGAATCACTTTTTTTCGTAAAATTAATAATAAAAGAGTTATCTGAATTAAAATAACTGAAAATAATGTAGTTATCCATAATTTTTCAAAAAAAAAAAAAATTCAATTAGAAGGATGTAGTTGCATACTAGAATACAGTTTTTAATTCCAAACAACTTTTCATAATAGCAATTTTCAATATTGTGAAAAATAAAGCTACTTTACTCTTGAGTGAAATTCAAACTTTTTGACATACCTCGTATAATATTCAAAAAATTTGATATTTGATAGTTAAATCTTAGGTTTTGGACCATGCAGAGCTTTTTATAAAGAATAACTTTCTTTTTGTAAAATTAATAATAAAAAGAATGTGTGTGTACTTTGTACGCACGTAAGAAGTTATACTTCTATTATATGATTATATGATTATAAACGAAATTAATATACTTTTTATTTATATTTTATTTAAATATTAAATTAATTTATACTTAATACTTCTCAAACATTTTTATTAATACAGTGCCAAAAATTAAAATAATAAAAAAATAAAACACACACAAACACATTAAAAATGCCACAAATGATTTCTGAACATTAATTGTCGGAAAAATTTTTAACTAAGTACGTATTTTCTGAAAATAAAATTATATAATAAATATACTTACAATCATAAAATGTATAAAAAAAATAAAAAAAATAAAAGTTTCTATTGGGACTCGAACCAACTTACCACGCGGCTGGTATTTGCGTTGTATTGGGATTCACCCGCATTAAAACTGCGCCACAGAGACAGCTTGTCATTATGTGCGAAGATCGTCTAACTAAACAGATTAACCTTTTGACATTTTTAACTTATGTAAATCAAATTATTTTGATTTTGAATTGAAATGATTTAGAATTGAAAAAATACAACAAAACATAGGGAAAAAAAGTATTACATACTACTTATGTATTTTGGTAGGTTTAAGGTAGGTATCGGAGCCCGTATAACGACTAATAAATTTCGCAATCACTTGCGTCGTGCAAAGTGGCTATGTTCAAATATCATAACAAAATTTGATCAACTATTTATAAAACACTTACCAGTGAAAGATTCTTTAGCTTTGAATAAGCGAGATCTGCGGCACTCATACTAGGCACAGTTTGATGAGCTTTCACATTGGCATGCAACAATCATCTCTTCTATGTAAATAAGTCCAAAAATGTTGTTCTGAAGCTATTTCCTTGTGGCATTTTTATGATTAATTATTTATATGGGAAATAAGCCACAATTAAAATGAAAAAAATAATTTTATTAACATTTCGACGCCCAAATCGGGTGCCGTTGTCAAAATACAAAATATTACTAAAATAAACTAAAGTGTTGTTGCTAAGCAAAAAAAATTCTTCTAATAATTTATTTAATCTCACTCATTTATATTGGTAATTCATTTATAATAATTTATAATAATAATAAATATAATATAATTCTTTCAGTAAGTCGTCCCAGGAACGCAACTCATAAATATTGGCAATATCATTTTAAAGTTTTCTACTTTAAAATGTATAATATATGTCTGAATTACCAATATAAATGAGTGAGATTAAATAAATTATTAGAAGAATTTTTTTTGCTTAGCAACAACACTTTAGTTTATTTTAGTAATATTTTGTATTTTGACAACGGCACCCGATTTGAGCGTCGAAACGTTAATAAAATTATTTTTTTCATTTTAATTGTGGCTTATTTCCCATATAAATAATTAAGTCCAAAAATATAATATGAAAACTATTTAAAAAGGCAGGATAACCATTAACTAACTTTTTGTTTGTTGTTTCTCTTCCTACAAATTTTAAAACGCAACAAGCATACATTATAACCAAACACAGTCCCACAGTTGTGCCACAGCTGCCATATTGGATAATTTTTGTCATGTCATTTGAACATCCAATCAGAACAAAGTTATAATGCGCATGCGCCCGGTCGCTAGGTTTTCCCATATAAAATTTCACCGTCATTACGCCCGTAAAGAAGTATAACTTCAAAAAAGTTTTCCATATTGATACAACTTACAGGGACATACTGTATAACACAATAATGGTTAGACACATTTTATAATAATTAATCTGGAAATATTTTTAACATCCTTCAAAATCAGATAAAATAATGTAACCCCAACTGTTTAAAATCAATTTAAGGGTTTTTACCCGTATATTTTGATGGCTTAAAGCATGTAAACCTGTAAGTATAACTATCTATTCACAGTATTCACTTTTTTACTTTTGTCAAAATTTAACCTCACGTTTGTTTTACTTATAGAGTTATACTTATTTTAGGTGATAACACTGATGATGGAATATTGATTCCGAAAACGTTTTGTGATACAGCCCTTTTTAGGGATATTAAATACATATACCATTTACAAAACGTTTTTATTTTTTGTGATTTATGGTATACAGCCAGTACAGGAATTTTTCCTTGTGATATTTTATAATAAAATCAATGGGAAAATTCCAATAGTTGGCTGTATACCATAGTTTAAAAAATATAATCATTTATAATATAATGGAACCATCAAACTCTTAGAATTTTTTTCCTTCGTTCTCTCTTCCGGGCTAATTTCTTAGCTTCTTGAATTGCTCTTACCAGCCTTAAATTTATGTGCACTGTTATGGTTGAGTTTTTTTAAATTGTTATAAACTTAATCATAGCTGTTCTTGCGATAGTAAGACTTCTACGTATGTATCTCTCTGTCACATACTTGTTTGTTAATTACAAGAGACCCTAGGTATATATGAAACTATAATCAAGTATATTCAAATGGGAAATAAGCCACAATTTTACCTAAAAATGATTTTATTAACGTTTCGACGCCCAAGTCGGGTGTCGTTGTCAAAATACAAAATAATATTAAATAAACAAAAATGTTGTTGCTTAGTAAAAAATTCTTCTAATAATTTATTTAATCTGACTCATTTATATCGGCAATTCAGACACGTATTATACATTTTGAAGTAGACGACTTTAAAAATGATATTGCCAATATTGATCAGTTGCGTTCCTGGGACGACTTTACTAAAAGATAGCTCATTCGATTACATGAAATCAATCCCAACTCAAGAATAGCCGCCACAAAAAATCATAGCATGTGATCTGTCTTTAAAAAGACAACCAAATGCAACGGTGGTACTGAAATTCTCGCGTTAGAGATTCCATAGTAAATCACGAGGGAAAACCAGGAAAAACCTCGTGATACTATCCCGACATCGCAAGTATTTGGGTTTACATTTAGTTTACTCTCAAAACTAATACCAAATTCTGACTTGATATTTTAAATTTTAAATAATACTAAAATACTAAATATGTACTAACTCGATATGTTACTGATTTACTAATTGTGGTATTTTCTTTCTATTGACTTCCTCCTTTAGTATGGGTAACCACATCCTACTGCATTCTACCGAGGAATTTGCGACACAATTGGTTTCATTTAGCATAATTAGCCGCTTCTTTGATTTTTCTCTTTTTACTATCTGCTTCTTTTAGGACTATACTTGAATCTCTCCACTGAACTCTATGTTCATTATCCCATGCGTGTTGACATATTTGAGATCTATCAAATTCTCTATTTTTTATATAAGACTGATGTTCATTTACTCTAACGTCTAATGGTCTTGACGTTTCACCTATATAAAATTGTTCGCATTCACAAGGAATTTTATAAATACAATTCTTTGTTCTTTCTTGTTCACTGTTAGGTTTAGTTTTAGATAGAATATTGAACTCATCAATATTGGCAATATCATTTTTAAAGTCGTCTACTTTAAAATGTATAATACGTGTCTGAATTGCCGATATAAATGAGTCAGATTAAATAAATTATTAGAAGAATTTTTTACTAAGCAACAACATTTTTGTTTATTTAATATTATTTTGTATTTTGACAACGACACCCGACTTGGGCGTCGAAACGTTAATAAAATCATTTTTAGGTAAAATTGTGGCTTATTTCCCATTTGAATATACTTGATTATAAAAATGCCACAAGAAAATAGCTTCAGAACAATATATGAAACTGTCTCCTACTTCAAAATCCCTGATCTCTTTAATAATTATGTTCAAGATCTTTCTGTGCTCGGTCTATTGTCATGATTTTTGTTTTCCGCCTATTTAACACCAGCCCTTACTATTTGCTTTTCTCCTCTAGCCTGCTCATTATGTTTTCCATTTCTTCTTATTAATGTATCGTCAGCATATCTCAGGTTACTGAAGTTCTTTCCCCCAATTGATATTCCACCACTCCATCCCTCTAGTACCTTACGCAAAATGTATGTGTAGAATGTATGCGGAAAATTATGCAGCCTTGTCTGACACCGGCTTCTGTTCTAAAATAATCTGAATGTGTGATATTTATTTTCACTGTGTACTTGTACTTATTATTTTATCGAAGGCCTTTGTGTAATTAACAAAGCACATAAACATAGGGGTATTAAATACCCTTCGCAGGCTACCCTGCAGCAAAAGATATTACCCTTCTGGAGTGGCCAGCTTGCTCACCCGACCTTTACCCTATCGAGCATTTGTGGAATATGCTCAAAAGAAAAATTAGAGCTCGCCGGAGGAATCTACAAAACACTGCACATCTAGTACAAGGATGCTCTTGAATACTGGAACTGCCTACCACAACAAATTGTTAATAATTTGATTAGGAGCATGTCCACGCAAATTGAAGCTTACATAAAGGGTATGGGTCGTAACACTGGCTACTTAAACAACACAAATAAATAAAAATAATTTAAATATTATTCGTTTTAGATTGAGATTATTTTTGATAGGTATTGACTTCAAAACGAATAGTTTCAATTTGTTATTGTGGACTTTATTGTTTTCTTTAATTTTTACACGAGTACATTGATTAAACTGCTTTAAAATAAATATTGTTTGACATCGTATGTTGGTTTGTTTAAATACGATTGAAATAATAGAAAATATCAGATGATTCCATAATATAAGTTTGGCTGTTGTATATAGTCAATAATCACAGGTGGTTGGTAACCGATACAATTTGTCGATTTGCAATAATCCTCAAAGAACGCGAAGGAAAAAACCTTTATTGTCGGCGACAAACAATTACTCCTTCCAATTTAGGATTCCATAGAACTGTTCAAGAACTTTCGAATCCCCTCAATTCTCAATAAAGACTTCAGCTCTTAAAGGCTATTTTAATGGGCTCTCCCTGGTTCTCTGGTTATGGCCGCTATCTGCGACAATGACACTTTTGCTGATGAACCCCGATTAGAAAGAAAAAAAGAACGAAATTGTTTTTTTTTTATGTTTGCGAAGGACAAAAAGTATTTTTAGAAGGCGAAAAGTTATTTTAGCGTGATGCTTTATAATTCATAGCAGTTAACGGAATAGTAGTGCATAATCTGAGATATGCAGACGATACAGCAGAGAATTGAGATTGCCAGAAGCGCTTTCAATAAGGTGGAATAGTGCAGCCGATATATGAAACAATTGTGCATTTAATGATAGAAGTATATAATTTAGACCATATATACTGCACATATATAAAGGTTCAAATTTAGATATGAGCCCATAACAGATTTTGCCTTTTACAAAAATGGCGGTCATTCAAAATGGGCGACTATACCTATGTGACTCATAGCACGATAACGTTTGAACGAGACTTCAGATTTCAACCAAATTTGGTAGGTATATAGGTTCTTTTTTTGATATATATGATCGAGGTCTTGAACCGGAAGAATCGGTTTACCAGAAGTTGTGTTTTTCGTGGTTTTTATGTAAAAATATGCTGTTCTTTTTCCAATTCTTTCACCCTAGCGTAAAAATATTTTTAGGAAATATTTTTAAGTTTTAAGTTACGTTAATTACCATTTTTTTTGCTTGGACTATAGTCATTCAGCCAGTCTCAATCAAAAGTTATAATAATATTACAATTTTTTACTTCTTATTTACCTACTTATTACAGCTAATGTACATACTATGTTAATAAATATTATAAATATATTATACAATTTAATGTTTATCAAGAGCACATAGTATATATACATTTTACAAATAAAAATATTAATGTTAATATTAAAATAAATACATTCTCTTCTTTTTTCTTTCTTTTGTCACTACGATAAAATGTCAACCCGGTTCAACTCCTCGCAGGTTTAAATCCTCTTAGTGATTTTTTTTCTTTAATTTTTTTTATTTTTTTTATTTTTTTTTATGTTTTTTTATTTTTTTTGTATTTTTTTTGGTTATTAGATGATTTTAGATAGTAGATTTTTTAATTTAATCAATTTTTTTTAATTTTTTTTTTTCATTTTTTTATTATTAATTTTTTTTAATATTTTTTTATAAACATATTTTACAAATACCTAGAAATAATTAAAATAATATTTTACTATCCGACAAGAAAGATACGAAACAGTCAAAAATTTTCTTTTTATTCAGTGACAGAATAAAAAGAATATTACAAGGAGTAGGATGTTCTGGTCTATAATTCTTTTAATTAGGTGATTGGTTAGGTGTTTATGCTTTTTGCATTCAAAAAATATGTGGTTCAAGTCACTTTTAACCTTACATTCTTGACATATATTTGAATCTAATATATTTATTTTAAATAAATGTGCAGGATAATATGCATGTCCAAATAAAATCCAATTCTACTGATGGTGGATATGTATTTGCGAGGGAGGGTGAAATTCTTATACCAAGGTTTTTCCGGAATAATCGGTTGTATCAAACTGTATTGTGTTGTTGATATGTTACAGTACCTTTCCCAGTGTGTTTTCCAGTTCTTCATCTGTTCAGTTCTTAAACAAGCAAAAGCATCTAGAATGCAGGGCTGATATTTGGTTACTGTTCCATGGATGAGGAAATTTTTAGCTAATTGGTCTACATGTTCATTATGTGTAAGTCCTTAATGTGCTTTGATCCACATAAGTTGTTATTTCTGGTGTGTTTATTAATTTTAAATAAGATTTTTTTTTATAAAAAAATGTATGGATTATAAGTACTACAAGGTAGTTGAGGTGTTTGGATAGCAGTAAGCACAGATAATGAATCAGATAAAATTACTGCAGAATTATAGGATGCTAACTTGAAATAAATTAAAGCTCTTCTCTTTGAGGTACATGGTGTCTAGTGAATATACAAATGTTACACCGTTTAGAATACACAAATTACCATTTAATAAATGCAAAACGTATATTCATATGTACCTACATGCGGCAGATTCGTGCAAATATTATAAGAATTATGGTGCATTTAACGGTAGAAGCATATAATTTGAACCACATATATTATACAAAGGTTCAAATTTAGATACGAGGCCATCTCAGTTTTTGTTTCTTTTACAAAAATGGCGGGCATTCATAATGGCGGCTATACATATATGTGACTAATACCATGATAACTTTTGAACAAGACGTCAGATTTCAACCAAATTTGGTATATAGGTTCTTTTTTTGATGAATAATATCGAGGTTTTGAACCGAAAGAATCGGTTTACCAGAAATTGTATTTTTACTGTTTTTTTTTTATATAAAAATATGTTGTTTCTTTTTCAATTATTACACCCCGTATATATAAATTTTTCAAAAAGGTTATACCGCCATTGAAAATAGTTAAATATATCTTTTAAGAAATATTTTGGACTTTTCAGTTGTGTTGATTACCATTTAATAAATGCATAACGTATATTCACATGTACCTATAGGCGACAGATTCATTGTGAATGCCCGCCATTTTTGTAAAAGACTAAATCTGAGATGGCCTCATATCTAAATTTGAATCTTTGTATGTGTAGTATGTGTGGTCCAAATTATATGCTTTTACCATTAAATGCACAATAATTCTTATATTATTATTTGCACGAATCTGCCGCACATAGGTAACTACATGTAAAGATACGTTATGCATTTATTAAATGGGAATTAATATAACTAAAGAGTTCAAAATAATTCCTAAAAAATATTTTAACGCTCTTTTCAATGCCGGTATTACCTTTTTGAAAAATTAATATATACAGGGTGAAAGAATTGAAAAAGAAACAACATATTTTTACATAAAAAAACAGTAATAACACAACTTTTGGTCAACTGATTCTTCCGGTTCAATACCTCGATATTATTCATAAAAAAACAACTATATACCAAATTTGGTTGAACTCTGACACCTCGTTCAAAAGTTATCGTGCTATTAGTCACATATGTAAAGTCGCCATTTTGAATGCCTGCCGTTTTTGTAAAAGGAACAAAAACTGAGATGGTTTCGTATCTAAATTTGAACCTCTATATGTGTAGTATATGTGGTCCAAATTATATGCTTCTACCATTAATTCACAATAATTCTTATAATATTTGCACGAATCTGCCGCACATATGTACATGTAAAGATACTTATGCATTTATTAAATGGTAATTAACATAAATAAAAAGGTAAAAATATTTCCTAAAAATATTTTTACGCTCTTTTGAATAGCCTAACTTTACTTAACTTTTCGAAAAATTAATACATACAGGGTGAAAGAATTGAAAAAAAAAACATTTTTACATACAAACCAGGAAATACACAACTTCTGGTAAACCTATTCTTCCGGTTCAAGACCTCGATCTTTTACATCAAAAAAAGAAACTATATACCAAATTTGGTTGAAATCTGAATCTCGTTCAAAAGTAATCGTGCTATTAGTCATATATGTATAGTCGCCATTTTGAATCCCCGCCATTTTTGTAAAAGGCAAAATCTGAGATGGCCTCCTATCTAAATTTGAACCTTTATATATGTAGTATATGTGGTCCAAATTATATGCTTCTATCATTAAATTCACAATTCTTATAATATTTGCACGAATCTGCTGCACTAGAAACAGTATTTTACATTAGAAAACTGGGAATAGAAATTAGAACTAGAGTATTGATGTGCTCTTTTATATGGAGTTGAAGCCTGGACAATTACGGCCACAATTGTAAAAATACTTGCCAGCTTTTGGATGTTATGTTATCGAAGAATGAAGAAATTATCATAGATATAACACGTAACAAACACGGAAACATTAAGAAAATTGGAAAAAAATACTAAACACTAAGAAGGAATATTGTTCTTAAGCTATTTTTTTGTAGCATTTATGTAATTTACTCTTCTAATTGGGAAATAAGGCACAATCTGACTTAAAAAATGAATTTATTGACGTTTCGACTTCCACCTCGGAAGTCGTTATCAAAATCAATAGGTATTTAAAGTGTATTTAACTACATGTACTAATAGGTCTGGATCCCGCGTATGAAAAAAAAGTTGATTAATAGCAAGCTGAAAATTTGTTAATAGCTTAAGGGTGTCTAGTCGGACAAACTTTGATATATGGGAACACTGGAACAAGGGAAGTTTTAATTGTGGAACAGGTTAAAAATTTGGAACGGTCAGACCACGAAAACGGCACATGTATTTTGTCCAACAGAACAGACTTAAACTCTCCGAACAGAGATTAAACTCTCATGCAAAAATCAGACTGCTATTTATCACCAAATGGGCGTTTTAATGAGTGGAACGTGTAGAATATGTCAAATGACAGGAATTATGCCGGGTGATAAATAGCAGTCTGATTTTTGCATGAGAGTTTAATATCTGTTCGGAGAGTTTAAGTCTGTTCTGTCGGACAAAATAAATGTGCCGTTTTCGTGGCCTGACGGTTCCAAATTTTTAACCTGGTCCACAATTAAAACTGCCCATGTTCCAGTGTTCCCATATATCAAAGTTTATCCGACTAGACACCCTTAAGCTATTAACAGATTTTCAGCTTGCTATTAATCAACTTTTTTTTCATACGCAGGATCCAGACCTATAAGTGTATTTAAAAATATAACTGACTAACAACTAAGTCTGTCTACATTTTATTTCAAACTAAGCAGTTCATTTAATAGTTTCTGGCGCTTTCCTTATTCGATACGTCTTATCTCTTCATCAGCTCTCTCCCAATGGAATGTAGAGCTCATCAGACCAAAAGTATGAATGCACTGGAATTTAAGCACATTCTCAAGGGACGGGAAGACGCCATAACTTAAAGTAAAGCCGCTCCTAGAAGGACGGTCGCGATCTTTGAATTGGACTTTACGATAACGTCAACGTGCAGTAATGAAAAATCGTCGGGTGCGCAGATTTAACCGCAGATAGGGTTTTTCGTATTTTTAAGAAATGCATTTTATTAAAATGGGCAAGACGTCTGTATACACAGATATGTTTATACATTGTTAGGTACAAAATTAATCAAGTTTAAATCATAACAGGTAGACGATTGTAGTAATTATAGACTATTATTTTCCTTATACACTTCTTCTTCTTCTTCTTCTTCTTCTTTGTGTACCGGGTTGTTTTCAAGCATTGGCTATCGTCGTATTAACAAGCTGATGAAATGTTTCTCGGTCGGCCGCTATATGAAACGATTCCTCGACCGTTCGACCTGTCCATTGTCTAATGTTGCGCAGCCAGGACAATTGTTTTCTTCTAAACCAGCGTTTTCCTTCGATTTTGCCCTGAATGATCAACCGAAGTAAGCGGTATTTTTAGGTCCTCTCATTATATGACCGAAGTACTGAACCTTTTTCATTTTTATGACGTTGGTCAATTCTCGGGAAGAGACAGTACCAGATTAATGGAAAGATGGGGTTCTTGTACCAATCCACGAAGAAGGAAACAAAAAGCAATGTACTAACTACCGGGGAATAACAATCCTA
The DNA here is from genome assembly GCF_917563875.1 of Diabrotica virgifera virgifera. Lineage (NCBI taxonomy): Eukaryota > Metazoa > Arthropoda > Insecta > Coleoptera > Chrysomelidae > Diabrotica > Diabrotica virgifera. Next base: position 230,087,884 of record NC_065450.1, on the reverse strand, counting down.
AACACCACACCTAATAAATCCTTGCAAACATCCTGCTAGAAAGAACCAAAATATATACAGAAGAAGTCGTTGGAGATTATCAATACGGATTTAGAACGGGTCGTTCTACTATTGACCAGATATTCACAATAAAACAGATAATGGAAAAATGCTGGGAGTTTGATCGTGAGCTTCATCTGATGTTCATAGATTTTAAACAAGCATTTGATAGTATTTTCGTGCAAGTTCTATTCTGTTCGAAATTTCATCATCACGTTCAACCCTGCAGTCAATCTAGCTACCCAGATATCTAAAGTGTTCCACCCTTTCCAGGACTTCTGTTATCTAATTTTAGTACTGAGTCTTCAATATTAATTTTTCCGACCACCATCCATTTTGTTTTCTTTGCGTTTGTAGGTCATCGAGACTCTCTGCCATTAAGGCGGTGTCATCTGCGTATCTGATGTTATTGATGATTTCACCACCGATTTTAACACCGCGACGATTATTTAATGCTTCATCAAAAATTGGTTTGGTATAGGCATTGAACAATGTCGGTGACATAACACATCCCTGTCTGACACCCCGATTAATAGAAACTTTAGCTGATACTTCTTGGTCCAACTTAATACAAGCCGTATACACATTATTAACATGAACATATTAAATGAAATGAAACGCATTTTATGAAACAATGTATAACAAAATCGCTAATTTTAAAAATTGAAATGGTTCATTTTTTTTACTTATGACGTTTTTTCACCCCTGATACAAATGACAGCTTGATGTCGACGATTCCTACTCAAACGTCTTAAAGTATTCTCATTTTCAAACATTCTCTATAGGATTGAGATTGGCACTATTCACTGGCCGGCATCTATAATGCCGATAACCCTCAAACCTCCAGATGACATGCCTTAGCAGTGACTCTGGGCACCAGGTGATCCGAAGATCGGTTCTGATGGCTTAGTCGGGTTCAGCGAGCTTAATAAACTCCGAGAGCAAAATCTGGCCCTTAATATGCTTATTTTGACATGCTTATGCAATTTTGGATGCATTTGATGCACTTTAAAATGCAACTATGCATTTTCACCGATTTTTCTATAGTAGACTTTTTTCCTAACATCATCTTGAACACAATGCAAAAAGTTGCAAGTCATTACGTGCTGTATTTAAAAAGCGATTTATTTTGCGCTAAATACCCTGGTCTATATTGTATGTATTCTCCGTTTAAGTTGCGAAGTTTAAGCCTTGTACTAGATTTTAGCTATACCGAAATTAATTTCATTATAGTTAAAGAACTCCAATAAAGTAGCCCATCACCAACTTATTGTTATCGGTCGCCTTGATGGAAGGTAGTTTCATAAACAATACACTCCAAGAAAGTTTCTACTTAACTATTTCTCTTTCATTTCCAACAACATTCTTTAGAATACAAAAGCGCACAAAACTCTTTTCATAAACTCATTCACCGGAACAACATCTCTTCTTATTTGCCAACATTCTTAAAAACTTCAAGACACTTTTCAGAAGGAATATTCTTCTCTACAGCAATATACCCAGTTTATAATTTCTGTCTGCTCGGACTGCTTCTGTCTTTGTTTTTCACTCTCATCCAGTGCAATTGCACAGTTCGTTTCAGTTATCAAATAAGAAAAGCGTCGCCGCGGATGAATTTTTCGCGTCTCCGTAAAATCAAAGAGACTTTCCCAACACAATTACGAGATTAGTAAGAGAAGACGAGAAATTGGAAGGCTTGAAAAGATAGAAATTAGTCGCAAGATGAATTTCTGTACCGTTATACAAATGAGACAAAGTTTAAGAATAACGTCTCAAGTTAAATGAAAAAAATACCTCACAAAAATTATTCCAGATTCCTTCGCTTTAATATTTAGGAATTTTTAAATTTTAGAACCTCAAATAATTAATGAAAAACAAATTAGGGCAGTCAATGAGGTTATTTGGCTCCTAATTCCATCCTACTACATCGATTTACTTGATATTTTCACAATAAGTAGAGAATAGCTCAAGAAACAAAGCCTACCCTATGTCGATGTGCGCTTTTATCTAAAAGGGGGTTCCCACGCTTCTCGAGGGTGTAAAATTTTTTGGTTTAAATAGCCACAGAAGTGGCTAGAGAACCTAATTCTAAGCAAAAACCGTTCAATAATTTTTTTTTGAAAACTCAATAATTTTTGAGTTATTCGTGGTTGAAAATAGGCCGTTTTCATTGAAAAATGACACCTTTTCGGGCGGTTTTTTGCGAATGCATTAAAATCTATGCATCTAACGAAGAAAACTATACAAAACATTTTTGTAGCTTATGAAAAGACAAAGAGATTCGATCCTTCATATATATTCTAGTTATATTAAAAAAAGAGATATGGTAGGTGAGAAAAGTTTGTTTCTTGGTGAATGCTGAAATCGGTGTATTCAACTTGAAATCGGTGTATTCAACTTGGAATAAAACAGAAACGGTTGATTTTCGTTGTTTAATGCTACCAATACCTTTTGTAGTGATTGAAAAGACCTTTAGGATGAGTAGCATTAAATGTCGATTACATTCGAAGTAAGCGAGATATGCTGCAAAACACATTGATGACTAATGAAATTAAAAAAAAATGTGAAGTACATTTAACCCCTCATCCATCAGAATTTAAATGCATCGTTTTCCTTATACAATACTTTTTATTATAGTGTTATTTCTATGTTCAAAAAGTTGGACGGATTTAAAATGGATAGCTTTTGAAAAAAATAAGATTATAGAGTGCATTTGTAAATTTTCTTAAGAATCTTTCCTTTTCTCCATGTAACTCGAAAATGATAAGAGAACCGAAAAAAGGTACCACACAAAATGTGGGATTTTGTTATGTAAAAATTTTGTTTTATGTTTCATTATTGTATCTCTTATCATTTTCAAGTTACATGTAGAAAAAGATTTTTAAAAAAATCTAAAAATGCGCTTTATAAATTTATCTTATTTTTTTTTTTCAAAAACCATTCATTTTAAACCCGTCCAACTTTTTGAACCCGTCCATAATACTACAGTGCGTCCATAAAGTAATGCATAAATTCGTTATTTCGTAAACCGGCGACTTTAAGGAAAAATCCCGAAACAGGTCGATCTTAATTTTTAAATTACGATTTTTTGGCATATATATCATCCTCGTTACGTCATCCATCTATACGTGATGACGTAATCGATGATTTTTTTAAATGGGAACAGGGGTCATGTGATAGCTTATTTGAAAGGGTATTTAATTCTCTATCCAATAATATAAACATTAACATAATTATTTATACAGGGTGTTCAAAAAGATTTTTTTTAATTAAAATAAGTGAGACAAAAAGAAGAATATATTATGTAATTCATTTTAAATCAAAATGCATTTTACTACTGTCAGTAAAGAGAAAAAAATTTTATTTGACAAATAAACATTGATTTTCGTTTAAACGAAATGTTCAAACTGCCAAGAGACAGGTGGGTGGCAGCTTTAACATTGAATTTAAGTGAAAAACAATATTTATTTGTCAAATAAACATTTTTTTCGTGTTTTCTGACAACAGTAAAACGTATTTTGAATTAAATAAATTACATACATTCTTCTTTTTGTCTCAATTATTTTAATTAAAAAAAAATGTTTTTTTGAACACCTTGTATAAATAAATATGTTAATGTTTATATTAGTGAATAGAGAATTGAATACCCTTTCAAATGAGATATCACATGACCCCTATTCTCATTTAAAAAAATCATCGTTTACGTCATCATGCCCAGATGGATGACGTCACTAGTATGATATATATATATATATATATATATATATATATGCCAAAAAATCGGAATTTAAAAATAAAAATCGACCGGTTTCGGAATTTTTTCCTTAATATCGTCGGTTTACGAAATAATGAATTTATGCGTTACTTTACGGACGCACTGTATAATAAAAGGTATTGTAGAGGTAAAATGATGCATTAAACTTCTGGTGGATGAGAGGTTAAATATACTTCTCAATTTTTCTTAAAATACATTAATCATCAATTTTTTTGCAGCATATCTCGCTTAGTTTGAATGCAATATACCTTTAATATTGCTCATTTTAAAGATCTTTTTAAGCACTACCAAAGGTGTTGTTAACATTATATACCTAAAATCGACCGTTTGTCTGTTATTTCAAGTTGAATACAACGGTTTGAGCATGCAACAAAAAAACAAACTATTTTCACTTACCATATCTCTTTTTATATTATAACTAGAAGACTTCTGAAGGAACTAGTCTCTCGTTTTTTATAAGCTACAAAAATGTTTTATATAGTTTTTTTCAGATAGATGCATAGCTTTTTAAAATATTTGCAAAAAACCATTCGAAAAGGTGTTATGTTTCAATGAAAATGACCAATTTTCAACCACGAATAACTCAAAAAATATTGAGTTTTCAAAAAAAAATATGGAACAGTCTTTGCTTAAAATTAAGTTCTCTAGCGACTTCCGTGGTTATTTTAACCAAGAAATTTTCTATCCCCGAGAGGAGGTGGAAACCACCCCCAGGATAAAAGCACACATCGGCATAGGGTAGACTTTGAATTAGGAGATAAGTAGGGGCTATTCCCAAAATTTCATTAAAATCCATGCAGTAGGATAGAATTCGGAGGTAATTCCTATTTTTGCTCCCATTGACTGGCGTAAATTTAAATATTAAATATGTTGTCTGTGTGCACCAAGTATTGAGAAATGTAATAAATAAATTCAGTTACTCACAATAGTCACAATAACTTTTACTTTACGACAGACGACTGATTTCGCTTTCTATAATTTTCAAAGCATCGTTAGGTCTCCAGTACAACAAAATCGGCTTAACTTATCTATGATCTCCTCCATATCTTCACTCCCTTATTCAGGAGGATCGTGAATAGTGTTGGATATAGATCCACAGCCTTTCCTTAGTCCCTTATTTATCATAAAATTCTCGGAGAACTATTTGAAAATGTTTATTTTTGATTGAAGGTCATTGTAGAATCTTTTGTGTCGGTTTAGCAATTGAAACATTAATAGATGCGGTTTACAATACTTGCCATACTCTGTATAGGGGTCTTCTTCTTCTTGTGCCACTCCTATCAGAGATTGGAAATCATCAAGGCTATCCTGACCTTGTTTACAGCCTAAAGAGTTCATTAATAGTGCAGCCAAACCACTCTCTCAAATTCCGCAACCAAGACACGGTGTGGATTCCATTTTAATTCTACTTTCCCTTGCATTATATTTTGACGTAATGCGTATTTATATGCTCTCATCAGATGACCCAAATATTCGAGTTGTCTTCGTTTTATCATTAACAAAATTTCTGGGTCTTTTCCTATCCTTCGTATTACTTCAAAGTTTGTGAATCTTTCAACTCAACTTATCTCCAGCATTCAACGGTAGCACCACATCTCGAAACGTTCAATATTTTTTATGTTGTTCTGTTTGAGAGTCCAGGCCTCTACACCGTATAATAGCGTGTCAAATACGTAGCCTCTTAGCATTCTTAATCGTAGAGGGAGGCTTATATCTCTGTTGCAGAAGAATGTTTATTGCAGAAGAATTATATCTCTGTTGCAGAAGAACGTTTTTTTATTTCATTGTTTTGGTTTCCAGTTTTGTTTATTAAGTATTTGTAACTTGATACTTCTTCAAATTTGAATGTCGTTTATACTAATATGTGCTGGTTGTGTCATGTTTTTACTGAAGACCACATACTTAGTTTTTTTTTATATTGATATTTATGCCATAATTGTTGCAGGCAATATTTATGTTTGTAATTAAATAATCGTTGCAATTCTTCTACTGTTCTTGCAACTAGTCCACGTATCGAATATTATTTATAACCTCTCCATTGATTACGATCCTTTCTTTTGCTTGCAAAAGGGTTTCCTGGCAGATGCCTGGATTAAATAGCAGTGGTGACAAAATGCATCCCTGTCGTACTCCTCTACGTATTTCTATTGCTTGTGATGTCTCATTTTCTATTTTTATATAGGGGTATTGTACCATAAACTTTCCTCAGGTTGTCAAACAATAGATGACCTGACCTATCCCTAGCCATTATTTTTTATTTAATTGGGTTAAAATGTAGATGTGGTCGATGCAAGATCGTAGTGGTAAATATCATTTTTCGACTAGGGTTTTTATAACTTTTCCATCCAATCTACTGAGAGTGCTATATCGGTATTTCCAGTTTTCAGGCATATTATCTCAGTTTAATTGTCTAGTAAAAAGTTCTGTCAGGATAATTATATAAACGTTGGTGTTGCATGTTTCAGCAGGGATTATTTTCATAAACATTTTATATAAATTTATATTATTTTCTATATAAAATGGACTAAAAATTATATTTTATGTTTTATATTTACTAACAGTTTTCATTATTTGGTCGACAGAGCATATATATTTAGTTGACTGTGGTCGCCGTAAAATATTTGCAAGTTTATGACCAAATCAAACGACTTTAAAAGATCATGTTATAGAGTAACTTTTTACGATTGTCGATTTCAGTCCCGACCGTAAAATTGTTGACCTAATTCTCAGGTTTTCCCTTTCGTTGGCTTTGCAGAAAAGTAAATATAATATTCAATAACTCCATAAACAAAAAATTTTGCTTCTGTAGTATGAACTTTTTCTTTTTCTTCTTAATGCGCTTATCGGTGACGGAAGTTGGCGATCATCATGGTAATTTTAAGCTTATCTGCACCAGTGCAGACAAGCTGCACAGATGTTGTGTTGAACCAGGTTCTGAGGTTTTTAACCAGGATGTTCTTCTTCCTGAACGTCGCTTCACAAATATTTTTCCTTGCGGGATAGTTTGAAGGAGGGCATATCTGAATTAATTTCGCATTACTATTATTAAACTTTAGAGTTTTGATGGTGGGCTGTACCTCTCGGTTCTCCTTCATTCTTCTAAGGACCTCCTCATTTGTGACTCGGTGAGTCCACGGGATTTTAAGTTTAAGAATGCCTCGAAATAGCCACATATCAAGTTCTTCTAATTTTCTGAACATATCTTCGTTAAAGGTCCACGATGCAACACCATAAACAAACAGGAGACGCAGCATTCTGACTTTTATGCCAAGAGAGAGGTTCTGGCTCTTAAAGAAGGCCCGCATCCGATTTAGTTGATGTAGAGTTGACCTTCTGTTATCTTTCGCCATATCTTGTATGTATCGTACTATCCAGCTTTTAGGTATATTATCTAGGTTTAAGTACCTTTTAAAATGTTCTATCAGATTGTAAACATGCATTAATATTAACAGTTTTCAGCAGGAATTGGCTTCCTGTTAGCAAACATATTTTATATACATTATTATTATTTTGTATTTTTGCAAAACTCGAGAGAAAAGCCAGAGAGTAGGTAAGGACTGGAAATAAATGAGGAGAAGAAAAAGTATATGGAAATGGGGGGAAATAATGAAGAGTTAGGACAATTTTTTAGGACAGAACCATTTTTTCGTGTTTATCGCTTTGCTTTTATTTGTCTTTCTTTCGCCCAGAGTTTATTTCGATTTTTGTGATTTTGTAATTTATGTGACTAATTGAGTTTACTACAAGATCTGTCAAGATGCACTGTTTATTTATTGAAGTTATACTTCTTTAGGCGCGTTTGGGAGCAAACGTATATGTGCGCGAATTTATCAAAAGTCTTGGTCCTGGGCGCAGCTGGAGTGTTATACGTGCTCTGATTGGGTAATTACAATGACCTGTCAATAAGTGTTCAATATGTCGGTTATGGGTAAACAAATGTTGTGTATATTAGTTTTTATTGTTGTGAGGGCAGAGAAAAAAGCAAGATTATAATTGTAGTGACTTTTTAAATAGTTTTTAAAGGCAACAGGTACCTAATTGTAAATGTTGCAGTATCGTAATAAGAAATATAGCTACCTATTTGGAAAATGTAAAATGTTTAAATGTAAAGTCGGGTCCATAGATATTTCGCCCGTCGGCAAATTCAAACAGATAACATTTGTATTGTTATGAAATTCGAGTAACCGATGTCCCTTTTGTTAAAGCACACGCCGGTATTTTTACAACCGGGTTACTCATTGTAAATCAATCAGTTTAACACTTGAAAATGTATACTTGGGCATTAGTACAGTTAAAATTGTTAGACGATTATATTTAGATGAAATATTAAGCAATAGAATTGAAACTTTTTTCTACTTTTAAGGACAAAAAAGCAAGTTCATTAGCGGAACGTGAATTCAAAAGTATTCTGCAGATTATATTTGAAGCAATATTTGATTAAAACATCTCATTTTTGGTGGTAAAAATATATTAAATACATATATTAATTTGTCTGGACTAAAGGTGGTAAAAGATGGTCTGGAGTTATATTTTTGTTTGAATTTGCCGACGGGCGATAGATAGATGGTGTCAACTTTACCTACCTAGTAGGTAATGCTTTGATTTACATAATTTGATTACCAACAAAATGTTTCTCAATATTCATCTAATATATTATTTTCTTACTCAATGTTTTGTTGTGTTTTAATATTTTAGTTCCACAAAAATCAAACTAATTTCATTAAATTCAGAACTGTCAAAAGTCTAAAACGTTTAGTTCGTATCTTCCCACATAACGGCTGTAGCTAAAATATAAAATGCTTGGATTTTAAATCTAACCGTCCTAACATACGCGGGTTCGATCCCAATGAAAATTTTTATTTTTTTATTTTTTTTTATCCATTTTATGATTGTAAGTATATTTATTGTATCATTTTTTTTTTTTGAAAAATACGTATTTAGTTAAAATTTTTGCCAATAATTATTGTTCAAAAATCATTTGTGGCATTTTTCAATGTGTTTGTGTGTGTTTAATTCTTTTATTTTCTTTATTTTTGGTATTGTTTTAATAAAAAAAAAGAATGTGTGTACTTTGTACGCACGTAAGAAGTTATACTTCTATTATATGATTTAAACGAAATTAATATACTTTTTATTTATATTTTGTTTAATTATTAAACTAATTTATACTTACTACTTCTCAAACATTTTTATTAAAACAGTGCCAAAAATTAAAATAATAAAAGAATAAAACACACACAAACACATTAAACAAGCCACAAATGATGTCTGAACATTAATTGTCGAAAATTTTTTTAACTTAATACGTATTTTCTGAAAATATGAAAATACAATTACATAATAAATATACTTACAATCATAAAATGTATTAAAAAAAAACAAAAAAGTAAGTTTCTATTGGGACTCGAACCAGCGCTCATAAGAGCGGATGGTATTGGAATTCATTCGCCTTCTCCGCTTAGCCACGGACACTATGTGTCATTATTTACGAAGATCGACTAACTAAACGGATTAAACTTGTGATATTTTGATATTTTGAAAATTGATCAAATTATTTTAATTTTGAATTGAAATGATTTAGAATTGAAAAAATACAACAAAACATAGAGTAAAAAACAATATATTAGGTGAATATTGATAGAAATTTTGATGGTAATCAAATTATATAAATAAAAGTATTACATACTATGTATTTTGGCAGATCAAATAGGTAGGTTTATACCCATGATACATTAACAATTATTACGTACCTGTTGCTTTTAAAAACTATGTAAAAGTCACTACAATATTATAAACTTTTTTGTTTCTGTCCTCACAACAATAAAACTAATATATTATACATTTGTTTACCTTTACTTTTACCTCCAAACCACAGCTGCCATATCGGATAATTTTTGACATGTCATTTGAACATCCAATCAGAACAAAGTTATAATGCGCATGCGCCGGGCTGATAGGTTTTAACATATAAAAAAATCACCCTCTATCGCCGGTAAAGAAATATAACTTCAAAAATTTGAAAAGTAGTAATTAAAATTAGCTTATATTTAAATAAAATATAAATAAACTGTTTACAGTATGTTAAATTCATTGAAATCATATAATAGATGTATAACTTCTTGTAGAAGTACAATTTCTTAATTATACTCTCTACCACCTGATCCCAATTAAAATTCGCCCTTTTTACGCCTTATATAATAAATAACAATTCCTTTACGAAATGCGAAATGCATAAAAAACTTTCGGAATTCGCAAAGACGAATACACAAACCAAAACTTAAAACAAACACTATTCTTCTTGCCAATTATGTATTTCTTGGAAGACTTTTAATCTGATATCTATAATTTCTAATTTGATTTTTAGCTATGCTATTCATTACGAAGGATTCTATTCTTGCTAATTGTGAAAATTATGACAAAACTTTCCATCCAAATGGCGAGTTCTCAAAACAAATCTTTCCATCCAAATACAAAAGTTTTTAATTACTTCTACTTTATATTGTTTTTGTGCGGCAACAGTAACTGTCTTTAATGGAACTTTTTAATAAATTGCTTTTAAAAAATTGGACGTTTTTATACGATAATCCAGTATAGGTCTGGATCCTGCGTATGAAAAAAAAGTTGATTAATAGCAAGCTGAAAATTTGTTAATAGCTTAAGGGTGTCTAGTCGGACAAACTTTGATATATGGTAACACTGGAACAGGGGAAGTTTTAATTGTGGAACAGGTTAAAAATTTGGAACGGTCAGACCACGAAAACGACACATGTATTTTGTCCGACAGAACAGACTTAAACTCTCCGAACAGAGATTAAACTCTCATGCAAAAATCAGACTGCTATTTATCACCAAATGGGCGTTTTAATGAGTGGAGCATGTAGAATATGTCAAATGACAGGAATTATGACAGGTGATAAATAGCAGTCTGATTTTTGCATGAGAGTTTAATCTCTGTTCTGTCGGACAAAATAAATGTGCCGTTTTTGTGGTCTGACCGTTCCAAATTTTTAACCTGGTCCACAATTAAAACTGCCCCTGTTACAGTGTCCCCATATATCAAAGTTTCACCCTTAAGCTATTAACAAATTTTCAGCTTGCTATTAATCAACTTTTTTTTTCATACGCGGGATCCAGACCTAGTAGTAAAAAAAAAGAATTTGTACTTTGTACGCACGTAAGAAATTATACTTCTCTTGTTAGCCCAATAAATGACCGATTTGCAGTGTAAATTTCAGGGGCAACTCCGAATTGCATGAAAATTTGGATTTAAGTTCTACTTACCCTCCATTTCAAAGTTGAATTTGTGCCGTTGGTTGCTTTTACCTGGGGGGTGACAGGCACCCCTTCTCGCGGGGTGAAAAACGCGTGTCTAAAATAAGCCCGGAAATGGATAAACTGACAGATTATAAGCAACTTTTGATCTATAAAGTTTTTTAAAGTAAGTAAATACTTTATCAAAAAAACTACGTTTTCAGACGGTTTTTCGCAAATAACTCAAGAAGTAAATATTTTATCGAAAAAAATATTCGTATAAAAACTGTAGCTTATAAAAAAACGAAAAAAATGGTGTATCAGTAAAGTCTAAAAATTGAGTAAAAGCCAAGTTGTGGCTCATGATAAATACGTTCGTATTCGTCTAATTCCAAACCAAATAATTCAACGCGAAATCACCGAAAAATTAAGATTTGGTTTTATAGCAAAAAAAAAATTTCTAAAAATTTTTGAAAAATTTCCTTTTTGCAAAATAACAGAAAGTATTAGTGATAAGAAAAATCTTAAAGAGTAAAAAAATGTAGATTTTGCTATTATAAATATGCTAGTTTTATTTTGTTTTTCCGTGAGACAAGAATTGGTTAAGATATGGCTGTTCAAAATTTTCATACACTCGTGATTAGCGACCCGTTCAAGCTTTTTCAACCATAACCCTTTCAAGAATAAGCACTTTAAACCGGCGAGACTGACAGATCATATAAAAAATAGATAAGTAAGTAAATTGTTTGTAAAGCGGTAGCGATTAATTGCATGTGAGGAGCTAAACACGGGGAGATTTTCATGATTTATTTACCAAAAAAAAAGAGGGCCAACTTTATTTTGAGCGTAACTCGCTTATTTTTAATGCTAGAAACTTTTGTAAACAATTAAAATAAAGTATTTTATAAACACTTTATGGGATTTTCCGGAAAATTGATTAATTTTTCGGTAATTTTACCTTGAAATATTCGATTTGGAATTAGACGAATAAGAACGTATTTTTCATGAGCTGCAACTTTGTTTTTACTTGTTTGATAGACTTTATAATAATAAATATAATATAATATTTTTTCGGTTAAATATTTACTTTTTGAGTTATTTGCGAAAAACCGTCTAAAAACGTAGTTTTTTTGTCGGAAATTACACATTTTCAATCGCAAATAACTCGAAAAGTATTAACTTACATAAAAAACTTTATAGAACAAAAAATGCTTAAAATCAGTCAATTTATCCATTTTCGGTCTTATCTTAAACGTATGTTTTTTCACACCCGAGAAGGGGTGACTGTCACCCCCCAAGTAAAAGCAACCAACGGCACAATTTCAACTTTGAAGTGGAGGGTAAATAGAACCTAAATCCAAATTTTCATGCAATTCGGAGTTGCCCCTGAAAATTACACGGTATCGACGTATTTCCAGTTCATTTACTGGGCTATATATGATTTCAACAATCTAAATATATTTTAAAAAGTGTACTTGTATTTTATTTAAATATTACACGAATTTTAGTACATACTACTTTCCAAAAAAAATTTCTTAAAATAATACCAAAAATTAAAAGCAAAAAATCCGCGTCCAACACTGGTTGATTCCGTTTATAGGGCGGCAAAAATGTATCTTAATTTTGATAAAAAAGTGCTTTATGCAAAGACATACCCAAAAACTTACATCGGTCAAACTGGTAGAATCTTTAAAACACGTATGATCATTCAGCCTATACTTGCCCACTGCTGAATGTAGGCTTCCCCACAAACTCCTGTCCTGAGCGGCTTGCATCCAATTTTGGCATATTCGCTTCAGGTGATCGTAAAACACTTATAGCAGAGCAGAACACAAAAGGCTTTAATTGATAAAAACAGATTTTACGTACAAACTTCATCGACAGTTTTGCGGTATTGCCCCACCAAAAACCTAATGTCATTAGATGAAGAACAAAATGTACAAATATTGCAAACTACAGACTCTATCAATATCAGAACTACGCACATCACAGTGCGTCTTCGAAGATCTATGGTTCACAAATTTAATGTCGAATTTAAAGCGCCACAATATAAAATAAATAACAGGTTAACAGAGATTTTAAACAATTTTTTTTTTACCTAAAAAATGTATAGCTTAGATGAGCTTGACATAAATTTTCCAAGTATTTAAACCTCGAATTCATTGTTTCCTGTTTAGCTATACCCGAAACCATATAATCCTGACCAAAATTCCTTGTAAACGAGAATATGAAGGAATCTCATTTCATTTATATAACACCAACACCATTGCTGTTAATAATGTGAGTGCTTTCGAGAGTGTTCTTGTGGTTTTACTTTGAAACTCTAACACGATTTAACACTTCAGCGATCAGTTTTAGATTACGCAAGAAAACATAATATTATGTTCCTTTGCATGTATTTTCGCTGTTGACTTTCTGAGATATCTGATTTAAGTTAAAACAATGAAAAATTCTCATTTTAAACTTATTTTTTTGACTATATTCAAGAAGTTTAGATTGAATAAAAAATTGTTATGTGTGTGTTAACATTAACCCTTATAATTTTTTTATACAATTTTCATAGAAACATTAAAGCTTTTAGGTTCCAAGGGCATTAAGATTATCACGAAATTATTCAACTTAATCTACGAAAGCGGAAAAATTCTTAAATATTGGCTGAAACCCTCATTTGTTGTACTACCAAAAAAACACAGAGCCACAAAATGAAGCGACTGTCGCATCATCAGTCTAATGAGTCACGTATAGAAAACTTTTCTCCGAATAATAATTCATCAAAGAACATAATATAGAAAAATTGAGGACGACAGAATCTCAAGTACTCAATTCGGTTTTCGCTGTGGCCTTGGAACGCGTGATGCACTATTTGAAACTTAAGTTTCAATTCACAGATGCAGAGATGTAAATCATGACATTTTCATGTTCGCGATTGATTTTGAAAAGGCTTTTGATAAAGTTCGCCATGAAAAATGCTACATATTCTCAAGACGTCGGGTCTGGACGGTAGGGACATTAGAATCATCGCAAAATTTGTATTGGGGCCAGGCTGCATGTGTTAGGGTTGGAAATCAGTGCTATGATCAGAGCCGTGCGGTACATCTTTTCAATATGATGCAAGTTTTCAAAATGCCGCCCCTTAAATATAATTAAATCTTTTTTTATTAAATGCAACTGCACAAAATGAACACACTTTTATTTTAAAAACAAAACATAATTTAAATGAAATTAAATACGTATTAACATTAAACAACATTTACAAAAATTACAGTTTTGCCCTTCTGACTTTAATTTTGGCAAATTCGTCAATCAGGTTTGTGTAGTGTGCAGTGTAAAATAGCAGCTAGTGAGGACTCTATTGAAATGAGTGCTAATTTTTTTAGTTTTGTTTGTCTTATGGAGGTTCGTAATAATTTTTAATTTTGAAAAACTTCTTTCCCCACTAGCTACCGAGACAGGGAGTGTTAATAAAATTCTTAGCGATACAACTACATTTGGGTATACAGAAATAGTTCAAAACTTCTAAAGGTTTCATGGAGTATGTTATTATTTGGGATATATCACGCAATTCTCCTAGAAGATTATTTGCCTGTATATTCGATTCTTTTTCTATAGGGCTTTTCATTCAGTCATTTGTTTCGAGCTCCTGTCGTGTGTCACATAATATTAATATATCTACGTCGCACTTTATTGGTATATACCCATGATATAAACCAAAGACGTATGACGTAGATACATTAATATTGTGTGACACATGACAGAAGCTCGAAACAAATGACAATCGATGAAAAGCCCTATTGAAAGTATTGAAAGAAGATTCGTACAATACTTTTTTAGTGTTTTATCATTTATTTACCCCAATTTAAAAATATTATTAAAAATTTATTTATTTATGAATTTCTAGAAGCGAAAATCGACCAATCAAAGAGTTAATGGCAATGTCTAAAATATAAATGAAAAAATTTATTTTAAATTTATCTTTTTCTGTTAAAAGCTCATCCATAGATTTTTCGTAATCAAATTGACGCTTTTTTCTCCTTGCACGAATTTCATTTTCCACTGGAAATTCGGAGCTTCTATCAAGATTTTCTGCAACTTCATTTGGCAGTAATTTTCGTTTGGTCATAGCCAGATTGTCTGTAACTTTTAATTGGTTTTTTATTGTTTCTGACAACATTTTTACACAATCTGACAAATTTATAGTTACATGAAGCAACATCTTCTAGACTGAATTTATGTGAAAACAAATATCATGCCCAAGAACTTTACCGCATATAAATTTATAATTTTTAATATTTTTTGCTAATCCTCGTTCTTTGACTTTAATTTCTGTATGCTTCATATATTTCACCAAATTAAAATCTTAAAGGTTCCAATGCATCTATTCGACTTGACCATCTAATATCGCTTAACTGTTTTAGAGTTAGTTAAAAAACATGGTTTTTCAGAACAACAACACTTTGTGGTACCAGAACAAAAGTGTAAAATTCTTGTATAATACAAAAAAGGTTGTTGTTTCTGTAGAAGAAGACGCTTTCACTTTTAAAACTAAGTTTGCAAAGTGGCATGATTACTCTTTAAACTCGAGTGACACAAGCCATCGGATATTTTTCAAATATTCTATTTTGCACACCCTTTGTTATCCATCCTTTTCATTTTACTAATTATGTCGCCCCCTTGTGATGCCGCCTGATGCGACCGCCCCACCGCATCATAGCACCGCACGGCCATGGCTATGATTCCCACCTCATTGGGAATCAGTGCTCAGAATAAGTAAAAATCAAGCGTGGAGTTCGACAAGGCTGTATATTGTCACCAATGTTGGTTAATCTTTACGCTGAAACAATCTTAAATTGGAAAAGTGTTGGAAAACGCAAAAGATGGCATAATCATTAATGGCGTGTTTATGAACAATATCAGATATGCAGATGACACCTTGTT
This sequence comes from Diabrotica virgifera virgifera, assembly GCF_917563875.1. Classification (NCBI taxonomy): domain Eukaryota; kingdom Metazoa; phylum Arthropoda; class Insecta; order Coleoptera; family Chrysomelidae; genus Diabrotica; species Diabrotica virgifera. The sequence goes on along the minus strand of NC_065450.1, from coordinate 230,071,884 downwards.
AGTGACAGGATCAATTGAACATCTTCAGGCGTTATTGAACCGAATGGTGGCGATCTGTGCGATATATCAAATGCAACGCATTCAAAATTTATGGTTATTAGTAAACAGGCAGCCCTAAATAATCATAACTATAACGTAACAATTGGTAATGACTTAATTGAGCGGGTAAGTGTACTTGTATATCTGGGCACTCATAATAATGAAAACTGGAACCCTAGTACAGAAACAAAAAGTAGAATTGCCAAATCAAGGACAAGTTTTATGAAATTTAAGAAAATCCTGTGTAGTCATGATCTCAATTTGGAAATTCGCATAAGATTGGTTCTATGTTATATATTCCGAGTACTACTTTACGGGGTTGAGGCATGGACCCTGATAGAATCGCTTTTAAAAAACCTAAGCATTTGAGATGCGAGTCTACCGCCGTATTCCGAAGATCAGTTGGGTAGAAAGAGTCACAAACGAAAGGGTTTTGCAACGTTTGAATGAAAGTTGTGAAGTAGTGAACATGGTTAAAAGGCGTAAATTAGAATACTTTGGTCATATAATGCGTCACCCAGAAAAATGACATATGGTGTATTTCACGAATATAGGGCTTTTCATTCACAGTCATTTGTTTCGAGCTTCTGTCATATGTTGTATAATCCGTGTATATTTTTATTATACACGGATTATACATTTGACAGAAGCTCGAAACGAATGACAATCGACTAGAAGCCCTATACGACTGTTTTGGATTATCGCGACAACTACTATTCTAGTGTACAACAGAAAAAGTACGAAAGTATTTTGCTCTAATAATTACTCCAATAAACAATATTTACAAGAATTATTTACTTTCGTTCTTTATATTTTGCACAGTAAAATATTAATTGTCGCGATACTCCAAGAGTGTCGTATATTCGTGGAATGGGGTATACTTCACCTTGTTATGCAAGGTAAAATAATGGGAAAAAAAAGTGAAAACTAGCACTGAACTATTTCGTGCGGCTGTAAATAAGACAATGATTGTTAATATGCTGGGCAACATGAGAGCCAACGATCGACAAGCGGTCTCGACACCTTAAGAAGAAGAATAACAAGATACAATTTTCATCTCAGTACCAGTTCGACATTAGCGCTAAAGATAGTATGGATAATCGCTTTGGAAACTTGGAATGCAATGCAACAGGTTAATAACGAGAACTATAAAAAATATGGAACTCATCATTCTGTTTTTTTTCCTTGATCCCACCAACAAGACTTTCCTAATTATTACATTTATTCCTAATTTTCTATCTTGGGTAATATCAATATCGATTCCCTTTACCGATATGCGAAGTATAAACATCTCTCCCTAAGTTTTCTTTGGTCTTCCTTTATTACTTCTTCTAGAAACCCAAGATCAGCAATGCTTCGTATTGGACTATTAACGTCTCGACATTGAACATGACCAAACCATCTTAACACAAGGTCTCTCCTTTTGGCATCAATTGGTGTTATCCCTAGACTTCTCCTAATATACTCATTCTTATTGTTATTCTTTTTATCACTCCACTTTTATTAATATCACTAACTTTATGTAAAATAATTCTGGACCAGATAACAACGAAACTACAGGGTAATATTCCATGGTGCTTAATGTATGCGGATGATGTAGTGTTAGTAGGATATGGTGAAAGAGACTTAGAACAAAAACTGGAACAGTGGAGACAAGCTCTCCAGGAAAAAGGTTTAAAAGTTAGGACAAAACAGAGTATTTGGAATGTTTATTTAAATATGGAGTTACTACAAATAAAATATTTTTGGATGGTGAAGTAATTGTGAAAAGCAATAGTTTTAAGTTTCTAGGGTAGGTATTACAGAGGAATGGGGAAATAGATGGAGATGCATGCAGTAGAATTAAGGGATGGTGATGGTAGATGAAGTGGAAAAAAATAAAAAGATAAAAAGTGGAAAATTCTATAAAACAGCCATTAGCAGGCTATTATGTAGGGCATAGGAACTAAATGTTGGGCAGTTAAAACGAGATGAGAACAACGAATGTATGTGACGGAAATGAGAATTCTTAGATGGATGAGTGGAGTAACAAAACATGATAAAATTAGGAATGAGTACATTAGGTGAAGATTTGGGGTTGCACCAATTGATGCCAAAATGAGAGAGCACAGGTTCAGATGGTTTGGTTATGTTCCACGTCAAGACGTTAATCACCCAATACGAAGAATTGCTGAAGCGCAGATTCCTGGAAGGAGTAGGAAAGGAAGACCAAAGAAGACCAGGGGGGATGCTCAGGCAGAATATGTCGATATAGGGATTGATGTTGATATGACACAAGAAAGAAATTTACGGAAAAACGTAATTAGGGAAGCCAAAGAAAATGATGTTGGTGACTCTATGTAAAATAATTACAAACAAAACTTAATATCCTGAAACGATAAGTATCGATTTTTTTGTACGATAGCAACAATATCTTCTATTATTCAAAACAATTTTCATGATAAAAATGTCGAGATTGTCATTTTAATATAAAACAAAAAATAAATTTAATACATTAGTGGAGTTTATTGTACGTATATGAGAACTTGGCTTTTAGTAAAAACGCTTTAAACTCAACAATTAATATAAAAAGTTAGATATTATCAATTCAAGACACGCCAGCAGACAAGGCGAACTACATTTTTAGTAAATTCATTGCATGTTCAACAGTTGTCATTTTATAAATAATGTCAGTTATTCGTGTCAACAACACCGACATAAAGATAAGCGTTTCAGATTTCGTGAGGCTCAATAAATAACAAAAACAGCAGCTAGAGATGGCAACTGAAAATCGCTGCTGATGTCTACTTGAGATATATCGTTTTTTTTATTTTGCCGTTTATAGGAAAAAGAGTATACAGTTAAACACTGTAGCTTAAAAAAATTATAATTAAAAATATATTTTTTATATCTTGTAATATAAAGCGTATAGAAAAAAAAAAGAGTATAACACAATTAATTATTAACGTTGGTCAGAATAGTGAATATGAAGACAATAATAGTTGTTGTAGATTGCATAATATCAAAATCGTGTAGGCCAGTGTTTCCCAAACTTCCTAAGATCGGGAACCCCTTTTTGACAAAAAAATTAGATGGCGACCCCCTTTTCTTATCATGCCTAGTTCATTCGCCATTTATTAAAATTTACAGATCAAGAAGTAATTAAAAACAAAAATAAAAAATAAAAATAAAAACGGTAAGGTAAAGTAACGTTAAGGTAAAATAAGATTGTTTTGCCTTCGCATTGCAACTGAATAAAAATGGTATACATTTTTATTTTTATTTTTAAAAATAAAAACGTATATTGTCCTAATAATAATTATGTACAATGCAAATATAAATGTTTGGCCTTGTTTTCTTCTTCTTCTGCTAACGTTCCCCTTGTGCACCGCTTATTTTGTGGGACTGCATCCTCTTCATGTACCTGATTATCTTATGTATTCCTGGACTTCTGTTTCTGTAGGAACTATTTTTGGAAAGGCATCTACTTCCTTCTACTCAGAAGTAAGTAGATCTACATAATCTACGGCATCTACATAATTAAGAGTGCAAGAATCGAAAAACCGAATACAGTATTTCATCGAGAAGGACCAAACTTACTACTGGCATTTGCAGACGATATCGATCTAATAGGAATCACACGATTAAGGATGAAGGAGACTTTCGTCAGGTTCGAGAAGGAAGCAGAGAAGATGGCGTTACTAATCAATGAAAACAAAACTAGATGTGATAAAGGCATTTTATATTTAATTTCGACTCAGAGATCATTACCATCTCTCTATGGACCATTTCGAACTTTTGTTCTCATCAGGAGAGCTTGTAATGATGCTCTGAAACGAAATTAGACATATTTGCCAAGTATGCGAATTACAAGGAAATAATCAACATTTAAACGCACTCGCGACCTCTATTAAAGAAACGACGAAACCCAAGCGACTCCATTTTTAAACAAATAAATATTTAAAAATAAAACCTTTGAATTTCTTAATTCGGAAACAGATTCTCTCTTATACCTATTACCCATCCTAAAATTTGCAATGAATAAAGCGTGATGAATGCAGAGACATGGGGAGTCTATATAGTTGCACTCCACAGAGTGGAGTCTGTGGAGTGCAACTATATAGACTCTCCATGTCTCTGCATTCATCACCCTTTATTCATTGCAAATTTTAGAAGGATGGGTAATAGGTATAAGAGAGAATCTGTTTCCGAATTAAGAAATCCAAAGATTTTATTTTTAAATATTTATTTGTTTGAAAATGGAGTCGCTTGGGTTTCGTCGTTTCTTAAAACTAAATATATGTATATGAGCAGCAATAACCAAAGCAGAGACAGAATTGGTCAGAACACCATCGATGGCTAACTTTGAGCGCGTGAGAGAATTTAAGTACCTTGGAACAACAATAATTAAAGATAATAACGGAGCACAAGAAATAAACAATAGGATACAGGCCGGCAACAGATGTCTTTTTGCCCTCCAAAACCTTATAAAATCGAAACAACTAACAAGACGTACGGAGATACAAGTGCAGAAAACAATCATACGACCCGTTGTGATGTATGGAAGCGAAACGTGGACCATAACAAAGGCAAACGAAGAGAGACTACGTGTTTGGAAAAAATAAAATCCTAAAGAAGATCTTTGGGCATGTGCTGGACGAAGCATCAAGACAATATAGGATAGGAACTAACGAGGAGCTCGAAGAACTTTACCCAGACGCCTACGTCATAAAATAAATGAAGTCCAGAAGACTCTAATGGGCAGCACACCTCAGAAGACATTCTGACCAAAGAACAGTAAGACTGGCGTGGGAGGAAGTCCCAACTGGAAAAAGACCACGTGGACGCCCTCGACTCCGGTGGCGAGATAATATAGCAGGAGACCTGAACACTTTGGGCGTGGAGAATTGGATGAAAGTTGCTCAGGACAGAGAAGAGTGGTGGCATGTTGTCGAGTCGGTTAAAACCCACGAAGGGTCGTTATGCCACGGAGTAAGTAAGTAAATATCTACTTCCTTGCTTTCTAAAGAAAAATCTAACATGTCGTCTAATATAAGACACAGTTTGTTAGTTGTGCCATCTATGAGTCAGTTACAAATTGTTTTCTTCATATTTTTCTTTCAAATTTAATTAACAAAAGAAGGTGTTACATTAGTGCCTAGATTTTTCTGGAATTCTGAATTCATCATCATCACGTAGCGCTACAACCCGGGGTGGGTCCTGGCTGACTGTACAACTTTCTTCCAATTTGTTCGGTCTTCCATCCACCTAGGGTCAAATGGAATGTTCATTTTCCGGAGATCTGCTTAGATGTTAACTCTCCATCGCATTCTGGGACGTCATAGTGGTCTTTTGCCTGTAGGAATCTCCTCCCATACCAGTCTTACAAGTCTCTCGTTATGAAGTCTGTGCACGTGGCCTGCCCATCTTAGTCGCTGTGATTTAATTTCTTGGACAATATCGGTGTCATTGTGTAGAGTTCTTGTAATTCGAAGTTGGTTCTGAATTCGAGTTTATCTAAGTGGAAAACGTGATTAAGCACCAAACGTGTGTTGACCGACTGTAGTTAAGTGATGCATAAGTCATATCTCTTTCGTTCGTTTTTTCATCTGTATTATTTTATTTGATATGAATAGATTTTAAAAAAATATAATAAAAAACGAAAAATGGATTATGTAGAGATAAGTATCTTAAATATGGCTTTACAGTAATTGTCCGAAAGATTTAGTAAGTAATCAATTCTTAAAGAATAAAAAGAAAATAGATCCGATATCCTTTGAACATTCAGGTATAAGGAAACGTATATAGGGTGTTTCATTAATAATTGTCCATAAAGTAACTGGAGAAACCTTAGCACAAAATACGAAGATTTAACTTAAAACTCTTAAATAAAATGTGATTCCTTACTGAGTTACACGGTGTTTTATCTAAAAATGTAAAAATTATTTTTGCTCAGCATTTTAAAACTTTTCGACGTATCCTTTTCATACTTGGCAGGAAGTATAGGTACTGTACAAACTACTAAATGTGTTAAACCTACGTTTCTGGCTATTACCAGAGGCGCACGACGGGGAAAAGTGAATGGTTGACCCTTTTTAAATTCTACGCCACTAGCGGAATTGCTATTTTAGTTAAATTATTGGATTCACCAATACTTTCTATGAAAATAATATACTCTTCATTCGTAACTATAAAGTCATTAGTTTTAGAGATATTTGAAGTTAAAAATGAAACGACACGGTTATTTTGATTAATGTATTGTGTCGCTTCATTTTTAATTTCAAATATCTCGAAAACTAATCATTTTATCGTTTCGAATGAAAAGTATATTATTTATATAAAAAGTACTGGAAAAGCAAAAAAATTACACTAAAATAGCAATTTCGTCAGTGGCGTAGAATTTGGGAAGGGTAAACCAGCCACTATCCCCTGTCGTACGCCTCTGGTAGTAGCTAGAAACATTTATTTATCTAATTGATGGATTCGACCGTTACTTGCTGGAAGTTCATTTTATCTAACAATAAAACACTGAAAATGTTTGTTTTCTATACTTCCACTAAATTTATTATAACTAAGTGACTACAGCTGTTTCGGCAAAGTGCCTTTCTCAAGTGATATAGTTTACAATGTGTTTGCCTTTTTAAGTCTTTAACTGAAGAGGTTGAGGAGTGGGGAGCTGTTTGTCTCGAGTTGGTCATTCAGAATTACATCTGTATTTTTCAATTTATTAATTTCCATAGATTCTAAAAAAGATAGCTTAAGGCCTTTATTTTGGATATGCAGAATTTGAAACTTTTCATTGAAAGGATGATTATGATCTAGAAGGTGAAGTGCGTATGTAGAAGTATGTGTTTTTATATTGTTGAAAGCCCTTTTGTGTTCTGCTATCCGTTTGTCAAAGGTTTTGTCAGTTTGACCGATGTAAGTTTTCAGACAGTCACCACAAGTTAGTTTGTACACACCACTCTGTAGTTGCTTTCTCTTTCGGCTTTTATTGTTCTTAATATATTTACTTAAGTTGTTGTTAGTTAACAACAAAAATAGCCAGATACATAAAAAAGAAAGGAATAACACCAGCCTTCAGAACTAACAACAAATTAAGTAAATATATTAAGAACAATAAAAGCCGAAAGAGAAAGCAACTACAGAGTGGTGTGTACAAACTAACTTGTGGTGACTGTCCGAAAACTTACATCGGTCAAACTGGCAGAACCTTTGACAAACGGATAGCAGAACACAAAAGGGCTTTCAACAATAGAAAAACAGACACTTCTACATACGCACTTCACCTTCTAGATCATAATCATTCTTTAAATGAAGAGTTTCAAATTCTGCATATCCAAAATAAATGGCTTAAGCTATCTTTTTTAGAATCTATGGAAATTAATAAATTGAAAAATACAGATGTAATTTTGAATGACCAACTCGAGACAAACAGCTTTCCACTCCTCAACCTCTTCAGTTAAAGACTTAAAAAGGCAAACACATTGTAAACTATATCACTTGAGAAAGGCACTCTGCCGAAACAGCTGTAGTCACTTAGTTATAATAAATTTAGTGGAAGTATAGAAAAAAACGTTTTCAGTGTTTTATTGTTAGATTTATTTATCTTAATTTAGTAGGGTGTACAGTACATACACTTTCTGCCAAGTATGATAAGAATAGGCCAAGTAGTTTTAAAGTACTGGGTACAAATAATTTTCCAATTTTAATCATATTATGAATCATATTATTATCATAAATTCATGAAAATAACTGTACCGTTTAATATTTAACTTCAAATATCTCGAAAACTAATGACTTTATCGTTACCAATGAAGAGTATATTATTAACGTAGAAAGTATTGAAGTATCTAAAAACGGTACTAAAATAGTAATTCCTCCAGTGGCGTAGAATTTGAGAAGGGTCAACCATTCACTATTCCCTGTAGTACGCTTCTGGTAGTAGCTAGAAACGTTTGTTTATCATAATTTAGTAGGATATATAGTAGTCGCACTTTTTGCCAAGCATGAAAAGGATAGGTCGAATAATTTTAAAATGCTGAGCAAAAATAATTTTTAAATTTTTAGATAAAATACCCTGTCACTTAGTAATAGACCACATTTTATTTAAGTGTTTTAGGTTAAATCTTCGTATTTTGTGCTAAGGTTCCTCTAGTTACTATATGGACAATTATTAATAAAACACCCTGTATATATCGTTCTGAGGAATAGGATTTAAAAATATAAATGGGAATAGTAGTAACAGTAACTCTTCACCTAACTTCTACGTCCCTGATAATATTCTACATTATTCTCAACAGTGAATTCTAGTTGTGCTCACTGTACCCTTCTCTTTAAGATATATTATACCTATAACTCCTCGAATAGGATTCCGGATTGATTCCAACTCTAATAATCTTTGTCGAAAACCCTGCTTTCTTGCTATTTTCCCGAAAGTAGCCCTCGGGTGTAGCTGAAACAACACACGAAACAGATATATATGCGTGAAAAAGTGAAAATATATTCGGAAAAGCATCGAACTGTAAACTTTAATACCTCGGGACATGGAAAATTCATGACACGCCACTAAGATAAGGCGGAAGGAAAATATAAGGGTCTGTGTTTACACTACAGAAACAATATTTTTTATTTATGGAGTTATCAAGTTTGATATTTACTTTTCTGCAACGCCAACGAAAGGGAAAACGTGGGAATTAGGTCGACAATTTTACGGTTGGGTCTGAAATCGAGCACAATCCTAAAAAAGTCACCCTTTAACATGATCCTTTAAAATTTGATGTGGTCTTTGTACCGGCTGTCCCAATAAGAATGGCTCTCGGATATCTCAGGAACCGTTTATAGCACAGTTTTGAGAAAAACATATTTATAACAAAAGTTGCCTCGGGAAAAGCCTGGAAATTATTTTTATAATTGTAGGTCCACCGCTAGAGGGCGTAATTGAATATCAAAAATTAAAAAATCAGAATTTGACAAAATTTACCCAATGAAAGGGCACTGGAAATCCAATTATCGTATTCTTCATAAAATTTTGCGCATATTTGATTTCACAAGTTTAAGTTTACCTTTGCAAATAAGAGGTGGGGGTGAGTGGGAACCTTCTTATGAAAAAATGGCTGTGAGTCCGGTTCTGCTAAATCGAATTTTGCATACTTGGTCTTGTTGAAAACAGCTCTTTTTCGACAGTGTAGGAGTTATAATTTCGAAATAGCCTAATAAGTAATATGCAAGCTAGGAGGCGTTATTTAATTATTTTCAGAAATCTAGTTTTCTTTGGAAAATATTAAGTACACGTATGCATTTTTACTCCTGTATTACAAAATTAGACCAAATTAGCAACATAATACCGAAAACTGCTTGTCGATACCTTTTTTCTATCTCGAGATATCTGAAGAAATGTGTGAATTTTAAACATAACTGTTACTGTCACCGGTAAACGAGGTTAAGGAAAAGTAGTCTGCTATGGAAAAAACAAATAAACATTTTCCAGATATAAACGTATATAATTAATTAAAACAACAATAAAATAAACAAAATATAACAAAGAAATAAAAGCAACTACTTACTTAGTCTTAGTGACTGCCTAAATGTTCAAATTGTTACCAATCGTTTTCGATGCAAGCATTTACTCTTTCGTATGGGGACGGATTAAAGACCTTGTTTTTGCTGCTAGACCCACTACTCGAGAAAACATGATCTAGAATCTAGAGTCTAGAGAATACGAAAAGCCATTCAAAGCATTGCAAAAGCAGAAATTGAGACTGCTGTTCAATTTAAACTTGAAAGAGTAAATGCTTGCATCGAAAATGATGGGCAACAATTTGAACAGTTGGGTCGTCGCTAAGTAAGTAGTTGCTTTTATTTCCTTGTTATATTTTATAGTGTTGTTTGACTTATTGTTGTTTTAATTAATTATATACGTTTACATCTGGAAAATGTTTATTTGTTTTTTCCATAGCACACTACTTTTCCTTAACTTCGTTTACCGGTGACATTAACAGTTGTTTAAAATTTACACGTTTCTTTTCGAGATAGAAAAAAGGTATAGACATACGGTTTTCGGTATTATGTTGCTCATTTAGTTTAATTTTGTAATAGAGGATTAAAAATGCATAGTTGTATTTACTATTATCCAAAGAAAACTAGATTTCCGAAAAAAATTCAATGACGCTTACTAGCTGGCATATTACTTATTAGGCCATTTCGAAAATAGTGCTCTTACATTGATGAAAAAGAGCTGTTTTCAATAAGACCAAGCATGCAAAATTTGATTTAGCAGAACCGGACTTACAGCCATTTTTTCGTGAAGTTGGGGGTTGCTGGACGAAGACACTACCCCGAACTAACAAACTTAAACTTTTTCAGAAACTTTATTCTTATATAATTAAATGTACAATTACATTACGTTGACCTTGAGATAGGTCGCGGATAACCCATTTCTCGGTAACTAGATCCCCTGAATAGCGCGACAGAGTGCAACGAACACAAAAGATGTCTCAGGTACTCGACCTTCCTATTTATATCTGTTATAGTTAAAAACAGTGCCAATATGTATTACCATATATGGTTATACTATGCGTATTTCAATAATGACGTGTGCTTTCTTTGCAGTCTTTCAAATGAGTTCAATACTTTGAACTTTGCTACTATCGTAATAAATTATACAAATTGCAACTATAATATTATGACCTTATTTTTATAACAAATAAATTAGGAAAATTCAGTGAGGGTTGTCGTGTACCATCACAAAGAAGGTTCCCACTCACCCCCACCTTTTATTTGCAAAGATAGACTTAAACTTGTGAAATCAAATATGCGCAGAATTTTATGAAGGATACGATGATTGGATTTCCAGTGCCCTTTCATTAGGTACATTTTGTAAAATTTTGATTTTTTGTTATTTTATATTCAATTACGCCCTCTAGCGCTGGACCTACAATTATGAAAATAATTTCCAAGCTTTTCCCGAGGCAACTTTTGTTATAAATATTTTTTTCTCAAAGCTGTACTATAAACGGTTCCTGAGATATGGCCGAGAGCCATTCTTATTGGGACACTCGGTATAGTAAAGGCATGTCCATACATGAAATTGTCAAAATCAACTATTTTTAATGGGAAATAAGCCACAATTTTGTATCAAAATACAATTTTTTTTGTATTTTGACAACGACACCCGACTTGGGCATCGAAACGTTAATAAAATCATTTTTTAAGTTAAATTGTGGCTTATTTCCCATTGAAAATAGTTGATTATAAAAATGCGACATGAAAAACTAATAGAATTATTGAAAAACAGAGATATAGACAGACGAGACTTACGAATTATCATCAATCTGTATTGGAACCAAAAGGCCAATATAAAGATAGACGAACAAGAGTCCGAGAATATTGATATAAAGAGAGGGGTAAGACAGGGTTGTGTACTGTCGCCGCTACTGTTTAACGTGTACAGTGAAGCCATATTTCAGGAAGCGATAGCGGAACTAGGTGATGGAATCTCTATAAACGGAAGAACAGTAAATAACATAAGATTCGCTGATGACACCGTTATAATGGCAGACACCCTTGAGTCGCTACAAGAATTGTTAAATAGAATTAACGATTATTGCATTCGATATGGACTCAAAATAAACAAGAAAAAAACTAAATTTATGATTGTCTCAAAAACACAACATGGAAATGAAAGGTTAATACTAGAGCAAACCCAAATAGAAAAAGTAAAGACATACAAATATCTGGGAACCTGGGTTGATGACAAAAATTACCAAAGCAAAGAAATTAAAGTCCGAATTGAAACTGCAAGGCAAACATTTATAAAAATGAAGACACTGCTTACAAACAAAGATCTTCAGTTGCCTCTCAGATTGAGGGCTCTAAGATGCTACATATTTTCTATTTTACTATACGGAATGGAAGCTTGGACATTGAAAAGGCAACATATAAGAAAAATAGTAGCGTTCGAAATGTGGTGTTACAGAAGAATGTTGAAAATTCAGTGGGTTCAAAGGATTACCAATGTCGAAGTGCTACGACGTTTAAATAAGGAGTTAGAAATTATGAACAGTATAAAAACAAGAAAACTAGAATATTTGGGTCACATTACCAGAGGAGAGAAATATGAGCTGCTGAGAGTTATTATGCAAGGAAGGATCCAAGGAAAAAGAAGCATAGGAAGAAGACGCATCTCCTGGCTAAGGAACCTTAGAGAATGGTTTAACTGTAGTTCATTACAACTGTTCAGAGCAGCAGCCAACAAAGTGACCATAGCCATTATGATATCCAACCTCCGCTAGGAGATGGAACTTTAAGAAGAAGATAAAAATGCCACAAGGAAATAGCTTCAGAACACATTATGAAATTGTTGATATAATTTCAATTTTTGTGGACTGTATCAGGTTTCTAGTTCAAGTGGAGTCAACAAAGGGTTATGATAAACAAACAATATTACAAGTTTATAAAAATCTTACCAAGTCCTGTATAGTCACTGGTCACTGCTCGCGTATTGAGCTCGCGTCATGAACACATGCGCGGATTAAAGAAAGGTCCAACTGATATACAGGAGAGCTTCACGAGAGCTACACAAGAGCGGTATGTACGCTAGGGCTAGTAGCACTAAAGTTGCCGAATATAAAGTCTGGGCATATCCAATGTTGATTAAATTAAGAAAAGCTGTTTTATTTTTTGTCTATGAAATAACACCAGTATGCTTTGATAATGTTAAAGAATTACCTCTTTTTCCATAGCTTCTTATATAAAAATTTAAAAATTTTCACCGTATTTTAAATTTTCTTCTTTTTAATTTCAAATGGATTTCTAAATGTAATGCAAATCATTTACAGTTTCCAGTTATCTCGCTAATAAATTTTAGTTTGAAAATTTCAGGAACTACAAGATAATATATCTTTCCTCTTTCTATTCAAATACTTTCCAACAATAAAGGAAAATGCAAATAGGTGAAAACTTTTCCCTCAACAAACTCTGAAAGCTCGAGAACAAAAGTCATTAAAATGCAAAAACTTACCTTTTCATTGTTAATTAACCAAGTGATATGAGGGGGTGGTCTGGAGGGGGCTGTGGTGCAGTTGGCTTCTAGGACTTCCCCGATTTCGTAGGTGTTCTTGTTAAATGTTATCTCCGGATCGGTTTCCTGGGGTTCTGGAAAAGAGAAACAAAGTTTGAATCAGAACTTTATGGGAAATCTTAGAAATACTGGAAAATTATTGAGATAAACAGTAGTAAATATCTTCAGTTTATTATAAGTGATGTACTTGTTTGTTAGAGTACGAAGACCATTAAACGTAAACTAAAATATTAGTTTTTTGTGTATTGAGTAAAGAAAATTGCTTGGAATATATACTTACAAAATAAAACACCAGAAAACTATCAAAATTAGTAAAAGAATTAATCTAAAAAAGATTGGGGAGCAGATTGACAAACTATTTTGTTTGACTGTAGACAAACTAATTTATTTGCAAATCCACGAGGAAAATGTTTTCCTGTAGCTGGTTGTATACTATATATTACAAAAAACAAGTAAAATCCTTCATAAAAAGTATATTTATTAAAATTCCCTAAAAAGGGCTACATCACAAGCAGAACTAGTTTTCAATCTGATAACAGATCATCATCAGTGCTAAGATGCTGACATGCTAACCACCAAAATACAAAAATATTAGGGTAAAAACCCTTTAAACTTGATCCGTCATGGAAACATTGACTATAATTATAAAATTAAACATGGATGCACAAAATGTTACATGTATTATGGCCAGGGTACATGATCATCTCATTTTATGGTCCAATGGTACCCTGGGCATAATACACGTGATATTTTGTGCAACCATGTTTAATTTCATAATTATAGTCAATGTTTCCATGACGAATCAAGTTTAAAGGAATTTTACCGTAATATTTTTATATTTTGGTGGTTAGCATGTCAGCATATTGTCAGTACTGATGACGATCTGTTATCAGATTGAAAACTAGTTCTGATTGTGATGTAGCCCTTTTAGGGAGTTTTAATAAATATTCCTTTCATAAAGGATTTTACTTGTTTTTTAATTTAGTTCCATCCCATTATTTGTATATTCCTGTTCCAGTTTTCTTATCATAAAACTGAGGTCATCTTCGTCTTCAGGGTTCTCAAGACGAAGATAATATTTTGTAGCAACCTATATTTGAGTCTCTCATTATGTCCGAAATACTCCAGCTTTCTTTTCTTGATGGTTTTTAAAAAAGCACTTTAGAGCACTTAAAGTTTAGAGTACTTAGGATGTTTATAAAAATCTAATATATCCTATAATTGGTTGAAAGGAAATATTACCATATTTTAATGATAATATATAACCAATTTATGTAATCCAACTAATAAAATAAGTAGATTAAAGGATATTATTCACAACAATCCCATGTCGACATATAGTGTAGTTTACCTCCGAGGTCCAATTATAATTTCAGTAGACTTGCTGAGATGTTCAGTACTGTAGAGTTTTGAGTTATTAAAAATTCTTCTATAGCATCACATTTCGATAGCCTCAGGGCGGTTTAGATCACTTTTATTCACAGTTCAAGACTCGACACCATAAAGTACGACCAAAATTAGGTAGCAGCAAAATACATAGTCGGTTCTCTAAGCCAAGCCGCACACCAAAGAAACATAAAACGAAAAACATGAAACATGAAACGAAAAACATGTTTCATGAAAAGAAAACACTGCTAAAAAAATCTCAAAGTGCGCCTATTAATGAAACGAGTGTGATTCATGCTCATGACACATTTTTATTTTCGGAGAGTCTCATAAATGGCCGGATATTCATTTGTTTAGCAGTGGTTTATTTCCATGAAACGTAATTTACGTTTAATGTTTCTTTGATGTGCGGTCGGGCTAATGCCAATGTCTGGTTTAGGTTTAGGTCTCTGTTACTTAGGTATTTTCTTCATTTATTAGAGATACGGTCATGTATTACCTTAAGAAAAAATTTCAATAAATACCTTGTTAAGCAATAAATGCTAATGGTTCTAAAATTAGTATAAGTTTTTCCTGTTGTCCTCGTAGCTAGAGCCACACTCAAAAAAAATTAGTTCGTAATATTGATTAACAGTGATTATTGAATAGTATTTCGTTGTAACAACAATTTATTTTTTTGTTTCAACGAACTTTTAGACATTGATCAATGTATTTGGTTATTGTCACAATGATTGAATAATAATTGTGAAAATAACTAGAGTACATTAATCAATAATTTATCACTTAATTTTGTAGATGATAAGCAATTACCTTGGTTTATCGTGACAACGTACATAATTTCATTAAAACAAGTTACAAATGTTGTTAATATAGAGTAATATTTGATTATTTCATAGATGTGAACTGATTTTTATGACAGCGAATGCATTAATCAATCTACTACTGCGTTTAATAACCACAATCAATGCCTTCATGGTAACAATAAACGCAGTTGTTGAAACAATAAATGTTTTGCTTGACCATTTGAAATGTAACGGCTTTTCCTTATCGTGATACACCGAGCTTCCCTGTGTTACCATTGTTTAAAAAAGAATTTTTTGTTAAACGATGCTGTTACTTCTGCCGAAGTGCCGAATAATTTCATTTCGTTTCCAAGTGTAGTCCGTACTGGAAGGAAGTTTTCGTGTGTCTATTTTCGTATTCATTTTTTCGAATCCTGAGAAAACTAATTAGTATTTTTGAAAAATTTAAACGCAGAATAAAATATTACAGTATTATCGAGGTTCTGAAGTCCCTGAGAACTTCTATAATGATTATTTTAATAAGTCACAGGGGTGAAAAGAAAAAATTTAGTATGATTTTTAATTTCAAATATACCATTCAAAAGAAACTATTTGTTTATTCTAAGGGACTTTCAGCCCTCGGTAATAATGTAATATTTTATTCTTCGCTTACATTTTTCAAAAATACTTATTAGTTTTCTCAGGATTCCAAAAAAAAATAAATGCGTTTAAAAAGAATTCGATCGAAATTTTGCACCTGCGCTCTCAAATAGGATTAAAGTGTTATAAATTTTTGGAATAACTATTTCAAACGCTTTTAAATGAGCAATCACATGATGTACTTTTCCATTTAAAAAAATCAAAGTTGTGAAAGTTCGAAACATTGATGTTATAATATACTTTGATTATTTTAAAAATCGACTTGTACGTGCTAAAAATAAATAAGTTAATTAGGAGGGAGGAACACTTATTCCAACGCAATGTATAAGTGAAATCATATGATAAATCACACAGTGTAAAGTCCGTTAGGTTTAGGACAAAAAAGTGGGATTTGCAAAATTATTATTAATCAATTAATATCATACATTGAGCAAATGCATTCAGTAATTATTAGTATAAAATACGTTCATAATAGGAATCAACGAAACTGATTGTAGGAATGAATAGAATTGCTTGTAAGAATAACCGTATTTATTGTGGGAATGAACGGAATTAATTGTAAGAATAAACGGAAATAATTGTAGAAATAAACGAAATTGATTGAATGCATGAAGCAGTATATGTTAGGAGAATAACACTGTTATTGACACAACGAATAGTCTTCGTCGGTCAATTAACGAAGTTCTTGTTTCAATGAATAGTGTTCGTGGACTAAGCGAACAGTGTTCGTAATATCAAGAAAGTGATATTATGGTATACATATTGAAAGTATTACATATATATTAATTAATGTTCATCTATTCAATAAACGTAATACATTGGATTAACTAACGAAAATAATGAATTCATGAACATCGCTTTTTTGTTCCAATAAAACCAAGAATTGTAAATATTTTAAGTATTGCTTTTGTTGTCTAAATTAACATTTTTATTAATATTACGTGCCTTTTTCGTTGAGTGCATGAACAATGAATTGGATTAATGGGTAGGAGACCACTGGTATTGGAAAACGAAGTTGTAACTTCCAACACATTGCTATCATTTATATTTATGTCATTACACAAGTCAACAAATAAATCAAGACGTGTAAACAATAATTAAGAAATTATAAGCATTTCAAGCATTTTTATCTTAAGCTAAGCTAAATGAGGGGCGTTAAAAAAAGCCTCAAAAAAGATTTAAATACACGCAAAACGCCACTTATCCCAGATTATTCAAAATACCTTTTTTAATTAAATTTTCATTTTCCATTCAAATGGCCAAAAAATCTTTAGAATTTTCCGAATATCAGCCGATTTAGTAAAAGGCTGACATGTCTCGTTGTAAATAAATGCTGTGAAAAAAGTGATCGCCACGCCGCGCGCCGTCCCCCATTTTAGGCGAACTCAAACTCAGACCTATCCATCAAAAGCAGTGCTGTCAACATACAAAACCGATAAGGATTTACACGGCCGCCAAAAGCACACAATAAGACCGAAATAAAACCTAAATTTAATAACCAGTCAAAGAAAGCTACAAAGGCTAAAAAGATGTAGCTACAAGAGGAAGATGCCGAGCACAGAGGTGAATTGGCCCAGGGAAACTTAACGTAGTACCAGATTGGAGATGTTGGAAATGTATTTTAGATATTTAACGATTTGATATAATACCTTTTCATTATTTTTTTCATTTTTTTTTTATGTAGCCATAACTCTATTTTTTCAATGTACCTCCAGCAAGTTGTCCTTTATGATTTGATATTGAAAGCAATATTGAAATGTTTATGATTATTTATATATCTATAACACATGATATAGCCTTGCAAACATCATCCACGACGACGCGCGTTCCCCATAAAACAGATGTTAAAGATGCCTTCTGGCCAGTGGCGGATCTACGGGGAGGGAAAATGAGGAAGTGTCCACCCTAACAAGGTCCAAAATAAAAAAAAAAGATTGTTCAAACAAAAATATATTAGCTCACATGAAACCGAAACCACAGAAAGACAAATTCAACGCAATATACACGCTAGTTAGGAAAATTAAGGGAACTTAATACATATAAGTTATTATTTATGTCTTTTATGTAATCTGAGTTTATCTGTTTTATGTCTTTTGGTTGGTTTTTCATTGGAAGTTCCCCCTAAAGCAAATTTCCTCTCCCAAGGGAAATTTCCAGATCCGCCAATTCCTCTGGCACGAAAAAAATCTTTAATTTTAGTTCTTAATTGAGAAATGGCAAACGGTGATCCCTTCAGCATTCCCCATGTGTACGCATCTGATGGCGTTAGTTCTGGTGAGTGGAAGTTCCAAAAATGATCACACAGTATTCGAAGAGACTCTCTGGCAGTGTGACAGCTTATCTTGTCTTGCTGAAACCACGTGACTTTTCCGTATGGCAGAAAATAGTACTCCATTATAAAAAAAAATTCTGCAAAACTGAAAACCATCCTGAAGTATCTAACATTAACATGATATTGACAAACGTTATAACAAAGTTCAGAAACCACTCAATACGTTTCGGCATATGACACATACAAATTTGAGGCATACGAATTTCAGTACTGTTTATTTTGCCGCATACCGTATTATGTGGTCATTCCATTCTATTCTCCGTCGTATATCTGTACTTCTAACTCTGTCCCGTTGGCTCTTACCATCGAGTTTTCGAAGGTGTTTCATCTCTGATGTTTCTAGCATTATTTTTATCTGCTCTGTGTCAGGTCGTGTTTTTGCTGAGTATGTAATTACTGTTTTGTAACTTCTGTCTTTTATTTCTTTTCCGATGTTTTCATTTCTATATAACGTTTCATTCAGGCAATCTGCTGCTCTGTTTACTCTATTCGCTTGACCTTTCACTTCTGTTTTGAGCTTTCCTTAGCTAGATAATATAATGACTAGACATTTTAGCTCTATCACTTGTTCTATTATTTGACCCTCTAGCTCTGATTTACATCTTATTGAATTTTCTATTATAATCATGTATTTTTTTGGGGGGAAATTGACATGTTGAATTTTCTGGCGGTTATGTTAAATTGGTGCAGCATAGGTTGTAAATCATCTTCACCGTAAGAGATTAGGTATTGCATCGTCTGCATAGCAGATTATTTTAAGTTGTGCTTCTCCCATTTGGTATCCTTTTTCAGTTCTTACTTTTTATATTATTTTATCCATGATCAGGTTGAACAATAGAGGACTCAGAGAATCACCTGGTTGTATGCCTTTTGTGTTTATTTTGTTCTGTGTAAAAAGGCTTTCTTTTTTATTTAACATTTTATCTTTACTTCCGCTTGGACTTCACTACTAAACCATGGGTTTTTCTTTTTTGATATATTAGTATTCGTTACTATATATAATAGTATTCGTTATTATATATTAGTATTCGATATAATAATATCAGCATTAAAAACCAAATGTATAACATCTAAATACCCACTACGATGTAAAATCGAAATTGATGGGAAAATAATAAAGCAGGAAGCAATGTTTAGATATCTGGGAATAGATAAAACCAGTTACGCAGATGTTGAAGAGGAAGTACGACAATAAAGCTTAAAAGCAAGTAAAGCGGCGGGATGCCTTAATGACACAATCTGGAAGAACAAACACCTAAGACAAGACACAAAAGCAAGAATCTATAAAGCAGCCATTAGACCTATATTGACATACACAGCGGAGACAAGACCTGATACATCTAAAATGAGACGACTACTAGAAACAACAAGAGATGAAAATACTCCGACGAATATCAGGGAAAAGTCTGTTGGATAGGGAGAGGAGAGAAAACATAAGATCATGCAATGTGATGGGTGACAAAACGGAAAACAGGAGTGGAATGAACACATTAGTAGAATGGCAGAGGCTAGAATAGTACGAGTAGCACGAGATAAGTCACCAAATGGACGAAGAAGTATTGGCAGACCAAGAAAAAGATGGTGCGATAACTTAAATATTTTAGGAATCTAATATTGAAGGAGTAACCGGTTCTATTGTCTACAAACAAGAAGGAAGAAGAAGAAGTATTCGTTACTTTCATGTGATTCTGTTGGTGCGTTAATTATATTATCTTTGAATTTTTTCTAGCTATCCTCGTTGTTATCTTTTTATAATGTTTTATTTTCACCAATCTTCTCTGATATTCTTTTTCTGTATCTATAAATATTCCGTGGATTCCATAATCTAGACCTTCAACTCTGATTTTTGTTTGTTATTGCCGCTCTATAGGGCTTTTCATCGATTGTCATTTGTTTCGAGCTTCTGTCATGTGTCACATAATATTAATATATCTACGTCATACGTCTTTGGTGTGTATCATGGGTAGATGCCAATAACGTATGACGTAGATATATTAATATTATGTGACACATGACAGAAGCTCGAAACAAATGACTGTGAATGAAAAGCCCTATTGAGTGTGAAGTATTTCATGATGATTCTTATTTTTCATAATACTAGAATGTGGTCGCTACCTACATCTACTGAATTGCAGCACCTTACATCGACACTTTATATAAAAGAATGTGTGTGTGTACTTTGTACGCACGTAAGAAGTGATACTTCTATTATATGATTTCAGCGCAATCAATATACTTTAAACAGTTTGTTAATATTTTATTTAAATATTAAAATAATTTTAATACTTACTACTTTCCAAAATTTTTTATTAAAACTATACCAAAAATTAAAATAATAAAAGAATAAAACACACGCAAACACATTGAAAAAAAAATGAAACAAAAGAAATGATTTCTGAACAATAATTATTGTTGAGAAAATTTTTAACTAAATACGCATTTTCTGAAAAAAATATAATAAATATACTTACAATCATAAAATAATTACAAAAATAAAAAAATAAAAATTTGCATTGGAAATTGAACCTGCGTCTATCAGGTTGTTAGATTATTTTGAACTCACCTCACGCAGAATTTAACTACCGAGATATGAGAATGAACTGGGAGTATATAGCAATTAAACGTTTTAAAATTTTTTTTGACAGTTGCTTTTTCTCCTACAAAATATCAAATTATTAATACCTACTACCTAGGTACTTGCTTCTTGCTTTTTGTCTCTGTCCTCACAACGATAAAAATTAATATACACAACATTTGTTTATCCATAATCTCCATATTATTGAACAATTTTGACAGATGATTTTAACACCCAATCAGATCCCGTATAACGTTTGAGGGACTAATACCATACGTGACCATAGTGTCGGTGTGCGCATGCGCCCGGCAAAAGAAAAATTCACCCTCGTGCCTAAAAAAGTATAAGTTCAAAAAACTCTATATCTTGTTTGTATTATTTGATTTATTTTCCTTGTCAATTTCCAAGCATTATATTATAAATTGAGAAAAACTTATCTTTAAACATTACTTTTCTCTACACATTAAAGTAGGTAATTCCCAAAAGTCAAACTAAGAACGTTTAAATATTCGCAGGTTTAAATATTCTTAGTGTGCCAGTGCTGTTCTGCGAGTTGCAAAGAAATGCCACAAGCAGACCCGAGAGGGCTCTAACACACAAAAGAATTTCAAGTACGCCTTGAACAGGTGGATGGCTAGATATGATTTTATTGGGAATTTTCGTATCCCGTCGACCGTAAATTTTCCACAGCGGAAAATCTGCTGAAATTTAATGAAGGAGCTCCTAAGACGAAAATTCAAAAGAGTTTTTACTTAAATTGAATGTGTGTGCATCATTTATTTCTAGTTTAATTTCGACCTGTCAAAATGCTTTGTGCTGTATATTTTAATTTCAGATTTTTCTGAGTAAAGTTTGTTTCAAAATCAAATAAACTCCATTTACAGTGAACTCTCCCTTGAAGGGACAGTAGTCGTTCCGCA
The DNA here is from genome assembly GCF_917563875.1 of Diabrotica virgifera virgifera. Lineage (NCBI taxonomy): Eukaryota > Metazoa > Arthropoda > Insecta > Coleoptera > Chrysomelidae > Diabrotica > Diabrotica virgifera. Next base: position 230,050,130 of record NC_065450.1, on the reverse strand, counting down.
TAAAGTGTCCGTTTAAAGGAGGTGTCCGTTGAAGAGAAAAAATTTAATTTTTTTTAAAATAAGTGCATGTATGTACATTCGGAAAAATTAAAGAATACCCGTGAACGATCACGTCAATCACATATTTTGTATTTGCTGTTCTTTTTTCATAAATAACAAACGAGAGAGATAGATTATTAATAATCTGAATATGTAATTGATGTGATCGTTCATGGGTATTCTTTCATTTTTCCGGCTGCATGTATATATAAAAAGAGATACTAGTTTAATATTACATAACTACATAAGTTGTGGATGACCACGCAGCATTGTCTATGAACATTTTTTATTGAACTTTTCGATTTTCTTTCTGCATTCTTCTATCAAAATATCATATTGGTACAAAATAGAATTGTGATCCTTGCCTTTTTTCTTTAGAAGCCTTGCGTCCAATGCACCTTTCTACTTTCAGGGTATAAGTTTTCTTGGGTAATGTTCTAAACTCTAAAAAATAATCTGCGTTATTAATGTCTCGCGGAGAGTACCTAGCTATACTGTCATTAAAATAAGCAATTTTTCCTTCCAGTTAAAAACCACTAACAAATCTACAGCAACTGATCTACATACAGATTTGAAGGACATATTGTGTCGCTTACAAAATTTCTCGAGCCATCCACCAGAAGCTTTCATATCAACGCTTAGTTCTCTTGCAACTTCTAATGCCTTTTCTTGAAGAATTTTACCAGAAACAGGAATATTTTTAGACCAAACTTCACAAAACCAATGGAAAACAATTATTTATAGGTCTAATGCTGTAGCATCGGTTTTCAAAAATTTTCTTTTAGCTTCCAGGTTTCCGTTCTCAGAAAACTGATTAATTAAATCACTTTTATGGTTTAAAATTTCACTGGCTTGAGGTTTTCCAATTCCAAATTTTTCAGTTAACTGTCTAACACTTAACTTATGCCTCTCTACATAATGAACCACATCGACTTTTTCTTTCAAACTTTAAAAAAATCTAAACTAGACATAAAATTTATTATGAAATTTCATCCGAAAATAAAATTTTTAAGAAAACATTCATAAAAATACAACGACGGCTATTGGATATGCCTAATCAGACATTCCGGTTAAAATTCTTAAATCCTTGATTCAGTCAAAACACAATTAACAATTTAATTAACAATGTAATTGTTAACATGCTAAATTACATATCCAATACTTTTTATCCACAAAAGAGATCTGTGCAAATCGATCTTATATCGTATCTTAGACTATTTCTAATCATCAGACGCCTTCAATAAGCCTTCAATATTTAATATCAATATCTCGTAAAATTCCTACAATATCTCCGAAGAAGAGTAAGGATTAAGTAGAGTTACCTATGACAGTGAGATCCTTCATTTCCGAGTCCTTGGTAAAGATGGGCGTATCCATAGAAACCACACACGAATATGATCCCGAGGCTGAGAAATCCAATTTGGAAAGCTGGATTTGTTTTTCGCTGCTGTTCGCTTTCTGTAACAAGTAGAAAATTGGTTTAGAATGCGTAAGAGATGTGCGAGTGTTCTTGTTGTTCTTGTGGTATTTTCTAACTCTAACCGAAATACATATATGCATTAGGAATTTGAATTGTGTAAAAGATCCTGGCGATGGTGAATATTTTCAGATATAAATCGTATAGACCAGGGTAATAAGGTTTTTCCATGACACTTGAACAGCCAGGGTACTAAAACGTTTTTTCGACAGGTAGCACCTATAAGAGCAAATTGTAACTATTTCCTGCGTAGGATCAGGCGGCTATTTTTATTTATAAACAATTAAGTGTCAAAAAAAGGCATTTTCAATTTTTTCAAATCAATGGAAAACAGGGGAACTTATGTTTTTTTTTAGTACAAACATCTTCGAGATTATGGAAAAAGCTTTAAAATGACGTATTACAAAGTTTGATATACTGATTTATTGTTAATATAATTGCGAAAAAAGGTTGGAATTGCAAAAAAAAATATTTTCGCAATAACTGTTGTCAAAATTAGTGTACAGCTTTGAAATTTTTGTCAAATAAGGGTTCTTTGGTGCTTAATAGTGATAAAAATTTCAAAGCGACTCATTTAATTGTTTAAATTTTATTCAAATTGTTTATCCCAGAGAGCATTTTTTTGCAATAAGATAAGTCAGAAGAAAATGACGTTAGGACTATTCCGCAGGTGTCAAATGACAGAGCATGAGCTATATTTTGGACTTGGTTTAAAAAAGTGAATAAAAAATGCATTTATTAATAATAAACTAATATGAAAAAGTATCGTAAATCTTTCCTTATTAATTTTTATTTTGTTATATAAGGAATTATGCATATGTATTACAATTTTTTATCAATTATGATATAGATAATATTATTTCGTAGTTGTGCACTTAAAACAGGGTAAAAAAGTCAAATTTTTTCGAAAAAGTTATTCAAAAATTTATAAAGAAAAATTGACGATACTTTTGCATAATTATTTATTACTAATAAATGCATTTTTATTCACTTTCTTAAACCATGTTGAAAATGTAGCTCATGCTTTTCCATTTAACACCTGTGGAATGGTTCTAAAGTCATTTTTTTCTGACTTATGTTATTGCAAAAAATGCTCTCTGGGATAAACAATTTTTAAAAAATTTAAAAAATTGAATGAATCGCTTTGAAATTTTTATCACATATTAAGCACCAAAGAACCCTCATTTCACAAACATTTCAAAGCTGTATATTAATTTTTACAACAGTTATTAAAAAAATATTTTGTTTTGCAATTCCGACCTTTTTTCGCATTATATTAGCAATAAATGAGTATATCAAATTTTGTAATACGTCATTTTAAAGCTTTTTCGATAATCTCGAAGATATTTGTACTAAAAAAATCATAAGCTTCACTGTTTTCCGTTCATTTGAAAAAAGGGGAAAATGCCATTTTTTGACAGTTAATTGTTTATAAATAAAAATGGCCGCCAGATCCTAGGCAGGAAATAGTTATAATTTGTTCCTATAGGTATTACCTGTCGAAAAAACGCTTCAGCACTCTGGCTGCTGAAGTGTCACGAACAGGGTTTATTTTTGCCTTATTAACCTGGCCTAGTAGTATTAGAAAAATGTCATGCATATTTTTTATAAAAATTATATAATTTTATATTTTATAAATAAAATTTTATTCTTGTTTAAAGGTTTCGGCTATTTTTAGCCATTTTCAATAAGCACTTTAATTATTTAAACATTACTTAAATACAATTTATATTTATATCTGCACTATTTGCTAGTTTGCGATGGAATGCAAAAAGATATTTAAGCCTAAAACCAGATGGAGGATACTTTTGAAATCTACGACTGCTTCAGGGTCTTGCCACTAGGTGACAAGTCCTAAGTGTCAGAAGTATCGGCTTACCGTGCAAGAGGTAAAGTGTTAATCTTCCATACAGGTAACAATTCTCTAATGAATAAACAATATTTCTTGTGAGAGAAATGAGAAGTCCCAGATCTAAACAATAAATCTGAAACTTCTCGTGCAACCACTTTCTGGTAACATCCTTAATCCCTGCCTTTTACGGAAAAGGCGAAAGGGACTCTTCAATTCATCCAAGGAAAAGATTCGTCTAGGAAAAATTCCTTTATTCGTCGTCTCTTTGCTTTGTAAATGGTAAACGCAGAGATTAAGATGTTAACAGAAAGTGGTTCCACGAGAACTTTCAAAGTTATTAAATAATTGATGGATTCGACCGTTACTTGATGGAAGTTCATTTTATCTAACAATAAAACACTGAAAACGTTTGTTTTCTACACTTCCACAAAATTTATTACAACTATCTGACTACAGCTGTTTCGGCAAAGTGCCTTTCTCAAGTGATTTAGTTCATTATGTGTTTGCCTTTTTAAAGATTTTAACTGAAGAGGTTGAGGAGTGGGGAGCTGTTGGTCTCGAGTTGGTCATTCAGAATTATATCTTTATTTTTCAATTTATTAATTTCCATAGATTCTAATAAAGATAGCTTAAGGCCTTTATTTTGAATATGCAGAATTTAAAACCCTTCATTGAAAGAATGATTATGATCTAGAAGGTGAAGTGCGTATGTAGAAGTGTCTGTTTTTCTATTGTTGAAAGCCCATTTGTGTTCTGCTATCCGTTTGTCAAAAGTTCTGCCAGTTTGACCGATATAAGTTTTCGGACAGTCACCACAAGTTAGTTTGTAGACACCACTCTGTAGTTGTTTTCTCTTTCGGCTCTTACTGTTCTTAATATATTTGCTTAAGTTGTTGTTAGTTCTGAAAGTTGGTGTTATTCCTTTCTTTTTTATGTATCTGGCTATTTTTGTTGTTATCTTGCCAGTATTTGTGGTAGAGCAGAAGGTCCTGGGTTTTTTCTGTGGTGGTGAATAGACTAATTTCAGGGCTTTCTTATAGAGTTTTTGGTTTAAACTTTTATTAACTGTTTGTTCGTTATAGCCATTGTTTACTGCTATTTTCTCAATGACGTTCAGTTCTGTTTCGAAGTCATTTTTTGACATGTGAATTTCTGTCGGTCTATGTATCCTGCTATGGTAGGCTGCTAATTTGTGTGGTGTAGGATGGGATGATGATAGCAGCCTACCATAGCATGATACATAGACTGACAGAAATTCCCATGTCAAAAAATAAATTTAAAATAGAACTGAACATCATTAAACAAATAGCAGTAAACAGTGGCTATAACGAACAAACAATTAATAAAATTTTAAACTAAAAACTCCATAAGAAAGCCCTGAAATTAGTCTATTCACCACCACAGAAAGAACCCAGTACCTTCTGCTCTATCACATATACTGGCAAGATTACAACAAAAATAGCCAGATACATAAAAAAGAAAGGAATAACACCAGCTTTCAGAACTAACAACAACTTAAGCAAATATATTAAGAACAATAAGAGCCGAAAGAGAAAACAACTACAGAGTGGTGTTTACAAACTAACTTGTGGTGACTGTCCGAAAACTTACATCGGTCAAACTGGCAGAACTTTTGACAAACGGATAGCAGAACACAAAGGGCTTTCAACAATAGAAAAACAGACACTTTTACATACGCACTTCACCTTCTAGATCATAATCATTCTTTTACGTACGTATGGGGAAGCGAATTCAAACATAGACTGTTTTTAATTTTTTATAATATTTGTTGTATAAAGGAAGAAAAAAATATAAAGGACGCCATGATTTATTAGGAAAGATACTTCATAAATAACTAGCCAAGGAACTGGGAGTTCTTAAATACAAAATTTCCTTTATCATTAATCCTTAAAAGTATAATTTTGACAGCTTTACTGGGACGATACTGTCATCAAATATTAAGAAGTGGTACACAATAATTATTAACAAACTATAATCAATTACTTTTAATGGGAAATAACCCACAATTTTACCAAAAAAATGATTTTATTATTAACGTTTCGAAGCCCAAATCGGGTTTCGTTGTCAAAATACAAAATACTACTCATACAAATACGGTAGTATTTTGTATTTTGACAACAAAATCCGATTTGGGCTTTGAAACGTTAATAATAAAATCATTTTTTTGGCAAATTGTGGCTTATTTTCCATTAAAAGTAATTGATTATAAAAATGCCACAAGAAAATAGTTCAGAACAACATTAATAAACTAGCTAAACAAAGAACACTGATTGACGTGCCAATATAAGTAGCCAAGAGACCTGAAGTATATTTTAATAGAAAACAACGTAGAATAAAAAGTATCCGAAGATACCATATTTTATCCTCTCTACTACATAATGCTGAAACAGAAGTAGAGATTGGATATATAGCAAAATAACGTAGCGAGAATGTTGTAGTATAAATATAGCAGACTACAGTAAACCAACAAGTCTAAAAATATATTGCAACTCTTTAAGAAATGGCTCACAAGACAAAAACAGAACTATAACGTGTTGTTAGAGTACCATCTATCACAAGGGTGGTCAAAGAAAAGGACCTGCGAAGAGTCAACAATGACAGAGAAGTCATTTTTACAAAGACGTCTATTATTATACCCAGATCATTTCTTATGTAATCAAAAGTACTATATTCTATTAGCTAGCAACAAGAAGTCCAATATATCGAAAAAAAAAATAAAAGAATAGACTAAAAAAAATTGGAAAAAACTTTATTGCTTACGAAGCAATGAAAATTGGACAGGAAAAATAAATTAGAACAGCTGACGACTTATGACAGGAATGATTTTCTATTTTAATCGCTAATCTTTGTTAATAGATACGACACCGGTAAAAGAAGAAGAATAGTCTACAGAAAGGAGAGCTGATAAGAAAATGGAAAAGGCACAATAAAGCTCTACCGCTTATGTGCTGTACAATACGTTACACAAAGGGGAAAGGTTTTATTGGGAAGAAATCTGGCAGTACTTTCTGGTACCTTTCCGGTAATGTCTTTTGAAGATCTTCTACCCTTTTTTTGTATCTGGTCTCTACAACTACTACATAAATTTAGAAGAGTAAATTTCTGGTAGTTACTACATAGGTACTTGCCATCACCTCCTTTTGTATATTTGTGGCTGATGATTTTGGTCTGAACTCCTACTAAATTTTCCTCCCTTCAATATATTTCTAAAACGAAAACAATTCCAATGAAACCCCAACAAGGAAACGGAAAAAATAACAGGCAATTTCTTTTGTGTACACATTTGAACCTCGCTTTTCGCTTAATTGCAAAACTTTAACCCAGGTGCGTGATGATCCCGGTAGAGATTCGCCGATAAAAACGCTGGCCTGACATCCAGCGACTTCATTTTATGGAATTGCAACAAAAGCCAACAACAGAGTGTACGAGAATGGATAAAAGGAGAATAACGACAAAACTTTAGTCTCGTGATATAAACGCGTACGTGAACGTATTCGCATTCGCATTGCGAACAAAAACGTTTGTTTACGGATTTTATGATGAGCCTACATGAAAGCAGCAAGGTTCATATGGTTCAGAGGTTAAGTCTAAGTCAGACATAAAACATTTGATAGAAAATATATGTATTCAAATACAGTTTTCTATATTTTCAACGTAAAACAGTTATGCTTAAATGTAGATGGAAATCCCAAATTCAAAAAACAACTACATATAATAATTTTTATCCTAAGTCATGCTATGAGAAGAACAGAAAATAACACATTTTGCAAACGTCAGCAATTACAAGATTTGTTAGTAATCATTGGACGCATTAAATGTTCTTATGATCAAAAAGACATGGAGAATACGACTGTAATATCCACTCTGGGTAAAGCAACCATCAAAGCGAGAGTAGGTGGAGGCTGTCCACAAGGAGGAGTACTGTCACCTCTACTTTGGGCATACTTGGTAGATGTTCTTCTCAAAGATCTGTGCATACAAGACACTTCGCTCAAAAAGACAGCACTACAAGGCCTAAAACCACCGGTGCTGGGAGGAACAGAGATTTTATTTGCCAAATAAACAAAATACCTTGGGGTATATTTTAATCATATACTTACATGGAATACTCACATCCTGAAAACAGCACAGAAAGCTACTATATTCTTGGGTGTATGTAGTAGAAAATGTGCGGTAAGAATTGGGGACTTAACCTCAAAATGACCCTATGGTTATACACAAGGGTTATTGGACCAATGATAATCTATGACTCGGTTATCCAGTGTTTCTGTTACGTGTATACTATTGGTGAAATACCCTAGGAATGGCTTAAGTCTGTCTTTGTAGCCATTTTCGAAGAAGCAGCGGGCAAAAAAAATGAGAGGAATATAGGTTAATTAGTCTGATGAACCACATATTGAAAATTTTTCTTCGCATAATTCATTGAAGAAAAAAATTTCTAAAGTGGTCTTTATTATTAGACCAGGACTAATCTGTAAAAAAACGTGTATTTTTGGATGTGAGAGGTGGCATTCGGATCTTCGCAGATAAAGTTAGGTGACACCCTCAGTAATAATAATTAACTTATGCTGCTTCTCAAATATGCCCGTAACATTAATAAAAAAATTAAAATATTTAAAAATTTTGAAAAACATCGATTTTTTTCTGCTTTCTTTGCTTATAACTTTAAAACGGTTCGTTTTGTAAAAAAGTCGTACAGAAATAAAATAAAGATAATTGAATTTTGTATGATATACGACTGGTAAAAAATGTCTTAAGGTATTATCTTTTCTGCAATATAGCAATAAATACAAAATAAGGGGGCAAAATACGCCTGTTGTTATTCAATGTTTCTTAACCACTTTGGTGGCACTTAGAACCTTAGTAATTCGCTTAGAAAATTCTTATAACTTGCTTAAATGGTCTACCAAATTTCATTAAAATCGACTTAATAGATTTTGCATAATAAATTTGCAATATAAATGTTTTTAAAAAAGATCAAATTTTTTAAAATCTTTCTGAACAAAAAGTAGACCAATTAGAAGTTGGCTAATTTTTTACATATAAAGAATGTTCTACCTATCTAATACACTTTACAGAATTAAAATCGGATTATTTAAGGAGCCTCTGCAATGTTTTAAAATTATAAAAAAAATTTGGGCTTATAAACAAATTAGCTTTGTTTAATAATAAAAAAATTAATTTTTAGCAATGCAAATAATTAAAACCGGTATAATTTAAAATAAAATAGCAAGTCAGCAGCATTGCAATTGCAATTTTTCGATTTTTTAAATGTTCCACCGTGTTTATCTCGAAAACTATGCATCCTACGAAGAACATTTTTTGCTTAAAATTACCTAAGAAATACAAAAAAAATGTTTTATTTTGCGGAAAATCGATGTTATGTAATTCCTCAAGTTCTTTGTTTATAACAATCTTATCGACATCCGGATCAACTGTTACCCAAAAAATTCGTGTTCTACAGGTCAAAATACATAAAAAAAACTTGGGTCATTTCATCTAAATAAAGGAGCCCGTAGCACCCCCTCCTGGACAGAGCACTAATTTGTTTATAAGCCACAAAATTGTTTATAAATTTAAAACATTGCTCAGGCTGCTTAAATAATCCGATTTCAATTCTGTAAAGTGCCTTAGATAGGTAAAGTGCTTCTTTATATATAAAAAAATTGACAAATCTTTGTATGTTCTAGTTTTTGTTGTGCAAGATTTTAAAAACCTTAATTTAAAAAAAAAGATTAGATTGCAAAATTATTATGCAAAATCTAGTAAGTCAATTTTAATGAAATTTGGTGGACGGTTTAAGCACATTACAAGAATTTTCTAAGCGAATTAGGAAGGTTCCAAGTGTAACCTAAGTGATGGAAAAACATTGAATAAATACAGGCTTGTTTTGCCCTCTTATTTTATATTTATTGCTATTTTGCAGCAAGGGTGTTGAATTAAGACATTTTTAGCCAATCGTATTTGATAGAAAATTTAATTATCTTTGTTTTATTCCTATACGACTTTGTTCCAAAATGAATCGTTTTAAAGCTATAAGCAAAGAAATTAGAAAAAAAAACGAAAATTTTTGAAATTTTTAAATATTTTTTTTATTAATGTTCCGGGCATATTTGAGAAGGAGCATAAGTCAATTATTATTAAAAAAGTTATCACCTAACTTTATCCGCAAAAGTCCGAATGCCACCTCATCCACCTAAAACAGATCCTTCCTGGTCTATATGTACAAAGAAGGTATTAGTACTCTGTCTAAGTTTCTGTTTTAAAGGCTCGTCAGATAGTGATATAGTAACAGGTTGAATATATTATGTTTGAAGAAAATTATTTAATCATATTTTCCAAAGGAGAACACTTGAATATGTAGTCAACTTTTTTAGATGACAAGATGGTGTTTACAGAAACCACTCTACGTCATTGAACTGGGTCCCTTCTTCTTCATATGCCATATCAGAATTATCTGACGTTGGCATCACCATTGCGAAGGCTTCTCGATCTTCTGCAATATAGAATAATTTATTGTCCTGCATTTATTTGAGTCCATTCACGAATATTTTTTAAAGAACAACTTGTTTTTTTTTTCCTACACTTTTACAGCCCTCTATTTTTCCTATAAGGATCAATTATTGTAATATTTTACATCGATTTTCTCTCACTATATATCCCAAATAAGGCATTTTCTGATGTTCAATATAGTTTAGCAGGTCTCTATTTTTCTTAACCCTCCTTAGTACTATCCAACTATGAATTCACATTTCCAATGCTTCTATTCTGTTCGCGGTCTATACTTTTAGCGTCCACACTTCTGCACTATACAAAAGTACGGAGCAAACATAGCACTTAACCGTAATTTGTCTTAGTTCTAAATTTAGATGATTATTGCAAAGAAATGACTTCATTTTCATAAAAGTAGTTTTAGTCATTGCTATTATACGTTTTATTTCTAGGTCTGGATCTAGTTGGTCCTGTATCACAGTTCCCAAATATGTCTTTTTACGAACTCTCTCAACTTGAACTGCATTTAATTGAAGCTGTGCACCTGGATGTGCGTTACGAATAAAAACTAAAAATTTGGTTTTGTTTTAGTTTATACTAGGCATATACTAATGGGTTCCTATCACTTAAAATTTTAGTGCAGTCACTGAAGGTGGATATGAGCTATTACCTCCGATTTCGTTGAACCTCCATATATTTACATGAAAATTGGTGAGTGGTGAGAGGATATCTCAAGGAACAAAGGTGACATGGTGCCAACTTGCGCTTTTACCCTGGGGGTGGATGCCACCCCTTCTCGAGGGTGAAAATTATTTTATTGAAAATAACCCCATAATTCGATAGAGGGACAAATTCTAAGCAAAATTTATTATATAAAGTTATTAAAATAAGTGAAAACTTTTTGAGTTATTGAAGATCAAATATTTTAATTTTCCTTGCGAAAAATGCATGTTTTTAACCGATTTTTCATCAATAACTCAAAAACTATAAGTTTTTACAAAAAAGTTATTATTACTAAAATTGAAATTAATAAGAAACAAAATAAACTCTTTACTAGAAAAACCTTTTAGTGTTAACTAAAAGTGAGTTACAGGTAATTGAATATAATACATTTTTTTCCGCGAGTAAAAAAGGCTAAGTATTCCAACTGAAATAACGGGAAAATGATGCATTTTATAACATAAACTTATTAAACATTTGTCAAAGTACTTAAAAATATCTATCAAATGAGCCCACGAACATGTTGATATCATTAAAATTTATGCAACAAAATTTTTTCAAAATTTATCTTTTAAAAATTTTTCCTAAAAGTGTTTTTTTTATAAACTCGATCTATTTTTACGATATCAGGTTTATCTAAAAACCGTTTGAAAGATAATTTCAAGGGCTATTTAGCCACGTTGAATTTAATCTTTTAGACAACTTACTTTTTTTTAATAAAAGGTTAAATTACCCCGGTTGCGTGGTTTTTACAGCAAAATTTAAGATTTAAACGTTTCTATCTCAGTTATTTTTTATCCTAGGAAATAGTAAAATAGGCAGAGTATTTGGCACAGAGAAAACTAAAATTTGGTTATATTTCATTTTTTACGTATTTTTATTACGTATATACGTTTTATACGTATTAACTGTTTTTGGAGTTTTATCAAAAGAATATGAAAATTACAATAATTTTAAAAATTATGATTTCTTTAAATTACACCTTTTTTTCAAAAATATGCAATTTAAACCGGTCAAAATTATTGAAATCATTACTTATGCTAATATAAAGAAGTTCTTGTGAGGATTACTATACGTTTTAATTTTTGTGGAAATGGCGTATGTTTTATTTTTCACTTTTTCCTAAAAAATTCGAGAGGGTTCTGTTATTTTCATCATAACTTGCTTAATTTTGACGGTATTAACTTGTTCTGAAGCTCATTTAATAGGTATTTCAAAGTATGTTGATAAATGATTAAAAGGTATATTTTATACTTAGCATCGTTTTCCCGTTATTTAAGCTTGAATACTTAGATTAGAGTACTCGTCGAAAAAAATACACATTCAATTGCCAATAACTCACTTTTAACTAACATTAGTTTAGTGCTTTAAGTGAGGAATGTATTCAGTTTTTTATTGTCATCAATTTTAGTAATAATAACTATTTTGTAAAAGCTTATAGTTTTTGAGTTATATGTGAAAAACCGATTTAAAACATGCATTTTTTTACGAAAAAATAAAATCTTTGGTCTTTAATAAATTAAAAAGTATTGATTTATATTAATAACATTATATAACAAATGTTGCTTACAATTTTCCCTCTATCGATTTATGGTATTATTTTTAATAAAATAATTTTCACCCCCGAGAAGGGGTGGCATCCACCCCTAGGGCAAAAGCGCAAGTTGGTATCATGTCACCTTTGTTCCTTGAGGTATCCTCTAATTACTCACCAATTTTCATGAAAATCGATGGAGGTTCAACGAAATCGGAAGTGAAAACATTCAGTGACTCCACTATTTCAAGATACTCTTATTTTTCGGACAGATCAACAATAAATAGACAGTTTGTTACTGTTGTACGTAATTTTCGTTCCGTCTCTCCTCTTTGCTTCCCTTGTTTTTCTGTTCTCTCAATAGTAATCCGAATCAAAAACTTATCTTAGTAATATCCTCTTTCTACGTAATATACGAACAGCAGCAAATTAACATAAAGATACCGTATAACAGATGTCGGTACACATGCTTGTTGCAAACCCTGACTCTTTCATTTCCGGAAAAATTACTCTTATCCTAGAGTCCAATTACAAATGTAAATTAGATCTCGCAGCAACTGACACACGAATACGGCTCTAAATGTAGAGCAAGATCTCAAATTGTTTCTTTTTAACGGAATGTATATTTACGTGGCTGTTTTCAGGAAAATGCATTTAAACAATAACAGCTACTAGGATTTCGCAAACTTTGCAGTGAATAATTACATACTACGAATTAACATGGTATAATGTGTGGCATATTTTATCATAAAATGCTGAATAAAATTCGCAATTTAGGTTTAAAATATAACCGCAGTACAAAGAATAAAGTAAAAGTGAATGGTTTAAAAATGAATATATTTATATTTTATATACCCTCATGTGGAAATTAGGCCAGGGTAATAAGACAAAAATATATCCTTTTCGTGACACTTCATCAGTCAGGATACTGAAGCGTTCTTTCGACAGGTAATACCTATAGGAACAAATTATAACTATTTCCTGCGTAGGATCTGGCGGCCATTTTTATTTATAAACAATTACCTGTCAAAAAATGGCATTTTCCTCTTTTTTTTCAAATCAACGGAAAACAGTGTAACTTATGATTTTTTTAGTACAAATATCTTCGAGATTATGGAAAAAGCTTTAAAATGACGTATTACAAAGTTTGATATACTCATTTATTGTTAATGTAATTGCGAAAAAAGGTCAGAATTGCAAAAAAAATATTTTCTCAATAACTATTTTAAAATTTAGTGTACAGCTTTGAAATTTTTGTCAAATGAGGGTTCTTTGGTGCTTAATATGTGATAAAAATTTCAACGCGATTCATTCAATTGTTTAAATTTTGTTCAAATTGTTTTTCCCAGAGAGCATTTTTTTTTCAAAAACATAAGTGAGAAAAAAATGACCTTAGAACCATTCCACAGGTGTCAAATGAAAGAGCATGAGCTACATTTTCAACATGGTTTAAAAAAGTGAATAAAAAATGCATTTATTAGTAATAAATAAGTATGCAAAGTTATCGTTAATTTTTCTTTATAAACTTTTTGAATTGCCCTGAACTTTTTTGCCCTTATTTAATTGCACAACTACCAATTATCTATATCACAATTGATATAAATTTTTAATAAATATGTATAATTTCTTATATAACAAAATAACAAGTTTATAAGGAAAGATTTACGATACTTTTGCATAATTATTTATTACTAATAAATGCATTATTTATTCACTTTTTTTAAAGCAAGTTGAAAACATAGCTCATGCTATTTCATTTGACACATGTGGAATGGTTCTAAGGTCATTTTCCTCTGACTTATGTTATTGCAAAAAAATGCTCTATGGGATAAACAATTTGAATAAAATTTAAACAATTGAATGAATCACTTTTAAATTTTTATCACATATTAAGCACCAAAGAACCCTTTTTTGACAAAAATTTCAAAGCTGTACACTAATTTTGACAACAGTTATTGCGAAAATAATTTTTTTTTGCAATTCCGACTTTATTTGCAATTATATTAACAATAAATGAGTATATCAAACTTTGTAATACGTCATTTTAAAGCTTTTTCCATATTATCGAAGATATTTTTACTAAAAAAACCATAAGTTTCCCTGTTTTCCATTGGTTAAAAAAAAGGATGTCTGTATTTTGTACGCACGTAAGAAGTTATACTTCTATTATATGATTTCAACGAAATCAATATACTTTAAACAATTTCTCTACTACTTTCCAAAAATTTTTATTAAAACAATCCAAAAAATAAAAAAAATAAAAGAATAAAACACACAAAAACACATTGAAAAATGCCACAAATGATTTCTGAACAATAACTTTTGCCAAAAATTTTAATTAAATACTTATTTTCTGGAAAAAATTATATAATAATATACTAACAATCATAAAATCTATAAAAAAAAAAATAAAAAAAATGATATAACTTGCATTGGGCTTGAACCTACTTCCCGTGTATCCCGCCGTACGAGAGTCGAACCGATTTCAAACTGCACCAACTTCGCGTATACGTCATGTGGGAATATACACAAACTGAACAACTTTTTGACATTTTGTTTATATGAATTTTTATTAGTTTGATTTTTGTCGAATTAAAATACAACAATATATAGAGTAAGAAAACGATACATTAGACGAAAATTTGTAGAAAGTTTGTTCGTAATCAGATTATGTAAATTAAAGCATTGCCTACTAGGGGTATAGCATAGTAAGTACTAGGTAAGTACATTATTGAAGTTATACTTCTTTACCGGCGATAGAGGGTGAATTTTTATATGTTAAAACCTATCAGCCCGGCGCACGCGCATTATAACTTTGTTCTGATTGGATGTTCAAATGGCATGTCAAAAATTATCCGATATGGCAGCTGTAGGACAGCTGTGGTTTGGAGGTAAAGGTAAAGGTAAACAAATGTATAATATATTAGTTTTATTGTTGTGAGGACAGAAACAAAAAAGTTTATAATATTGTAGTGACTTTTAAATAGTTTTTAAAAGCAACAGGTACGTAATAATTGTTAATGTATCATGGGTATAAACCTACCTATTTGATCTGCAAAATACATAGTATGTAATACTTTTATTTATATAATTTGATTACCATCAAAATTTCTATCAATATTTACCTAATATATTGTTTTCTTACTCTATGTTTTGTTGTATTTTTTCAATTCTAAATCATTTCAATTCAAAATTAAAATAATTTGATCAATTTTCAAAATATCAAAATATCACAAGTTTAATCCGTTTAGTTAGTCGATCTTCGTAAATAATGACACATAGTGTCCATGGCTAAGCGTGAAGGTGAATGAATTCGAATACCAACCGCGCTTATCAGCGCTGGTTCGAGTCCCAATAGAAACTTTCTTTTTTGTTTTTTTTTAATACATTTTATGATTGTAAGTATATTTATTATATAATTGTATTTTCAGAAAATACGTATTCAGTTAAAAAAAATTTCGACAATTAATGTTCAGACATCATTTGTGGCTGGTTTAATGTGTTTGTGTGTGTTTTATCCTTTTATTATTTTAATTTTTGGTACTGTTCTAATAAAAATGTTTGAGAAGTAGTAAGTATAAATTAGTTTAATATTTAAACAAAATATAAATAAAAAGTATATTAATTTCGTTTAAATCATACAATAGAAGTATAACTTCTTACGTGCGTACAAAGTACACACACATTCTTTTTTTTTTACATTTTCCAAATAGGTATGAAGATAATTTTTTATTGGAATACAACTGAAACATTTAGAATTACGTACTTGTGGCTTTTCAAAACTATTTAAAAAGTCACAATAATTATAAATTTGATTTTATTGCTGTCCTCACAACAATAAAAACTAATATATTATACAACATTTTTGTTTACCGATAACCTCCATATTGAACAATTATTGACAGATCATTTCAACACCCAATCAGAGCCCGTATAAAGACTAATACCAAACTGTCGGTGTGCGCATGCGCGCAGATCAATATAAATTCACCCTCAATCTCAATCGCGCCTAAAGAAGTATAACTTCAAAAACAGGATAACAATGGAAGGAAATTTTTCAAAACAATTCACAGTGAATAAAGGACTGAAACAGGGTGACTCTCTATCCACAGACTTATTTAACTTGGTACTAGAACACATAGTAAGAAGGATAAAAATTAGTACAAGCGGTACCATATTTAAAAACAGACAGTAGTTTATAGCTTACGCTGATGACCTAGTCATCCTAACAAGAACAAAGAAACACTTCCAAAAAATATTCCAAAAGTTCGAAGCGGAAGCAAAAAGGTATGGATTAAGAATCAACCAAGGAAAAACACAATACATGGTAATGAAAGGAGATATAAATAAAGAGGATATGAAAGGAGAAGGAGATGAATATAAATTTAAGGAAGTATTAGAATTCGAATACCTGGGAGTCACTGTAACCAATATTGGAAGGGAAGAAAAAGAAATTGATAAAAGATTATTGAAGGAAAGTCGAGTTTTGGGTGCCTTAAACACGATATTAAAAGCAAAAAATGTATCAATAAACGCGAAAATCAGAATGTATGAAACGATAATATGGCCCACAGTGTTGTATGGAAGCGAAACGTGGGTAATGAATCAAACAAGAGGAGAAGAAGGTACAAATATGGGAAAGGAAGGTCCTGAGAAAGATTTTTGGAGGTATACAGATAGCGGAGAAAACCTGGAGGAGACGAACTAATGAAGAAGTAATGAGGATGTATGGGAGACCAAAAATAACGACAAAAATACGAGCCCAAAGAGTTTGGTGGCTGGGATATATTACTCGAATGCCAGAAAGTAAAAACGTCAAACGAGCATTGGGAAAAAGGAGACGAGGTCGCCCAAGGAAGAGATGGTTAGAGGCTGCAGAGAGGGATTTAGAAGAAATCGGGGTGAAGAACTGGAGAAAGAGTGCAGAGGACCGAAAAGAATGTAGAAATATTATCCAGAATTTAGAAGCCGTAGGCCTATAAGGCGTGTTGGCGCTGTTTTATATATATTACTGATTAATTCTTACTATAATAATTCAGTTTTATACAAAATCTGAAGCATAAAATTGCATTAGCTGAAACATAATATGCAACAAAAAATGTTAAAAGCAAAAAACTGCGCTTTATATGTTTGCACGGAAAGTGTATTGTTGCGCGCCAATGAGATCTGGTACAGACATTAAGCATTCAAAGTTAGCCGTATTTATTACCATTAATCAAACCTTTGCGTCCCTAACTCATTTAAATATATAACTTGGTATCTAATTGGGTTACAATCTACTGTCTGTCGGTGTTACCCTATACTCATTATTAAATTCAAACCAACAGACCTTAATTACACGAAATCAAACTATCCCTACAACACAGGTGGATGTGGAGAAAATGTTTCTTGCCAGGGGGATTTTGACTTTATTACCAACTAGTTCTAGACTTACTGTTTTAGATTAGTTTGTGTAAAATATTTGAAACAGCGCGTCTGCAATTTAAATCTGAAACTGTTTCTTCGATACCTGTGGAATGTACGGTATTATAGCATAACGTATATCCCAGAAGCATACTTTTTTTCTTCATAAATAATTAGCCTTTAGTCTTTTATTTGTATTATCTTAAGAGGATGGGTACGTATTTTCGGCTGCAATGCTATTGAAATGGGGATTAATTTTTTTCGAATCCTGAGAAAACTAATAAGTATTTTTGAAAAATTTAAACGCAGAATGAAAGATTACGTTATTAGCGAGGGCCTAAAGTCCCTGAGAACTTCTATAATATTTATTTTAATAAGTTACAGGGGTGAAAAACTAAGAGAAAATTTAGTGTGATTTTTAATTTCAAATATCTGATTCAAAATAAACTTTTTATTTATTCTAAGGGACTTTCGGCCCGTGGTAATAATTTAGTCATTCATTCTGCGTTTAAATTATTCAAAAATATTTATTGGTTTTTTCAGGATTCGAAAAAAATGAACACAATGTTCTTGGTAATATTTTCCAAATCTATCTTTGTCTTACAACGCACTCGGCCGAATAGAATAATGCCAGTATATTGTCACTCAGACACTGACAATTAGTGACTATTTTAAATATTTGAGATGGCATCGGGAATATTTTGAGTTGTTGATTAAATACTATTGATATATAATGTATTTGATAAATAATTGATTTAAGACGTGAACTTAATAAAAAGTTATTTATTGTGTATTATTTGTGGAAGATCCAAAAAGAGAATACATCAGGATAATATATTCTGTGATCCAAGTATTTTGTTTTTAAAGATGTTCAAAATTGTAAGCGTTCCATAGTAACAATATATTATTAAAAAATCACTTTAACACTTTTCCTCTTTTCTCGATTGAGTATTAGTTTTTGTTGTACAAATAAATTATTACAATCACTGAATACACAGTTAGTGAAAAAATTATCACATTTATTAACTGAATTAATAATTTGCAATTATACAAAAAACAGTTATCCAAGAACATTCAAAATAGGGATGGGAAAAACCTACCGGTTTAAACCTAAAACCGGTTTTTTTACTTCGCAATAACCGGTTTTACCGGTTGTTTTTTGTCCCAGTTATAACCGGTTTTTTATTTTTAAAGTAAAAACCGGTTATTAGGTTTTTACGGTGATTAGGATTAGGTTAGGTATTATTTTGGATCCCAATCCTAATTATTATTCTCAAGTCATTATTCCAAACAAAACCATAATTCAAATTTTATCATATCAAAGTTTGTCCGACTAGACACTCTTAAGCTATTAACAAATTTTCAGCTTGCTATTAATCAACTTTTTTTTCATACGCGGGATCCAGACCTATAACTTTGTAACCTATTGGATTAAAAAAAACCGAAAACCGGTTTTTCCAAAAACCGGTTTTTTTGGCCGGTTATAACCGCCAGGTTAAACCGTAAGTAAAAAAAAACCGGTATAACCGAAAACCGGTGTTTTGTCAAAAACCGCCATCCCTAATTCAAAAGCCATCTCTTTAATCTAATCAAGACATTTTCAAGTAGAATGACATTTTAGTAATGTTTACATATCCATACCATTGTGAATTTTACTACACGTAATTTGCCGTGTAAAGACAGAAAAAGTAGGGATAGCCGTAAAATAAGTGCGAATTATGTATCCATGGCCTTAAGGCTACAATTTTACTAGGCTGTTCAATTAGTCTTGCAATACGATAAGAGAGGGCTTTGCTACTAGCCTAATTTTTTTGTTATGTTGGTACACTCTTCATATGAACGTATGTGAAGTTTTATTTCAATCTGTCGATTCATTATTTTTTTAGAAGCCATTTTGTATCGATGTGTCACCACGGGATGTGTCTCAGTATTTTTTACAATGGAAATAATCAAGTATCGTGCAGTGATTGAATTTTTATTTTTTTTAGGTTTAAAGGCAAAGAAAATGTATGAACGAATGTTAAAAGTGTAGAAGGACTCTTCGCCTTCAATTATTACTGTAGAAAGTGAGTTGCTCAATTTAACCGTGGTCGTTCAAGCCTTGAAGACGATCCATGTCAAAGACACCCAAAAACAGAAAGACCACCAGACGTCGTAGAAAAAAACACAGAATATGGTATTTTAAACTCGTCGAGTAACTGAAAATGATTCAGTAGAATCCCTAGGCATCTTATTCGGCAGCGTAAGCAATATTTTGGCCGAAGTATTGGGTTTCAAATAGCTGTGGTCACAGTGGGTGCCGCATTTGCTGACAACGGACCAAAAACACATTCGAATGCGAATTTCTCAACAATATTTAGGGCGTTTTCTAAAGGATAAAGTAGATTTTGTACGTTGGTTCATCACAAGGATGAGACTTGGTCTATCACTAAGATCGTGAATCAAAACAAAAGGTTAAAAAGTGGTAGATCCTGGTTTTTCGGCTCCAAAACGAGTTTGTGTCCAGAAATTGACCAAGAAGGTCTTAGCATCAGTTTTTGGGAGGTGATAGGAATGTTTTTTGTGGATTACTTGCAAGCTGATAAAACAATAAATTCGGGATATTATTGTAACCATTTAGACCAGCTCAAGGAAAAAATCGTGAAAAAAGACCTGGTTTGCAAAAGAAAAAAATCTTATTCCATCAGGACAATGCACCGTGTTATATGAGTATTTTACCAATGACTAAAATCCATGAATTAAAGTTCGAATTGTGAGAGCATCCAGAGTATTAATTAGATTTGGTTTCTAGCGACTTCCATTTGTGTCAATACCTAAAAAAATGTATGCTTGGAAAGCGTCTTTCATTAAATGATGAGTATATATATAACAGCTGTGGAAGCGTATATTGCAGGCCTTCCTGATTCTCCCTTCAGGGATGGAATTAATAAATTGAAATCTTCTTTGAACAAGTTTATTGATATTCAGGGAGACTATACTGAAAAATAAAGTGGATTTAAAGTCATAAAACTGTGTTTTCTTGTCGAACCGCAAAACTTATTGAACAACCTAGTATTTGTGGCTTTAACCTCTGGTATCTCAATGGTTCTTCGATTGTTCGAAACTTGCTTATATTTATTTTGAAACAATTTTGATGTTTAGCTTTTCTTTCCTTACCTTCTTAATATATTAACGCACTTTTGATGTTCCTAATCGCCTTCTTAACTTTTTACGTACACTGTATAATAAAATTTGAGTTTCCATTCAATATTGTCATCTACCGTTACATCTAAAATTTTAATATAAAAGTTTCAATATCGATTTTGGATTGAAACTTCTGCAACATAAATGAATTTCACGTTTACCTGGCACTTTTGGCGTCTGTTCATACCAACTTCTCTGATGTGACTCTTTTGTACAAATGACTTTAATTAAATGGGCTTTGACTAAAGCAGAACAAAAACGTAACCGCGCCAGTTGATTGGATGTAAAAAGAGCGTGTTTGCCTGTTGAGCTCGAAGCCAGTGGAGTCTTAAAGGGGATCATGCCTTACATTTATCGCTATTTCATAATATGATATCGCTGTACGATATACATCGCTGTCTTTGATACCATTTAATGGAAGCAAGTCTCACAATACACTAAGAAAAAACAAGTTTGCATAGTTTTTTTTATAAAAAAAAGTATTTCTTCTTTTTATTCTTCGTCTAGCCATTCACGTCCATATCTGAACATAAGCCTCTTCAAGTCTTCCTTTCCATTGTCTTTTGTTGTACGCTACTTGTAGCCAATTTTTCCCGGCAGTTCGTTTCAGATCATCTGTCCATCTCATAGGAAGTCTGCCTCTGGGTTTATTGTGTTGGTATGGTCTTTAGGTTAGAATTGTTCTGTGCCATTTGTTTAGATCGCTCCTAGCTACAGGGGTCTCCCATGTAGCTAGGTATTCCCATTTCAATTTTAATGATTTTTGTACCAAATCGGTGATTTTGGCTTTCTGTCTTATCAATGTATTTGTTGTTCTGTCCTTAAGTGATATGCCAAGCATTGCACTTTCCATCGCGTGTTGAGTATGTTCATATTCTTTTTTGTGATTGTCCATGTTTGTGCCCCATATGTTAATATCGGAATAATGCATGCATTAAAAACTTTGGATCTGAGATGTAGTTGAATTTGCTGATTTCTGAGTATATAGTTCCGTTTGCCGAATGCTGCCCATGCTAACTTTCTTCTTCTTTTTATTTCTTCCGTTTGAATTTCCATATTAATATTATTTTTTGTCCTAAGTATATATTTATATTCTTCAACTTTTTCTATAACGTTGTCGTTTATTATTGTCACGGTTTCTTCGGAGTGCATGACTTTTGTTTTGTTTAAATTCATTTTTAATCATATTTTAGAAGATTTTGTTTGTAGTTTGCAGTTCTTGTTTGCAGAATTTAATAATTTTCAAAAATACTAAATACGTGTATTTTTCAGTTTTTCAATT
The DNA here is from genome assembly GCF_917563875.1 of Diabrotica virgifera virgifera. Lineage (NCBI taxonomy): Eukaryota > Metazoa > Arthropoda > Insecta > Coleoptera > Chrysomelidae > Diabrotica > Diabrotica virgifera. Next base: position 230,028,127 of record NC_065450.1, on the reverse strand, counting down.
TCATGTTCATTTCGCGCAATATCCCAGGGTTCCTATTTAAAATTTTAAATTTACCTCCACCCCTCTCAGTGGGAGGTCATGTTTAATATCATACGATAGATTTTTGAAAAATGTTGAACACGCATTTTTTGAGTTGACATTCATATGGATCTCTTCGACGCACTCCTCTTCTTCAAATTTTTCTTTTAATCTATTATTTACTTAAATATTATTTTCCGTTTTCGTGCGTGTTAGCTTTATCATTCTTATTCTTTTTGCTAAAATTTGTAGATTATTTGTTGATTTGGATATTTCTTTTCTTTTATTATATTAAAAGCTTGTCTAAAGTCTATGAAGAGTGCCATTTTCGGTTTATTATATTCATATTCATTGTTCAAATTTTCATATGCAAAAAAAATATTCAAACCAGATCCTAAATTACCAATTATACCAATCCTTATAAATATCGTACTACTGACTTTAACCAGTGTATACTGTATATAAAACTTAACGATTGCAAAAGAAACCGGATGGATTAGAAGAGTAACCAAAGTGAAAGACGTTAAGGAACAGGCGGCAAAATTCAAACGGAAATTTGCAGGTCACACCATTTGACAGGCAGATGAAAGGCGGAACAAGCAAATAATCTATTGGCGACCATAGGAACACAAGAGAGAAGAGGAAGGCCTCAGATGAGATGGAGCGACGACCTCAAAAAGCATGCCGGATCCAGATGGATGACCACAGCGCTGGATATAAAATAGTGGAAAAGAGAAGGGGAGGTCTATGTTAAAAGATGGATAGATTAAGGTTCGAAGATAGAAGAAGATAGATAGATATACTACTGACTTTACCCCACTCCTCTAGATATACAGACATTTTTGAACAATGCAAATGAAAAATAACTAGAAGAAAAAATAATCAATAACAATCTGCTTAAGCTTATTGGTACAATTTGAATTCACTGGTGGACACTGGACACTGATCTCTTTTTTATTGTGAAAGTGACATGTATTGATTTGGACTCGTTCGCTTTTGGTTTTGGATCTTCGTTTCGGTTGTTCCATCCTTTGCGATTGCTTGGGTATGGTGGTTTTCTCATTCTCTTTCTGTCCCATCTTTTATACCTACTGTCAGAGACGGTATAATTATACGTTGTGTTTAACACATTGGCGCACTATAATCGATAAAAGTATGTTATCGTCACATACATTTCGTTTGTTAAAATGCATCCTCTGTAATTATCTGGATGACCTTCTACACAGTGGATACATATTGGCTATTGGCGGGGCATTTTTAGGCTTATCACAATTGATGGTCAATTGCTTTCAGGTCAGATTTTGAAGTAGACCGAAATTTGACGTTTCCAGCCTCTGCCGCTTCTCGCATTTCCACCGTAATCGTTTTATTCCCATTCATTCGTCTTAATTGATGGCTCAACCTCTCATTATGTGCCGTACGTTTTTTTCCCAGGCAACTGAACCCTTCTTCTTCTTTGTTGTGGTATGTAATTCAAAGCTTTCTTTGGGCATCTTTCTTCATTCATTCGTTTCACGTGACCATACCAAATTAGTTGTCTCGTTTTAACTCTATCTACACTGTAATATACAGTATTTGTCCTCCTTCTAATGTGTCCTCCTTCATTCCTGATGTGATCTTTTTTGGATAAACCACACACTCTCCTTAGATAATCCATTTTTACTCTTATTATTCTTCATGTTGTTCTAAAGCTATTTTCTTGCGGCATTTTTATGATTAACTATTTAGATGGGAAATAGGCCACAATTAAATTTAAAAAATAATTTGATTAACGTTTCGAAGCCCAAATGTTTTAAACAAAAATTTTGTTGCTTAGTAAAAAATTATTCTAATAATTTATTTTATCTGACTCATTTATATTGACAATTCAAACGTATATTATACATTTTAAAGTAAAGACTTTAAAATGATATCGCCAATATTTATGAGTTTACTTTACAATTATTGAACTTATACTTCTTTAGACACGAGGGTGAATTTTTACATTCCCTGGCGCATGCGCACACCGACAATATGGTATTAGTCGCTTAAAAACGTTATACGGGATCTGATTGGGTGTTAAAATCATCTGTCAATAATTGTTAAATATGGAGATTATGGATAAAAAAATGTGTATATTAGTTTTTATTATTGTGATGGCAGAGAAAAAAGCAAGTTTATATTTGTAGTGACTTTTTAAACAGTTTTTTAAAAGCGACAGTTACGTAATAATTGTAAATGTTTCAGTATCGTAATAAAAAATTACATAGGTACCTACCTATTTGGAAAATTTAAAATGAATCTACCAAAATAGTATGTAATGCTTTGAGATACATAATTTGATTACCATCAGAATTTCTACCGATATTCACCTAATATATTGTTATTCCACATAATATTCCTTTACTTCCACAAAAATCAAACTGATTTGATTAAATTCATATAAGTAATAAACAACTACTGCCAAAAAGTTTATGGTGTGAACATTAAGTTGGTGTATATTCCCACATGACAGACATGCGAAGTTAGCGCAATGGGAAAGCACTTCGATTTTCGATCGGCGGGATCGACGGGAAGCGGTTTCGATCCCCAATGCAAGTTACAGTTTTTTTTATACATTGTAAGAAAATACGTATGTAGTTAAAATTTTTGACAACCATTATTGTTCAGAAATCATTTCTTTATGGCATTTTTCAATGTGTTTGTGTGTGTTTTATTCTTTTATTTTTTTAATTTTTGGTATTGTTTTAATAAAAACTTTTGGAAAGTAGTAAGTATTAAAATTAGTTTAATAGTTAAATTAAATATACATAAACTGTTTAAAGTATATTTATTTCGTTGAAATTATAAAATATCATAGAAGTATAACTTCTTACGTGCGTACAAAGTACACACATTCTTTTTTTACTATTAATATTATTACAATATTATTACAATACTATTCTTCAATTACATAAGTAATTGAAGTGAAATTATATGTATTAGCTTTAATCATGTATTATGTAACGTTTTCAAGTATACCCCATTCCACGAACAAACGCCTGTTTTGGATTACTTCGAAAACGAATATTTTACTGTGCAAAATAAAAAGAACGAAAGTAAATTGCAAATTACATTGTTGTTTATTGGAATAAATAAACTGCTCGTCAAAAGTTAGGGATATAGAAAATTCTGCTGAATTTTTATAGTAGATTTTTTCGTGAACAGATTAACGGATTCCGCTATTTTTTTTTATTATTTTAGACTTTTCTTTAGTATTTACACAGTTATGCAAAGGTTTACTCAAACGTTCTTTGTACTTATACCGGGTGGAAGAAAAGAAATTTTTTCTTATGTTAAGTTTGAGACGCCCTGTAGGGAGGACGAGGTAGAAATGGGAGTATATATCGAAATCGTATTGTATTCGTTTGTTTTGTAAACATTTTGTTTTTTAAATGTCCCTGATACCTTTAGAAATAAAAAAATAGATGGTTTTGTAATTTAATATGTGTTTTAACCGAAGCAAAAGTTTGAGACACCTTGTAGGGAGAAAAAGGCACAAAAGTGAGTATACCTCGATACTTTGTTGTAGTCTCATATTTTGTGAATATTTTATTTTTTTTAATTTCTCTGATATCTTAAATAACAAAGAAACTAGACGATATTACTCTTTAATATGTGTTTTAGCTGACGACATGCGTCACATCACACATGTGAAACATAGAAAAACATATTAAAGAGTAATACCGTCTAGTTTCTTTGTTATTAAAGATAGAGAAATTAAACAAACAAAATATTCAAAAAATATGAGACACAACATAATATCGGGGTATACTCACCTTTGTGCCTTTTTTTTTCTACACGATGTCTCAAACTTTTGTTTCGGTTAAAACACATGTTAAATTAAAAAACCGTCTATTTTTTTTGTTTCTAAAGATATCAGGGACATTCAAACAACAGCATGTTCACAAAACATAAGACTACAATATTATTCTGATGTATACTCACACTTGTACCTCGTTATCCCTACAGGGTGTCTCAAACTTAACACAAGAAAAACATATTTTTTTCTTCCACCCGGTATAAGTACACAAAATAAGTTTGAATAAACCTTTGCACAACTATGTAAATACTAAAAAAATGGCTAAAAATAAAAAAAATAGCGGAATCCGTCTTTTCGCGAAAAAATCAACTATCAAAATCAGCAGAATTTTCTATATCCCTAACTTTTGACGAGCAGTTTATTAGAGCCATTTACTTTCGTACTTCTTATGTTGCACCGTAAAATATTTGTTGTCGAAGTAATCCAAAACAGGCGTATGTTCGTGGAATGGCCCATAATTATAATTTGAAGTACATTTAACGAATACCTCCCATGGAAGACCCCAAGTCAAGAATTTCCCTTCAACGCCCTTGCGGAATAGAAATAAAAATACGTGGATCTAAGCATTTCTAGTGGCAACATTCATCGCTAACAAATTAAATTCCAAAAGTTTGGCCATAATTTTCGCTCCCAGCCACTTTCGTGTCTAAAATAAATCGAAAGCTGGTTTTAGAATGCTTTATGATATGCTGATTAAAATGTACCCAAGTCTATGCTTCAGATGATACAGGAAACTTCCTTCGTGAGAATGTGGAAAAGTTTCAATGTTTACTCGAGTTATTAAAACTTGAATTTAAATTGAAAATGAAGTAGTTTCATTTACAACCAATTTAACTTTTAAGAGGTAACTGTTCAAGACCCGCAAAGGGTTCGCTTAGATCCGTTTTAAATGATTTTGGTAGACGTTTAAATTTTGGTTTCTACATCTACAATCTACATGTTTATTCTAAATCCATATTACAAAAATCAACAAGTGAGCCATTTATACTAGTCTGTGAGTGTAGCATGTATGGGGTCTTGGCAGAGATTCTGTAAATATTATGTTTTAATTTTAGACAATTTTTGATTCAATTTGTGTAACAAACGACTAAACTTGTCTTAAAGTATTCTTCTTCTTCGTTTTAATTATAGTAATTAGGCTCTATTTGTTTTTTCGGAGGCTGCTAATTACCATTAATTTGTTGATTGTATTTCTATATTTTCTTTAAGTTTGAATCTACTTAAAAATAATTTTTATTAAACGCTTTTATTTAGTTCAATAGTTTGTATCCAATTTTTAGACGTTAATTTGACTGTATTTTCTTCAATGCAAATGAATGAAAATTTGCAGACATATGTATTCGCGGGAACAATACACGAATAGGCAATATTTTTTTTTTTTGTTTAATAATTGTTTAAATAAAAAAAAAGAATGTGTGTGTACTTTGTACGCACGTGAGAAGTTATACTTCTATTATATGATTTAAACAAAATTAATATACTTTTTATTTATATTTTGTTTAAATATTAAACTAATTTATACTTACTACTTCTCAAACATTTTTATTAGAACAGTGCCAAAAATTAAAATAATAAAAGAATAAAACACACACAAACACATTAAACAAGCCACAAATGATGTCTGAACATTAATTGTCGAAAATTTTTTTAACTAAATACGTATTTTCTGAAAATACAATTATATAATAAATATACTTACAATCATAAAATGTATTAAAAAAAACAAAAAAGAAAGTTTCTATTGGGACTCGAACCAGCGCTGATAAGCGCGGTTGGTATTGGAATTCATTCGCCTTCAACGCTTAGCCACGGACACTATGTGTCATTATTTACGAAGATCGACTAACTAAACGGATTAAACTTGTGATATTTTGATATTTTGAAAATTGATCAAATTATTTTAATTTTGAATTGAAATGATTTAGAATTGAAAAAATACAACAAAACATAGAGTAAGAAAACAATATATTAGGTGAATATTGATAGAAATTTTGATGGTAATCAAATTATATAAATAAATACATACTATGTATTTTGGCAGATCAAATAGGTAGGTTTATACCCATGATACATTAACAATTATTACGTACCTGTTGCTTTTAAAAACTATTTAAAAGTCACTACAATATTATAAACTTTTTTGTTTCTGTCCTCACAACAATAAAACTAATATATTATACATTTGTTTACCTTTACCTTTACCTCCAAACCACAGCTGTCCTACAGCTGCCATATCGAATAATTTTTGACATGTCATTTGAACATCCAATCAGAACAAAGTTATAATGCGCATGCGCCGGGCTGATAGGTTTTAACATATAAAAATTCACCCTCTATCGCCGGTGAAGAAGTATAACTTCAATAAACGATTTTAATGGAAAATGCTTAAATTCTCTTGTTTTTTACAATGTAGAAACTTGAAACTTTTACCTTTTGTAGCTAATGATATGAACTATACCTAATTTTCACTTTTTACGTTAATTGTTTACGTTATGCTTCATAGATAAACAATGAAGTTTCAAATTTTGAACGCTCATATTTGTTTATATAAAAATCGGCGCTTTTGGTAGGGCAGCCCAAGCGGGGATTTTTGCAGTTACTTGAGCGCGTCAGATTATCATATGGGGAGAAACCTGGTACCCTGCAAATGTACCTCTGCCATATATTGGCTCTTAACACAGGGAAGTTCGTTATGGTGGGTCCGAAAAAAAAATCTATCCTTAAAAATACTCGAAATTGTCAGATTAAGATAAGGTAAGTTAAGTCCATGCAAAGGAGTGTATATTTCAAAAATCTGACGATTTGAGAGGGGCATAAGGAAATGCGTGAATTAAAAAGTCTCACAAAAAAGCGAATATTTCGCGAAATGAACGTCAGATCGAAAAACTAAAAAATACGTCTTCAATATTTTTCAAAAATCGATTGAATGGTGCCAAACATGGGGGTAAATTTTAAATTTTAAATTCAAATCCGCGATATTTTGCAAAATAAACATCAGATCGAAAAACTTCAAAATACAATTTCATTATGTTTTTGAAAAATCTATAGAATGCTATCAAACATGACCTCCCACGGAGGTGGGGTTGGAGGTTACTTTAAAATCTTAAATGGAAGCCCCAAATTTTTATTGCAGATTTGGATTCTTTACGTAAAAATAGGCAACTTTTATTCGAGACATTTTTCAAGCTGTGGATAGATGGCGCTATAATCGGAAAAAACGATTGTTGGAAATGGAAAATTAAATTAAAAAGTTGAACGTGCCCACTAAAATGGAAAATTTTACTTACCTTTCTTTGTTTTTAGGACCTAATAATTACAACCCAATAGGTCCCCATAACGCTCGAGTGACTGCAAATTTAGCATACTTTGCTCCCCTATTATTCGTGTCAAATTTCAATATGATACCTACGCAACAAAACGATAGCTTTTTGTGAAAACCTCGTATCCCATTTCACAGAAAATTTTACAGGAGAGACTTTAAACCTAATTTCTGCATACTATAACTTAAAACAAAAAAACTATGTTTACATATTTTTGATTCTGAGTTTGTTTAGATCATGACACATACATTTTTCAGATATATTTTGGGTTAGAGTATGCAATAATTCCGTTTAAAGTCACTCATGTAAAATTTTCTATACAATGAGATATGAGGTTTTCACACTAAGCCATCGTTCAACCAAAGCTCGAATTAAAAAAAATTCCTGTTTTTATCGTAGTCTTAGAAAAACCACCGGTAGAGAGGTTTTGTGCTACAATTAACATTAACGCATTCATTTTGGCGTATTAATTAAACGCTTTTCTTTAGTTTAATCCTTTGGGTCAAATCTTTGGACGTTAATTTGACTATTTTTTGCTCAATGTAAATGACTAAAAATTTGCAGACATATGCATTTGCGGAAACAATACACGAATAATCAATAAAAAAATTGTTTTTGTTCATTAATTGTCGGAATAAAAAAACGATTTTAACGGAAAATGATTAAATTCTCTTGTTTTTTACAATGAAGAAACTTGAATCTTTTACAGATTGTAGCTAGTTATATGAACTATAAATAATTTCACTTTTTACGTTAATTGTTTACGTTATGCAATAAAGTTTCAAATTTTTTGCCGAATCCGACTGCTTTTCATGTTTGTACCTACATCATACGTTTTATACATATTTTAATAAACATGACGATATATTTTAATGTTTGAAAAGTGTAAGACTAAAACGTAAAAAATAAAAAAATATGAAAAAAAATTTTAAGAAACGCTTTTCTTTAGTTACGAGTGCCTAAAATTAAAAATATTATAAAAAATCAACTAAAAAGCAAAAAATAAAAAAAATTCAAAAAATCTAACACATTCGTTAAAGAAAGGCGTGGGACGAAAACCGTTTATTCGATGAAGACTTTTTAACGCTTCGATGAAGACGCTTTTCTTTAACGAATGTGGTAGATTTTTTCAATTTTTTTTATTTTTTGCTTTTTAGTTGATTTTGTATAAGATTTTTAATTTTAGGCACTCGTAACTAAAGAAAAGCGTTTCTTAAAAAAATTTTTTTTAATATTTTTTTATTTTTTATATATACTCACAACTATCTATATATCGTTATTTACCTATATAATTTTCAACAAATCAATATGATTCTTCTTGTTATTTTTTCTTTATAATAAATTTTCCTTGCTTATTTGCCAGTTGTTGCCTCTATGGAAGTTGGTCGCTCATTCAAATGTCACATGTTATTCTACTGATCTAATTGTGTCATTGTTTTTTCTATATAGTGTCCAAATTTATATAAGTATATAAATTGTAAAAATTATTGTAAAAGTGGATAAAAACATTCAAAAAGTAATGATAATTCTCTTAGAAAAGGAAATCCCACCAGAAGAGTCCCATAGGAAATGTTTAACCATAATTTCCTGAATTTTATGAGATATTTTCGTAGGCCCATAAACAACATGTAAAAGTAACTAAATTAGTAAAAAGAGGAGCCCAAATTTGGAGACCAATGAACGAAAAAAACTTTATTTATTTGATTCCTTTTTGTTAATTTTAAAATTAATTAGTGTTTAATACCATCAAAATTTAACCCTCACGCACAAGTTGTACCTACAACTTCGGTGAGAAATTGAGTTTTTTTTTGTTATTTACAATTTATTTGCTACAAATTAACTCCATTATTATTATTATTGTGGTAATATTATTACTTTTAGTATAAATTGCCCTTAATACAATTAATATAAAATATTCTACGCCTAATTTGGATAACCTTATTATTGTTATTTACTCGTATTAACCTAACCACGTAAGTCAAGAAAATAAATAAACACGACAATGAACTCTACGTGTTGTTGATATAGTTTTATAGGTATAAATGCAGACTAGGAGCAAAGACAGAGGAATTCGTAATTTTTATTAGACGCTAATGTGCCGTAATAGATTAGATTGTCTACAATCTAATTAATAGAATTGATTAGAATGTCTAAATACAAAACCTTTGATTTAAATTAAACAGAACGCCACTGGGAGATATTCAAATATAATTCCATAAAAATGTTAATTTGATTAAGAGCAGAAAAAAAGCGGAAACCGTTTCAGACAGCCATAGCCACCGACGATGACCACGCTGTCGACGCCAATTCATTTGCTGGCTTAATTTGCATATTTGCCATGGTCATTACTTAATGGATCTCGGACAGGGATTTAAATGGCCGCTACTCGGATCTCTGGATATTTTTAGGAATATACATTATACCTTAGTTTGCCAATTTCCTAAGCATCATTCGTGGTTCATTTGATATATAAATTTGAAAAACATGCCAAAGGGAAAAGATTAAACTAAAAAAGGCTAAATACAAAGGATTTCACAGTTTTCACCATATTCCTTCACTCAACCGTTCTCTCCAGCTCTTACTGGTTTGTCAGTTCACTTCCTGTACATTTCATATCTTCATTTCTTCGTCCACTTCACCTCTGAAGAATCTTCGAGGTCTGCCTCTATTTCTTCTTCTTAATGGGCTCCACTCTCTTATTTTATTTATCCAACGATTTTGGTCTGCAAATCTGATATTGTTTGAGTTGGTTTAGAATGAAAACGTTTACATTCTTCTCCAGCACTAAATCTCAAAGGCATCAATTTTTTAAGAGTCCAAACCATTGCCCTGTATAGAAATATTGAGAATACACGGGAATTCAACAATCTCATCTTGATATTTTGAGAGAGAGAGACAGGCCTTTCCAAACTTTAGTTAGGCGACTCATCGCATTTTTTGCCATACCGATACGTCTCTGAACTTCTGCTTCACAGTTACCATCGTTGGTTATACTAGACCCGAGATAGACAAAGGTGTTTCGAGATAGACAAACTATTCGCAGGAGATCAAACATTTCTTGCTCATTTACTGCTATAGGTATAGTGTCATCAGCAAATCTTTAATTGGAGATCCTTCTAAACTATTCTAAAGCCATCCCCATACTAATAACGAAAGAATACTAAATGGACTGCTTTTAACTATATAAACGTAAAGACTGAGATGCGGTACGTGATACCGCAAGAAAACTTTACTTCAACATAGCTGAAAGACTACAACATACCAAAAATGCAGAAGCTGGGAGCAGGTAGAATTACATATCACTTGAAGTTACACAGATGGTTGTTTAGGAATCATTTATAAAACAAATTTTACAACAAAATATTTTCCAAGTGGGTATGGCATGCCGCATGTTAGTAGATAAGGGTTACAGTTTTTCACAATCTGTAGATGTTTTTAATAATTATTGCCAATAGACTAAAATAATAGAGTGAAAAACTCAAACACTCCTACCAAATTGCAACATTTATGTAATCAACATTTAGCTTATGTATATCCAATCTTTCTGCTAATATTGTCCAAAAATATCTAGTTTATATGGCAATTTTATTGATTAATTTCAGCGGAATAGTTATTGCAGCCAACATTTCAGAACTATTCTATTTATGGCTACCCTGCGAAAAGTATTTTTAGAATTTCTTTTCCGTCTTCAGTTTTACTTTAAATATTTAACATTGTTCCGATTTTTCGAGTTGTTAACTTACAAACTTTAACAAAATCTAGATCAAAGTTTTACAAAATTCGAAAAGTTTTAGCTATCAGCACTAAGAAATACTTTGTTAATTATTTTTTGATAGAGTATACGGTATACGAGGTTTTAATGTTTGATAAAGTTATTGATCTATCGCTGATTTATTGGATCAAAAGTTCAAATAATGAAATAAGGTATGGTACTATATTTTAAGAACATTTGCCTACTAGAAAAAAGTAAAGCATTTTAAACGAATTTGAAGGTAATTATTTGTTAAGACTTATTTGTTAAGACAAGTTTAAAGCTTTAAAGAATAAAAAAATAAATAATGAATGTGGATTTACTAATTTGTTGACTAAAAATCTGTAAAAGACCTTCTTCTTCTTTTTCCAGTGCCGACTCTACTATTGAATGTTTTTCTATAACCAATGCAAATTCGTCTCTATCTTCTGCTTTTCTTAAAAGCGTCTGGGTGTTTGTGTTTATCCTGGTCTAGTCGTGAATATTTTTCAGTCAGGATATTTGTCGTCTACCAGAACCCCTTTTTCCTTATATTTTACCGTTAATAATAAGCTGCAACAACTCGTACTTATCATTTCTAAGTATGTGTCTCTAATATGCTGTCTTTCACCTTGTAACGTTGGTCAAAAGTTCTCTGTCTCTTACCGCTTGTACGTTATATACAGACATACCGCTAAACCGCTAAAAACAATTAAAGCTCGTGCGAGAACCAACCGCATGTGAAACCGGCATATGTTTGTTCGAGACGCGAGTGAACAGTTACAAAACAATGACTTGGGTAAGATTTTTATATTATTGTCTTTATATCGTAATCCCTCTCTAATTTCCACTTATATCAGACACCTAAAAAGCATACAGTCTAAACAACTTTGAAACCATATTAATACTTTCAAATATGTACATGACGTAATACGCCAGTCAATGGGAGCAAAAATAGGATATTACGTCCGAATTCTATCCTACTGCATGGGTTTTAATGACATTTTGGGAATAGCCTCTACTTATCTCCTAATTCAAAGTCTACCCTATGCCGATGTGTGCTTTTATCTTGGGGGTGGTTCCCACCCCTTCTCGGGGGTAGAAAATTCCTTGGTTAAGATAACCATGTAAGTGGCTAGAGAACTTAATTGTAAGCAAAAACTGTTCTATAATTTTTTTTTGAAAACTCAATATTTTTTCAGTTATTCGAGGTTGAAAATTGGCCATTTTCATTGAAACATAACAGCTTTTCGAACGGTTTTTTTGCAAATATCTTAAAAAAATATGCATCTAACTAAAAAAACTATATAAAACATTTTTGTAGCTTATAAAAAACCAAAGAGACTAGTTCCTTCATAGATCTTCTAGTTATAATATAAAAAGAGATATGGTAGGTGAAAATACAATAAGCATCAAAATTAACGCACCACCTTAAAAATGAGACATTTTGATGGCTCTTATTTGCTAAACCTGTTTTTCGATTTTAGTGATTTTTTTAGTATATTATAGCTTTATTCTTCAACAATATCGATGTAGTAATATTATTGCTAAACAGGTGACTTCCATTGTATACCAGGTGTAACAATGATAGTGTGTTTTTTCCTCAAAGTTTGGAACACCCTGTGGAATACTCTAGCGCAGCGTTTCTCAACCGGTGGGTCGCGACCCACTAGTGGGTCGCGGGCAGATTCTAGATGGGTCACGGCGTGGCTCTTACAGTAGCTGAGTAGCGTATATTACATATCATAATGGGCGAGGGATGGGTCGCGAATATGAAAAAACATCAGAAGGTGGGTCGCCAGACATAAAAGGTTGGGAACCACTGCTCTAGCGTATATAAACTATTGAAATTAAAACTCAACTATAGCCTTAGGCTTTCTTAACATTCTGTTTTTTGATTCATTTGCTTATGTTGGATAATAAAAAAGTTAGGTACTTCAACAACTAGCCATGTTATTCATCAATACAGGGTATTTCTAAATCATTGCAACAAACTTTAAGGGGTAATTCTGCATAAAAAATAATAACCGTGTGCTTTATAAACATATGTCCACAAATGCCTCGTTTCTGAGATACGGGATGTTGATTTTTTTCTTACAAACAGACGATTTATTTATCGCTATAAAATCGATTGGGATATGCAAATGAAATTTGGTAGGTTTTAAGAGGTAGTTATTGCGCATTTTTTGACAAACCATCAAGAGTTTTATATTCACCATTGGCTTGCATACGGGATGTATCTAAAATGTTTATACCCGTAAGCACGCCAATGGTGAATATAAAATTCGTAATTGTATGTCAAAAATTGCGCAATAACTACCCCTTAAAATCTACCAAATTTCATTTGCATATTTCAACCAGTTTTAGAGAAATAACTAAATCATCAGTTTGTAAGAAAAAATACAACACCCCGTACCTCGCAAACAAAGCATTTGCGAACATATGTTTATAAAACAAACGGTCATTATTTTTTCATGCAGAATTACCCCTAAAAATTTATCGCACTTATTTAAGAACACCCTGTATTGATGAATAACATTGCTAGTTGTTAAAGTACCTAACTTTTTTATTGTCCAATATAAGCAAATGAATCAAAAAGCAAAATGTTAAGAAAACCTGAGGCTACAATTCAGTTTTAATTTCAATATTTTATATACGCTAGAATATTGCACAGGGTGTTCCAAACTTTGAGGAAAAAACGCACTATCATTTTTACACCCGGTATACAATGACACTTATCTCTTTAGAAATATGTAATATTATTACATCGATATTCCTGAGGAAGAAAGCTATAACATGCTAAAAAAAAGCACTCAAATCGAACAACAGGTTTAGAAAATACGAAACATCAAAAGTGTCCCATTTTTTAGGTGGTGCGTTAATTTTGATGCTTAGTATAGTTTGTTTTTTTGATGCATGTTGAAATCGTTGTATTCAACTTGAAATAACGGACAAACGGTCGATTTTAGGTGTATAATGTTACCAACATCTTTTGTAGTGCTTAAAAAGATCTTTAAAATGAGCAACATTAAAGGTACATTGCATTCAAACTAAGCGAGATATGCCGTAAAAAATTGATGATTACATATGAATGAGAAGTATATTTTTAACCTCTCATCCACCAGAATTTTAATGCATCATTTTACTTATACAATACCTTGTATTACGGTATTATGGACGGGTTCAAAAAGTTAGACGGGTTTAACATGAATGTTTTTGAAAAAAAAAATAAGATAATTTTCTACAAAATCTTCTTCTTCTTCTTCTACAAAAATCTTCTTTTTCTACAAAATGATAAGAGATACAATAATGAAACACAAAACAAAATGTTTATTCAACAAAATCCCACATTTTTGTGTGGCACCTTTTTTTCGTATCTCTTCTCATTTTCGAGTTACATGAAGAAAAAGGAAGATTCTTAAGAGAATTTAAAAATGCTATTAGGGCTGAAGATTTAGTAGTAACGTTTGTTAAGTTTTGGTTGTTTATAACCGATTATTTTGTCCTTGGAGGATGTATAATTTGTATGTTTGGATGTATATGCTTTTTGTGTGAGTCAGTGAGAGAAGATTTTTGTTGTAGAGTTTTTTTGTTTTGAACGCCTTGTTAGCAAATCAACAACGTTCATTCTTTTTCAAAAAACATTTTTGAGAAAGCACTTGAAGCCTGGTCGGCGATTTGGATTCCCAGTTTTTTTAATTGAAATGGTACTTTTTCAATCCTTTGGTGGGATGTACTGGGAATTCTCTTATTGAGGTATCCGTTGGTGTGCTGGAAATTTGGGGCACGTAAAGATTTGTCTTGGAAAATCCTCTAGAGATTAATTCGATGTTTATTAATGGCCAGGCTGAGAGTCGTGTAATAGACCCTTTTGTATGTTAAAGGGTGTTCCGGTATTCAGTAATTGTATTTATCGATCCTGAGGCTTTAAAGAAGTAATAGAAGTACATTTATTTACCAGATTTACATTTATTCAGTATATTGGAAATAATACATTTGGCAGATTTATTTAGAAGTTCGATATTTGACGTTTAACCTTTTGACATTTTGACAAAATTTAAGGAAGACTGCAGTGTGTTTATCCAGGCAAATGATTTTTTTTATTGAAGGAAATAAGGACGGTAATAGATTTTATTTTATTTTATGGGAGAAAACAAGAAAGAACAAGATACAATTTAGATTGGGTTAAGGGGTCTAAAAAAGGGGACTAAAATACAATGATATTTATATTTATGTGAAGGAAACAGCTGGTTCTGGTTTATTTTTTTTTAATTAATTACTTACTTTTGTTCTTATAAACTATTGAAATCAAAATTAATATTTGTATGTAAAAAGGGACTTAAAATTTTGTTGACATTATATTCTCTATAGTTATCTAGTGTTTTATTTGAACTGTCATGTCTCATGCTCATCTAAATCAAACCAACTAATAATATAAAAATAATTCCGACTGAGAAATAGCTGTGGTAATGTGCTCTATAATTTGATCTTGGGATGGATGGGGGGTTTAATGTACTTCACATTTTTTTTAATTCCATTAGTCATCAATTTTTTTGCAGCATATCCCGCTTACTTTGAATGAAATCGACATTTAATGTTGATCATTCTAAAGGTCTTTTCAATCACTACAAAAGGTATTGGTAGCATTATGCAACTAAACTCGACTGTTTCTCTTTTATTTCAAGTTGATACACCGATTTCAGCATGCACAAAAAAAAAACTTCTCACCTACCATATCTCTTTTTGTATTATAACTAGAAGATATTTGAAGGAACGAACCTTTTTGTTTTTTTTATACGCTACAAAAATGTTTTGTAAAGTTTTTTTCTTTAGATGCATTTGTTTTAAGGGATTCGCAAAAAGCCGCCCGAAAAGGTGTCATTTTCTAATGAAAAAGGCCAATTTTCAAGCACCAATAACTCAAAAATTACTGAGGTTTGAAAAAAAATTATTGAACAGTTTTTGCTCAGAATTAGGTTCTCTAGCCACTTCCGTGGTTATTCTAACCAAAAAATTTTACACCCCCGAGAAGGGGTGGGAACCACTTCTAAGATAAAAGCGCACATCGACATAGGGTAGACTTTTTTTCTTGAGCTATTCTGTACTTATTGAGAAAATATCAAATAAATCGATGTAGTAAGATGGAATTTGGAGCCAAATAACCTCATTGACTGCCCTATAAGGGTACAATATTAACATTTTATTTATTTTTACTTCGACATACCTAGTAGGTTTCGTGTTAATTTTCAGAAAGACTAAATTTTCCTTTAATTATTAATTAAAATAAAATCTATGGATATTAAGAACCCTATGGTAATTAAACCCGTTCGCCTCCCATATTGTCCCTAATACCTCTGGAATGTGGAAATGCGTCCCTGTACGGAATCCTCCTCCTTTGGGGTCTTCTCATTGTTTCAGCCCTTTCGTGGGTTCAGCCCAACAAAACGAAATTACTCCTAGGTTCAGGTTGGGCCAGGTATAATTTGCAGGCGCTTGATAATAATTGTGTATACAAAGGTTTCTAATACTCGTATATTGTAACGAAATTTCAAGATGTGGTAGCTTTGATGAAATCGAGCTGAGAAATCCATTAGCGTGTTAGTGGTTATAGATTATTTTCATAATATACAGGATGGTCCTAGTATACTAGAATACGGACTAAAGTATTCTTTTTTTAAGTTACTTCTTTAGGCGCGATTGGTAAAATTTTTGAGAGTGAATTTATAAAAACGACAGTGTGAAGTCACCACACTATGAAGTTCTTCTTCTTCTTCTAGTTCCTATCGGTTTCGGATGTTGGAAATCATATTGGCAATCATAACCTTGCTCTCTGCGGAACCAAATAGTTCCGTTGAAGTTTTCTTAAACCATGTTCTCAAATTCCGCAGCCATGATGTTCTCCTTCATCCCGATTCCTTCTTCATTCTTTCTATAACTTCGTTGTTCGTGATCCTTGCTGTCCAGTATTAGTCTAAGAGCTAGTGAACCCTCCGACTAACGGTCGTCCTGTAAGGCTAGAAATTTGTCTAGTGATAATTCATAGCACACCAAGGCTAAAAACCATGACCTGGCAAGCCTCAGCGGTGCACGTGTATCTACCAGGTGAATCGAAAAGTGCAAATTTAGGGAGTAAAATAAACTTTCTCCTGTAAGGTTTAAATTTAAGTATGTGTTTAGGTAAGTCATTTAGAAGAAATGTGTACAATGACAGGCGATTTTGAAGAGCACAAGACCTTGCCAGGCGAGGGGAAAGATTAGGGGTTTTTCCTAAAATTATTCTTTTTGCATCGAAAAATTTTTTTTTAGGTTTTTTGAGTCATTTCAAACAAAAAAGGTCTTCAGTGATTTTTCTCTTAAGTTAATAGTTTTTGTTATATAAGCGATTGAAAATTCTGAAAATTGCGAAATCAGCCATTTTTAACCCTAAATCGGACATTTATCTAAAAATTTCAATGTTGACAAGGTACGCAGATATTGTTTAAACATTGATTGATGAAATCCCGAAGAGTTTTTTGCAATAAAATATCGAAAACCCCTTTGTTTTTTTAATTGCTAATCAAGCGGGCGCGACACTATAGTATAAGTGAGGACGTTTGAGTTTGCATAAATTCATTATCTCGAGAATGGGCAAAGATCAAGAGAAATCCTCAGACAGGTCAATTTTTATTTTTGAATTAGGACTTTTTGGCATATATATAATACTAGTGACGTCATCCATCTGGGCGTGATGACGTAATCGATGATTTTTTTAAATAAGAGTAGGGGTTGTGTGATAGCTCATTTGAAAGGTTATTTATTCTCTATTCGGCAATATAAACATTAACATAATTATTTATACAGGGTGTACAAAAAAATTTTTTTCTTCTATTTGTCAAATTTAATCAAAGTTAATTTAATAAAAAAATTTTGTTGTACACCCTGTATAAATAATTATGTTATTGTTTATATTAGTGAATAGAGAATTAAATACCCTTTCAAATGAGCTATCACACAACCCCTACTCTCATTTAAAAAAATCATCCATTACGTCATCAAGCTCAGATGGATGATGTCACTAGTATTACATATATGCCAAAATGTCTTAATTTAAAAATAAACATCGACCTGTTTAAGGATTTCTCTTGAAATTTGCCCATTCTCGAGATAATGAATTTATGCCAACTCAAACGTCCTCACTTATACTACAGTGTCGCGCCCGCTTGATTAGCAATTAAAAAACAAAGGGGTTTCCGATATCGTATTGCAAAAAAATTTTTGGGATTTTATCAATAAATGTTTAAAGAATATCTACTTACCTTGGCAACTTTGAAATTTTTAGATAAATGTCCGATTTAGGGTTAAAAATGGCCGATTTCACAATTTTCTAAATTTTCAATCGCTTATATAACAAAAACTATTAACTTAAGAGAAAAATCACTAAAGACCTTTTGTGTTTGGAATGATTAAAAAAAACTTAAAAAAAATTTGTTCGATGGAAAAAAAATAATTTTAGGAAAAACCCCTAATCTTTCCCCTCGCCTGGCAAGGTCTTCAGAATCGCCTGTCATTGTACACATTTCTTCTAAATGACTTACCCAAACACATACTTAAATTTAAACCTTACAGGAGAAAGTTTATTTTACTCCCTAAATTTGCACTTTTCGATTCACCTGGTAGATACACGTGCACCGCTGAGGCCTGCCAGGTCATGGTTTTTAGCCTTGGTGTGCTATGAATTATCACTAGAAAAATTTCTAGCCTTACAGGACGACTGTTAGTCGGAGGGTTCACTAGCTCTTAGACTATATATTCTCAGCATTTTTCTATAGAGCCACATCTCAAACGCTTCAAGTTTTTTAATAATGGCCTCTGTAAGCGTACATGCCTCCGCTCCGTACAATTAAGCTTATGCCGTATCAAGTTAGTTGCTAATTATTTCAAGTTACGTATATATCACCGCAAATAAAGTGTAAAATATCGCATCATTTTGAAACAGAAAAAACGTTTAACAACAAATTTTAATTGATAGCAGAATGTTCGTCTATCGATAATACTCGTCTATCGTCTTCTTTAGGTGTCTACAAACCCAAAACATTTCAATTTGAAGAGTGTTTTTGCAGAAAAACAAACAGTAAACAACAAAACGTTGTTAAAACAGAATATTTATTTTGGACATTTGTCGAGAATTCGAGAATTTGAATGCACATTGTGCATTATGTCTGCTTCAGTTTTCAACGAGAAGGTGCGTTCTTACAAAAAATGAGTAATATAACGTCAGAACAAGCAGCCCAAATTGTAGATTTAACCCTCAAGCTCATAGCGTTACATATATGTAACGCAGAAACCGCTAAAATCTTAAGCCTTAAATTCGGGAAGTGATTCTAATTTTAACTAGATGGTGATGCAAGACTTTCAAGGGACACTTGTTAACTAGTTTTCAGCAGTTGGTTCGAGGATTTGATATAACCTGTTTATTTAGTTGAGTGTTTTATGTGGCGGTGTTTATAATTTATGGTAAAAAATGGATCTCAAGTTTGAGTAAGTATAGTTGTACTATTCTTTTGTTATTATATTTTGTTTAAAGTGTTTTCAATTGAGAATCAATTAATGTCTTTTCTTATTGATAATATAAATTTTTAGAAATTTTATCCTGGTTTTGTAAAAAATGGCTTTAATTTTTGGTGTTACATATATGTAACGCTAGGAACATATGGGAGCAAAAATCGGAACTTTTAGAATTGTAACGTATTTTTTGTTTCAGAAAAGGGGTTTCTCTTCAAGAAGCGCTGGAGATGCTAGATGTCGTTGAAACTTTAGACGTTGATGCTATATACATACACATAGGTACTGAACCCCCAGAATTGAATGTGCTTACAGACGAGGAGTCTGGTGATTAAGAATATAATGATTTTAACAGTCCAAGAAAATTATTAGAGCACCTGTTGAAATTGTTTTACGAAATAGTGAAAGAGATTCCGAAATATATGATGATATTACCGAGGCTCAACTTTCCAGATCATCAACAAAAGCTAAAAAACTAGTGAAAGAAAAGTTGAAGTTGATCTTATGGACCAGAATATAGCTACATACCAAGTAGGAATATGTTCTAAAAATGGTAGTGGTGTTTATTTACATTGATGCTGGACATAACTATGGACATAATGGTCTATTTATATTGATGCTGGACATAACTAGACATAATAGATGCTATGATCCTATGCCACAACTAGAATTTCGAAGCTATCTAGTAACATCGTATCTTACGAAGTATGGTACCAAACCAAAAGATGCAGGCAGGCCATCTTCGTCCAAAGTAGTTGTAGATATAAGATATGATAAGATTTATCATCTCCTGACCTATATTCCTGATAAGAAAAGGAGACGTTTTGCAGATGAAGGCTGTAGTTCATATGTGCGTAAAATGGGTTGCAAGTGCAATGTGGGAGTGTGGGTCAAGTGCAACATAGATTTTCATCTACAATAACTTGATTATGATTTTTCATTTATCTAGTTTTGAATTTGTGATATTTTGAAATTTATAATCGGAAATATTTTAAATATTTTCGCTCCTATATCTTCCTAACGTTACATATATGTAACGACAATTTTCTAAAAAATCAAAAATAATTAAGAAAAAAAAATGTATGTATTTTGTATTAAAACCTTCTCCTGAATACATCAAAATAAACAAAAAATAAAATTTGCTAAATAAATTAATTCAGGATCTTAAGGGTTAATTGGAGATGGACAATCGCCGCAATATCTTGCTTATGTTATTTGAATCCAACAATCCAGCGTTTCAAGTGCTTTAAGAAGGTATAGAGAAAGTGGGGGATACACAAGAAGACCAGTTCCATGACTTTCCAGGTGCATGAATCCCGCAGATGAACATTACTTACATCTACAGACTTTGAGTACACATCAGATAATCAGACATCAGGCTTTGCGTACACATTACAGACATAAAAACTGCGAAATAGCTATTTGTATAACAAGGGAGGAAAGTGCTACTTTTTCTCCCGAGAATGAAGTTTACTGCCCGACGCGTAGCGGAGGGCAGTAATCATTCAAGGGAGGAAAAGGCACTTTACTCCCATGTTATACATATGGTTTTTCCACCTTCCTCAAATAACAAGTCATTTTTTCATTTTTACTTAATTTATTTACGTAACTAACCAACAAAATTTATTAGAACTAAAACTAACAAGTAGGTACAATAAAACTGTCAACTGTCAAATATAAGTCAAATTATTAATGTAAACATTGTTAAATCAGAATAACAATTTACTGTTTTTTACCATTCTGCAAAATACAGAGTGTTTTTAAATAAACGTTGAAATGTATAAATACTTACGTAATAGAAAACAGATATTGTACAGGGCGTCAATAAGTTATATTTCATGAATGAAATACCATGACGTCACTTTTACTTTTCCTCCCTAGGGAGGAAAAATATTTTCCTCCCTAGGGAGGAAAAGTACAACTTTGCTCCCTACAATTAGGTCCGGAAAAGTATACTTTCGGTAGAGGTAGGTGGAAAAAGATATTTCTACAACCCGTGTCCCATAATGTTAGGTTCGTAAAGTGCCAATTCGGTTAGAAACAGATTCATGGAATTTGCAATCAGAGCCAGAATGGCTGCTACTGCTTCACTGTTAACGAGTACACCTGTTTAAGTTTTGCACCAGAACATGTCGATTGGGATATTAACGACTGGACTAATATTCTTTTGTACTAACAAGTTAAGATTTACACTTCGCACTCTTCACTTCGCACTGTCGGATCCAAAAAGTGCAAAACTGGAAAACCAGTGTTTTAGTACTGTAGTACCTATTGGTGTTATTTTGGAACTGGTGAGTATGGCAAGAAAAATAAAACGCCTCCCTATCAAAAATACAAAATGGGTATAATTAACGAAAGTAAAAGAGGCATAAGTATCCACAGATCTTAAAAAGTTGGCCTAAAAATTTAAAGTATGCAAGACTCAACTGGCCATATTACTACAAAATAAAGAAGAGGCAGATGTTTTTCAAGAACGTAGTCATACTGGCCAAAACAAGAAAATACAAAAAATAAAACTACCCCTAACTTTGTACCTGAGGAAAAAGAACTTGAAATTTTTCCAGGGTAGAATATATCAAGCCTATCTGAAGCTTGTGTAAGCCTCATAGATTGAAACAATTTTCATTAATAAGAACAATTTTGATATCTCCACAATTCCACAAATATTATTTCTACAAAATCTGCTTTTATTTTTATTATAAACCGTTTACGATAACAGTAGGTTTTATTTTTTTTTTTTTCGTTTCTCAAATTTTCCACTGACGTATTGTTGACATAATATGAGAATTGTGATATTCAATATTTCAGTATTCTAGTTGTTTTATCGAGGAGACTAAAAATAATTACCAAAACAAAAACAACGCGACCATGTTGGTTCAGTTTATTAAATCTGCATGTACGAGTATTTTGCTAGCTCCTGTGACTAAGCTTGTTGAAAACAAAATAATGCACGTTCTGAATCTACAAAATCCACAAACAGTTTAATTTTCCACGTCGATCACATCGATTTTCACAAACAATGAATAAATAATAAAAAATATCGACTCTTTTCAAACATTTATAATGGAAAAAGAAAAACAAACACAAGAGAAAAGTTTGGTAATCCGGACAAACGTTCGTGTTTGGCGTTATTTTGCTGCAGCGTTGTTAAAAAAAGGACCGGACATTTATTATCAGCCGGGGGAAGTATAATATTTCAAGGAGAATATATACTGGGGTGTGAAAAAGAGAAATTGCTCAGGACTCATTTACATTTTAGGTTCGTGATGTCGTGTCGATTTTAAGGACACGGCATTCTACACCAGATATTTAAATTTTGAGTTTATCCTGCAATTAACAGAAATACCAATGTATGTTCAACTACTCGTATTACTATGTAACCATTCTCTTAAGCCATTTATTAAACCTGTTTTTTTATTGACCTTCTTCTTCTTCACGCTGACAGCTTCAAGAAAAGGGATGGGAGTATAACAGACCCATACACAATCTCTTCATAGACTTTCAACAGGCATATGACAGCGTAGAAAGCCAAGTAAGCCACATCCCTTTTTATTGATAAGCAAATAAAAACAACAGGTTATTAGAAAAGTTCTGACGTTTTCTATTTTTGAATTATTGCAATCCTTTTCTAAATTATTTGTCCAGTAGATGCACCTAAACAGTTACGTAAGTAATAGCATCTGGTCTGTTAAAAAAAATGAATGTGTGTGTGTACTTTGTACGCACGTAAGAAGTTATACTTCTATTATATGATTTCTTAAAAATAAATATACTTTAAAGAGTTTGTTTTAATTTTTTTTAAACAACAAACTAATTTTGTGCTGACCACTTCCAAAAAAATAAAAAAAAATATAGGATTGCACTGGATTCGAACTCAAGGCCTCTCGATCTCTGGCCGAATGCTATACCAAATACTCTACGAGGACTGTGTCTGTAAGACAAACCCAAAGACCCAAAAATTATAATAAATATATTTACTAAAAATACTAATATATTCCTTTCACACCTTTTCTTGCATCGATATATTTATACATATCTAGAAAGATTTATCAACTAAACGCCACACTCTCTGTGTGCGCATGCGCGCAGTATTATGAAATTTTACTCTCAATCGCGCCTAAAGAAGTGTAACTTCAAAAATCATCCTAACCTTCTTTTTCTTTGCATATTCTTATACACATTACATAATATGTCCCAACATATAGATATAGGGTGTTAGTAAATAAGTACGACAATCTTCAGGGAATAATTCTGAATGAAAAAATAATGATAGTTCCCAATAACGTCTGTCCGCAAATGCTTTGTTTCTGAGATACGGATGTAGGATTGTTTGATAAAAATACTTATAATTTACTGGCAATATTGTCCGACAAATTTTTAAGCGTACTCCAGTTATCGGACGCATCAAAGTTTAGAAACCTCTATATTTACGAAACGTCCTCTCCCGAAATTTTTTCGAAATAGAAAAGTATACTCGTAGAATAGCATAGAAATATGCTTTATTGTCACTGAAAATTATACAATTTTATGGACAAAGCTTAACATAGAGTCACAAAAAACAATATATAACAATAACAAATACAATTTTCTGAAATTAGATAAATCGTCAATGAAAAAAATATAAACAAGTTAAAAAAGTGAAGCAAAAAACAAAACCAATATATTGATAAATTACTATGAATTTCAAAATTGAACATACACCATAATATAATAAAACACAAACAAAGAAACTAATAAGTTTAAGCTGCTGTATGTGACACCCAAATATGGATAAATATACTTTAGTTACTTGTACATTACTGTAATTTCTTAGTTATAGAAACTCTTCTACTGAATAATATGGCCTTTTAGATAAATCAGCTTTTGTCATTTTACGGAACTTGTGGAAAGATGTTGCAGATTTAAGTTGTAAAGGGAGGTGTTGTATAGTTTTTTTGCGGAATATATTATAGATTTCTTTACTAACTCAGAAGACGGGATCGGTAAATAGACATCATAAGTTGAATTTCTGGTGGAGTAGTCATGATAAGGCCTTGCGCTGAAAAGACATGCAGGTGTTTACGAATTAAGCAAACAGTTTCTAAAATACACAAAGATGGAAGGGTTAAAATTTCGTGATCTTTAAAGTAATTTCTATAATGGGTTGTTCTTCTGAGGCCAAACAGATATCTTATTGCTCTTTTTTGTAATTTGAAAATAACATCAAATTGGGCAGCTGTACTAGACCCCCAAAAAGGAAGACCATATCGAAGATAAGACTTGAACAAAGAAAAATATGTTATTTTAGAAGATGCTAAATTGAGTTCCTTCGAAACATACCTTATGGCATAGCAGGCTGAGGCGAGTTTCTTACTTAACAAATCGATATGAAGGGACCATTTGAGGTTGCTGTCTAAAAGAATACCAAGAAATTTTACAGAATCAACGGTAGAGATCTGCCTGTTATTCAAAAGCAGGGGTTGAAGAGCACCTCCATATGATAATGCTACCACTTTATCAACGTTAAAGGAGAGTCAATTAGAGTCAGAACAGGTTTTTATCGTGAGAAGATCAGAAGTTATAGTTGCATGAAGAGTTGCAATAGTTGAGTTGCTTTAAGTGATACTGGTATCATCAGCAAAAAGAAAAATTTTTCCATCGATTTTTAAATTAGCGATGTCATTTATAAAGATAAGGAAAAGTAGAGGACGCAATACTGAACCTTGTGGTACTCCGTATACAATGTTTTTGAGACTAGAGTCGGTATCATTTGCTCTTATCAGTTGTTTCCTATTATCTAAGTAAGATTTGAACCAATTCAAAGAAATACCTCGAATTCCATAAAAATTTAGTTTTTTAATCAAAATGTCATGATTTACACAATCAAAAGCTTTGGCATAATCACAGAAAACAGTGGCAGTATAAAGATTATTGTTTAGTGCTTGGTAAACCTCGTGAAGTACAGAAAACATGGTATCAGTAGTACATTTATTAGTTAAAAAGCCGAACTGATTTTGAGATAAAATATTGTTATCAAAGAGATATAAGCCTCTCAATAATTTTGCAGAGTACCGGTAGTAGGGCAGTAGGTCTATAGTTGCAGGCATTAGATTTTTCGCCACCTTTATGAAGAGAAATAATAATGGCTCTTTAGGCACTCTAGAAATTTACCATTTTCAAAGAAATCATTAATTAGTGAGACGAGGAGTTCTAACACATTTTCTGTGAGATTTGAGAAGATTTTTATGGATAGTCCCTCAGTACTACAAGATTTGCTTTTGATACTATTGATCGTTTGGATCAATTCAGATTTACAGATTGGTCTTATAAAGAATGAATTCGAGACAATTCCTGAATTAGGGAGATAGAAAATGGGATCTTGTTGAGACTGAATAGTTGATGTTATATTTTTACTCACGTTAATGAAGTATTCATTCGTTTAGATTTTCAGGGTTTGGAAGGGCAAATGTTTGAGCTGCGTGGGTTTTATTTCGTAGATCGTTTATTATGGACCAACTTTCTTTTGCAACACTTTTGGAGCTTCCCAGACGATTTTGATAGTAGGTTCTTTAGCTGATTTGATGAGTTTTAGGTTATATGTTGAGTGACAGAGACGTTGGTAGTAAATTTCTTGATATACAGTAGTGAACGCATATTTTTGGCTGATATGCGGATACCATTGTTAGCCCAGGGTTTGCGATGTTTTGGCTTAATCGTAATTAAAGGAAATGCCTTATTGAAGATACAGACAAGCTTCTCTAAAAAATCACTGAAATTATAGTCCACGTCGGTAGAAGGAAAATGCCAGTCAGAAGTTAAACATAAATTTTGGAATTTATGAAAATTCCGATCGGAAACAATCCTACCTAAACGTCGGGTTTTCGTGGAGGGTTTGCTGAAGATGTTAAATTTCGTATATACTGCTTCATGATCCGATAGTTCCGCATTAATAACTGTAGAGCAGGCATCAAGAGGTGAGAAATCGGCGACAGTATAATCGATTGTGGTAGATGTAGTTTTTGTAATCCTTGTAGGAGAATTAACATGCATTGAGAGACCATATGATTCAAACAATATGTTGACCAATAACATTTGGGTAGCGAAAAATTGATCCGACTCGACATGAATAACTGAATAAAAAAGTCTTATGAGGGAGACAATATTTTTTTTAATGGTGGGCCCAAGGACTATTGGCAATAATCCTAAAATTAGAGAATGCTAACTGTAAAACACGAATATTGCGGCGGCAATATTGTTTCTCCGCAACCAGGAAGTGTATATGACATATTTATATATTATGTGTATGTCTGTGCACGAGTGCGTATGATATAATACGATATGACCTCAAACGACGAGACAGTGGCGTTGAAAAAATAATCAAGGGCTTTTATTGCCCAACATTACCTGAAAGATTGATGAGCCTCGCGTTTCTGAACCGCGTTCATGCTTTTTTTTTGTTTTGCCTTGTTTTGTTTTATTTCCTATAAAACATTTTCATTCTGTTGCTTTCTGTTTTTGATTGGCGCGTAAAAATAAAATGTTTATCGTTGAGTGTGATCTAAATACAAAAAAAGTATGTACGATGTTAGGAAAAAGTACAAGACCAGGAGAATTTTTAAGTATTTATAACTTTTTTGTATTCTGGAATAGAAGTGTGCTGAAACATAATATAATAAAATTTACATGTGGTGTCCGTCCGTCTACATGTCGGTTAGTGATGTTGAAAAAGTAACTATTCGTTACAAAGTACTAGTTACTTACGAATACCGAAAATAACGATTACTATACAGAGAGGCAAATCGTTACTTTGATTACTTTGATTACTACGTTACTTCGTACCAATCGTATCAGAGCGAGTACCTATTTGCATATTGTATCTACAATCGGTTGATATCGGAGTCGGACCGGTATTCCACGAGTGTTCGTTATCAGTACAGTTAACTAAAATTTTGTCTATGAAGGGCGAAGACTAGGAAGAGTTTTACAGGATTATAGGGCGCTGAGAAGTAGCTGAAACAGAGGGAGGTAAATCATTTAACAAAGTATGCACCCAGCAACAGATGTCTATACGATAAAATACGATTTGTCGCGGTAGATCTTTCACAGATATTTGTTCCTTTGAAAATAAAAATGCAACACATTAGATTTTAATAATAAATACATTTTTCTTATCAGGCATAGAAAAAAAAATACCTAGCTGAGATTGACGGGAAAAAATGTAGAAATGATAATATTTCTAGACTATGATCATCAACTTTAATTTTACATGCAGGTATGGCATTGTTTTTATTAGACCAGGACATTTAACACTAAAAACACAGGAATAAATATATTTTTAAATATATGTACATAGTAGGTACCTTGAGACTTGCATCTTTTTGCATTGTATTTAGGATAAGGATGACGTCTGGAAAAAAGTGTATAATAGAAAAATGGGTCGAGCAGCAATGGCAGAACAATTTTAACAACATTAATTCACAAAATCATAAAACGCAACCAAATTCCGGAATAATGGAGAACAAGCGAACTAATTCTACTATTCAAAAAGGAGATAAAAAGCAGCCAGAAAACTACAGAATTATAAACTTGTTAAATACCACCCTAAAACTTTTACAAAATTTTTACAAGACCTAATGAATCAGAGGATAAGTTTAGCAGATGAACAAGAGGGTTTTCGTACTGGAAGATCGTGTAACGATGCAATATTCGTCATAAAGCAAATTACTTAGAAATCACTAGAGTATAACAGACCAGCATTTCTATGTCTGATTTACTTGAAGAAAGCATTTAGAAGAGTTAAGACTCACAGATGTAATCCATCTTCTGTATAATAGTAAATTTCTCTTAGATATCATAAAAACTACTGAAAAAATCTACCATAATAACAAAATGGAAGTCAGAATAGATAAAAAAAACTTACAGAATCTATAGATATAGCCAGCGGAATAAGACAGAGACTCATTGAGTCCTATGCTCTTCAACTTAATCATGGATAAATGTTTATGTACTTTTGGATGCATTTTATCTGCAATAATATGCATTTCCACCCATTTTTCTATTGAAAATTTTTCCTGTTTCACTATTTCCCTAAAAATCATTTATTTTTTCCTAACTGCCTTGGTCTATGTGTATGTTATTGTTATGATCCAAAAATCTAAAATAATATCTGCCCAGGCCAAAAAATTAATAGAATTTATAAAAAAATTAATTTTTAATTATTAATTAGTCTGGACATAATTATGTCGGGCACCCCTTGTTTTTAATAATTTTTAACATATCATTAAATTCTATCCATTAAATAGATCGGTGAAGGTCGTTGTTATATCGGATCTTATAAGAAAAATACTGAGAAATGCGATTCTCGATATGATTACCGGTACTCAAATACAAAAGTAATCAAAGTAATCAAAATAAAGAATACTGTAAATGATTACTTTATACAAAAGTAACGATTTGTAACGATTACTCGAAAGTAACTATAATCAACATCACTACTGTCGGTGTGCGTAGGTCAAAATAAAAGAAGGAAAAACGAAAAAAAATTATAGTTTTTTGTACATTCCTAACAGATGGCGCTGGTGTTTACTATAATAATTAAGACTTGTGTTTATATGTGAGTAAATCACCCAGAATATCGTGGCTGCGCAACTTGAGAGAATGGTACGGTTATACATAAAATGAAATTTTCAGAGCAGCCGTCTCTAAAATCCGAATAGCTATGATGATTGCCGACTTCCGTCGCGGAGATGGCACTTAAAGAAGAAGATGAAGTCACAATTGTTTGCAATGAAAACTACATTGTATAATTGTTTTGACATTTTTACTCCGAAATCGTTTTTAAAAAAGTTGTTTTAAAATAGGCAATTGTTGTTATAACCTGTAAGTAGTTGTTTTGGTGATTTTGTTTGCCAAAAATTGACGGGCCGTTCGAGTCATGCTTTTGTATTTACGTTGGGTTTAATACAACTATGAGTTTTTCATGGATTACACTGTCAAATGCCTATCATAGAAGAAAGCAAACACGTTAATGTTGACACCCCTAGCTCTTTGAATCACGCCAACGACCATTTTGAATCAAATTCATCTAGATATCGTTCTAAATTATTCCATATTGCAGAAGATCGAGAAGCCTTCGCAATGGTAATTGCCAACGTCGGATAATTCTGATATGGCACGTGAAGAAGAAGATCGTTCTAAAATTGGATAAATCCTTTCGTGGAAAATATACAGAAATAGCTACCATGTGACATTATACTTTACTTCCGAGTCCTTATATCTGTTTGCTGCTATTTTCTTAAATCTTCTTCTTTTTCTTATTCCTCTTTATAAACAATTCTGATTGTTCATTGGCGGATTGACACCTCTATGGAAGGTTGTCCTTTTTTGTCGCTGTCGGAGTAATGGTAAATCTGATTCTCATGTCAGATATCAAATTAATTAATTCGTAGAAGGAAAAATATTTTGTGTGTCCCTTTCATCTATTTAAAGTAGAATTTTCTTTCAGTAACCCATTTTGTCCATAATTATTTTTTTCAGGTGAGTTGTTACAAATATTAAAAACGTTTTTGAAACTTGAAAGGGTATACGACAATAAGACCGAAATCATTAGCAGTACCGAAAGCAGTAGACCGGACTCATTGGACTGAAAAGCACTTAACCGAAACCTCACTAGACCGAACAGCATTAGACCGAAATGGTACATAAATCTAAAAAGATTGCAGTAAATAGCGTTCGTTGCAATCCGGGACTGCACGCTGGGGTTTGTTTTGGTTGGATCGGGGAGAGCAGCATATGTGCCTCCTGATGAGAGACTAATAAGTTTCGAAACCGGTAGGGGTGCTTGCAGCACTCTCTGATTGGGCTAGAATATGGTTCGGCTGTGTTTTTGTTTTGCAACGAAATTGAAAATGGTTATTCATTTTTGATTTACATTTACTCTGTGTGGAGTATGAAGGGAACCATTCTCGTTGGAACTTTACCGCGCTGAGCAGATGGGACGTGAATTGCAAATTGTAGAATTCCCTCATCTTCCTTAGTCTCAGCATCCGTATGGCTTGCAAATTGTAGAAGCCTCGGAGGTGTAACCTGAGAAGTTTCCCATTTTTTTCATTCTGGTGTGGTGTAGAATAGCATTATGTTGTTTTATATGCCATTAGAGTGAAAACTTAGTTTTTTTTTAAACAAAAAAATAAACAAACACAAAGCAAAACACAACCTTTAAACTCGCCAGTACTTTGTGCTGCCAGGTCTGAGCCTGGATAAAGGGTGAAGGGAGGTTGATGTTATCCTTGCTCAGATTAGAAACCTGTTTGAGCACCCTTTATTATGTACCTAATGCTATTGGGTCTCTTGCTTATCGGTCTCCTACTGTTCGGTCTAGTGAGCTTTCGGTAAAGTGCTTTTCGGTCTAATGATTTCGTTTCCTTTACAGTAAACTACTTGAAAGTGATACAAGACAGAATATATAAAAAATGCGAAGAACAAGTAGTATCATAGACGCAGATTAGATTCCGCGATGCCTTAGGCACCCGAAAGGCTCTATTCGCTGTCCAAGTGCTTATGCAACGATGCAGGGATCACTGTGATATGTTTATTTGTTTTATTGACTACAAATAAGCATTTGATAGAGTAAAACATGATAAACTCATAAACATCTTGAAAGAAGTGGTTAGATAATAGAAACTTGAGTATCCTATATAATTTATATTACAACCAAACTGTCAATATTAAAGTGGACAACAAATTTATAGAGGCAGTCTCTATAGATAGAGGAGTAAGGCAATGATGCATTCTGGCCCCGGTGTTGTTTAATATACACTCTGAATATATCTTTGAGCAAGCGCTGGGAGAACTAAAGGAAGGCGTATTAGTCAACAGAATGGGTCTAAACATTAGATATGCCGACGACGCAGTAGTTCTTGCAGATAGTCTAGATGGTTTGCAAAGAATAATGTCGCGCATATCAGATATCAATAGAGAACATGGATTTGATATCAATACGAAAAAAACAAAGTACATGGTAGTCATTAAGCGCGAAATATTAAATACACAGCTTTTGGGTAACCAACAACCAATTGACAGGGTGGACAACTAAACAAGTAAAATACCACTCAAGTGAAATAAAACAACGCATAGGAAAAGCGAGATCAGCGTTCATAACGATGAAGTCACTTTTAAGAAGTCACGATTTACCACTTGCTACCAAAATCTCTATCATAAGATGCTATGTATTTTCTACGTTATTATACGGAGTAGAATCCTGAACACTTTCCGAAGCTTCTTTAAGAAAACTCGAGGTATTCGAGATGTGGTGTTACAGACGCATGTTAAGAATTTCGTGGGTAGATCGTGTGACTAATGTTGAGGTCCTGCTTAGAATAGTCAAGGAATACGAGATAATTAACACCATCAAAGTGGGCAAACTCGAATATCGTGGCCATGTTATGAGGAATGAACAGAAATATGGCTTGTTGCAACTCATTCTTCAGGGCAAGGTATTTGGAAAGAGGACCAGGGAGAAGAAGAATATCTAGGCTTCAAAACCTAAGAAATTGGTTTAATACATCGACAACCACACTATTCAGAATAGCAGCAAGCAAAGTTAGGATAGCCATGCTGATCGCCAAAATCCGGAACGGATAGGCACCGTAAAAAGACGAAGTTACAAATGTTCATTGCTACTGAATATCATTTGCATTTTTGCTTGTTATTTTTAACCTTATTTTAATTACTGATAGAAGCAAAATGTGATCAGCTTGTATATATGGCCCCGGACAAGTTTTCTCGGTAGTGATGGAATTTCTAAAAAGCCTATTAATTGCGAAGTATTCTATTTATTTTCATGCCCATACCACAATATTCTTAGTATCAGCCAGTGACCTCCATTTATATACCCTTCTGTGGTAGTTTGAAGTAACTATTCATGATTGCGAATTGTATTTTCTAGCAGAATTTTAACTCTTCCCTCTCCTAATGCGATGCTAAAAGTTAAAGCCTTCAATTTATACATTTTAAAATTTAACAGTTTTATACTCTGTATTTTAAAGCTGTCACATTAATGTCTTATAAACAAAAAATACAAAAAGGTATTTTGTAGATAAAAAACTTATTTTTGAACTGTTGTTTATTAAACGAAGTAAACAAAACTGTTAACATTGAAAGAACAATACCATGTCCCCATAACTCATACACTTAATTTATTAAAGGAACGCTTTAATAAAAAAGTCCGAAAATATTAATTATTACAAACATGATTAAGAAGTGTGGCTTTCCCACAAAATGCCCTTTTTCCATTTAGAAAATTAGAAACCTTCGAATTAATTAACCGTATCCACTTTATTTCTTTTTATACACTCCTCCAGTCCTCTTCGAGTTGTTCGCCAGAGTCATCATATTTCCGAAGGAAAATTGAACCGGATCAACACCTCGGCCCTCGCCAATGACCTCGTTTTCCCTAATGCCATATTGCCCTAATTAGTGACACCTAGCTGTTTGCTAAGGGAAGCAACAGATGCGGACTAACGCCACTTGTTTTCGTTTCTTTTTAATACCAATTTGATTAATACTAACATTAAGGCTAAGCTATATAAGATTGGGAGGTTAATAACCTTACAAATTGTAAGACAAAAATGAAAATGTACGGAATAAATTTTAATACTACTTAGGCTATTGATTATGTATTTTATAAAGGAACTACAAGGTAAACGGGGTTTTACTGTTTCATATAGTCAATGCACCTTCACCTAAGGGTGAATTAGGATGAGTTCTATGCACCTTCGGTACAAACACGTCTACACGAAAATGGTTCCAGGTTAAATTTACTATCGAAACAGTACATTTTAAAGGCAAAAATATTTTTTTTTTTTAAAAATATATTTAAAAGAAAAGCAAGAAAAAATCACGAAAGATGATAATTTTGTTTTTTACCCCATAACTTTTTTCTACGGGGATATATTTAACATTCATAGAAAAAAAACTTCCATCCTTCCTCTTTAAAATGACGTTCGGTATATCTCTCTGTTAGTTACACTTTCCAAAATATGATTTTTCAAAATTCGTCACTCACTGCGATTTTGGCCCATTTTCCTTGTTACTTCTTAAACATTGTTCTATAACTTTTTTCTACGTAGCTTTAGGTATATGCAATGTTACATTTAATAGGAAGAAACGTCAATTACCTTTAAAATGGTAAATTGCTATTTTTCAAACAACAAACAATAAATTTTCAAAAATGTTAGGGCAAAAAGAGTCTAATGCTCGTAATCTTATTGAAGGTGTTTATTTATAGCAGTTTGCGGATGACCGGTTTCAGCACTCACAATACATATGCCATCGTCAGGCCCATCAAAAAGTGAACAAGATATCAGTACATGAACTGTATAGTATACAATGTGGTGTTAAATTGTAATTAAGAGGCCCATGTGTCTTCTTCGATTTCAAACTTATTTAGGTGTTTATCATATCATGTAACTCAGTTGCCTACGTACTACGTGTTCTGATGTGTCTCTTGATTAGTAAAGTATGTGTGAGAGATCAAGAATTAGATAATATAATGGCAATACAAAAAATATATGACAAAAAAACAAAGTTGGTTCTTGACTGCACAGACGAAAAAGACAAATTTTTCCTGGATTTAAAAACAGGATTTTTCCTTTTAAATTACACAATTGGCACCACAAATGCAGTCAAGAACCAACTTTGATTTTTTTCTTCATATATTTTTACATTGCATTATTTTATCCAACTCTTGATCTCTCACACACATACTTTACTAATCAAGAGACATATCAGAACACCTAGAAAACTGAGTTACATGATAAACACCTATATGAGTTTGAAATCGAAGAAGACCCATGAGCTCTAAATTACAATTTAACACCACATTGTACACTGTACAATAGGTACTTGTACTGATTTCTTCTTCAGTTTCTGATGGGCCTGACGATGGCATATATATTGTGAATGCCGGAACACCTTCAATAAGATTGTGAGCATTAGACTATTTGTACCTCAACATTTTCATGACTTGCTCGTACCAGTAACGATTTCATCATTTAATTTTCAAATTCTAGCTATCATCTATGCTTTTGGGCATGGAATCTTACATGTCCATTAACCCAGCTCACGGATCACAGAGTCACCTTCTCTATCTCTTCAATAGGCCGGAGTGAATAGATGGCTTAGTTCAAATTGGGACCCAGTTCTGTGCCCAAAAAACTGGTTCTTGAATTCAAGACTAGTTTTAAATCCTGAAAAAACTAAAGCTGTATTCTTTAAAACATACCGAGGTCCAGACACACCTGACAATATTAACCTAAATGAACATCTGATACCCTTTTCTGAGTATGTCAAATGCTTAGAGGTTTTGATTGACCAAAACTTAGATTTCACATATCATATCGAGAATCTTTGCAAAGAACTAATCAGAGCTTGTTATGGTTTGAGAATTCTTGTAAAAAATGTTAACATAAATGTAGTAAATTATTTTTATTTTTCTAATTTTTATTCGAGAACTCGATATAACATCATAGTATGGGGAGGTAGTAGTCCTTTTAACGAAGCTTTTAAAATACAAAAAAAAGCAGTACGTGTCATGAAGCAATTAAAATACTCTGAATCATACAGGAGTCATTTTAAATCCCTAAAGTTACTCACTATAGCCCTATACATATATAAGTATTTCAAACTCGTATTTACCAACAAGCAGTAGGTACTTTGAACCATTTAACATATCCCACAACTTTGACACCAGAAACAAGTTCAACTACAATATCCCTTATCATAGGCTCACATTACTGGAAAAAGGAGCTTTATATGCAGGTATACAAGTCTACAACCACCTGCCTCTACATTTGAAGATATCTGATGATATCTCCATGATAAAAAGGGAGATTGTAAGCTTTTTGCGTTAATTAGAACCGTATACAACAAACGATTTTATGAATAGTACATGGAACTAACATATCTAAATGTACCTATATAAACTTATGTAAGTACCACTTGCTAATTATTGTTTTTTTACCTTTATGTAAATGTCATAATTAAACCTGTATTAGTCCAGGAACCGAAGCTTTTCACCTCGCAATTTTTACAGAATAGATCGATTTGCTTGAAAATTTGAGAATAAGTAGTGGAAAGTCCAGGGATCAAAATCTATATGATGCCGAAAGGCGCTTTTACCATTGGGGTGGTTGCCACCCCATCTCGGGGATGGAAATTTTTAATTATATTTTGACCGCAAAAGTTGATAAAACATTCATTCTAAGCAAAAAATGTTCTATACAATTTTTTGATAAAATTAATAGTTTTCGGTTTATTCGCTATCGAAAGTGTTAGTTTTATATCGAAAAAATCAATGGTTTTCGATATACTCATTTACGTTTCACTCAATTTTTGACGTAGAAAAAATTTCTTCAAACCAAGTTCTTGGGGATTAAATAACCTACAATTTCATATTTAAATATTTTTCGTATCTCTGATGCTAATCTTTCTATTCTGAAGAAAATCGCATTTTTTACCAAACTACAAAATTTCGTTATTCGCTTTTACCTCCATTTTTTTGAAAAACTAATCATTACAAGCCAATCCAACTTCTAGAATCTATTACTAATACATAAATAAAGAAGAACGAATAAGGTAAATGACTAAACACACCGCCAACTTACATTATTATGCTTCCAATTGGATTTCTCCTTTTTTTTTTCAAAAAAATATATTGATTTTTTAACCGTAACTATTTTATTTTATATCTTAGAAAGTTTGTTAAAAAAGAATTTTATAGGTTTTTACAAGATCTATAAGGCTGTTAAAACTAAATATTTTTTAAATCCTCAGTAACAAAAAAAGGTGACTTTGAAAGGGTTGATAAAGGTGGTTTTTGTATGTTATTACAAGTTTTAATTGTCAATAGCTCACTCAACTTTTGCTGTAGAAATAATTTTTGTAAAGCGAGTTCTTGGGAATTAAATGAGCTTCAATTTCATATTTAAACATTTTTTCGTATCCCTGACGCTAATCTTTCTATTCTGAAAGTAAAGGCATAGTTAGTCTAAGCCGGCCAAACTTCTAGAACCTATTAATAATACATAAGTAATGAAGACCAAATAAGGCCAATCACTAATTTTAATTAGGGTGGAGATTAGGAGGTTTTATCTGATCACTTTTTCGCTGAAAAAAAAAATAGGAACTGACATTCTTTTCATTATAAGTCACTTAATTTTTGAGCTAGACTTTTTTTTTATTTCTGGAGATAAATATTTTTAAATACTTTAAATTAGTTTGAACAAGTTGTCCCTAAAAATGCATATTTTCCCGTCTTTTGACTTTGTAACTACAATATCTAGCATTTGACGAAGAAGAGCTAACATATTTATAATACAGTATAGCTCGATTACTGTTGGTCTTAAAGAATATTTAAAAAAAGGGTTTTGTTTATTTTTCCAAAAGGTTCATTTTTGTTAAACAAAATTGTTTTGCGAAAGCGAAAACTTTTTGAGTTATTAGCAGAAAACTGATTAAAAATATTGATTTTTTTTATATAATACTAACATTTTTGATAGCGAATAAATCGAAAACTATTTTATTAAAATAAAATAATTTTATTAAAAAAGTCTTTGCTTAGAATGAATGGTTTTACCAACTTTTACGGTAAAAATATATTAAAAAACTTCCACCCACGAGATAGGGTGCCCACCACCCCCATGGTAAAAGAGCCTTTCGGCCTCATATAGATTTTGATCCTTGGACTATTCACTACTTATTCTTAAATTTTCAAGCTAATCGATCCATTCTGTAAAAATTGCGAGGTTTTGTCCTATTTTAAGCTTCATTACTTGAACTAGGTATATCTTTGACTGGCTTTATACATTACTTTTTTTTTAAACTTTATGTATTTAAGTGTAATAAATTTTATTATTATTTATTATTATAATTTAATTTTTATTACCCATTTATTATATCAGATAATAATCATATACTATGTAAAAAACTTTCATCTTGTATAATTTTTTTGTAGGGGCAATATCTCTCGAGTTACAGGCGAAAGTATAAACGCAAAAAGCAAAAATTTTCGATGTTTTTTCAGATTTTGTGTGAAAGGTTTTCGACTGATGCATATCGTGATTATTGAACCTCAAATGATGTCAGCAAAAAAAAATAGACTTACAGAAAATGTTCTTATATTAAGAGGAAAGGAACATTTTGACGTCCGTCAAAATTTTCAAGTTATTTTAATGTAATCATTTTTTTCGAATCCTGAGAAAACTAATAAATATTTTTGAAAAATTTAAACGCAGGATGAAAGATTACTTTATTACCGAGGGCCGAAAGTCTCTTAGAATGAATAAAAAGTTTCTTTTGAATGAGATATTTGAAATTAAAAATCACACTAAATTTTCTCTTAGTTTTTCACTCCTGTAACTTATTAAAATAAACATTATAGAAGTTTTCAGGGACTTTCGGCCCTCGGTAATAACGTAATGTTTCATTCTGCGTTTATATTTTTCAAAAATATTTATTAGTTTTCTCAGAATTCGAAAAAAAAAATCCATTTAAATAGCATTGAAGCCGAAAGTTCGTACCCATCCACTTTTTAATGCCTTTAAAAAGAATAACAAGTTCATATTTCCGGCCCACATGTATAACCACATTCACAACACTTCGTACAAAGCTAATGTTTGATTTATTATCATTTAAATCACAATTGAAAGCTTTATCATAAAATATTTACCATATTCCTTCCTCACGGACATACATGTTTCGACAGAACATAACAAATCGTGATTTAAGTGCTTCACTCATTTCCTTTTCCTTTTACCGCCTGTTCGTTTGTCATCTGAGACCATTTCTTGAAATTGAGTTATTCAGTATGTTCTGACCGCTCCTGTCGTCAAGAGATTAGTTTAGGGTATTTTCTTAACAAAAGGGGTTTTCCTGGTTGTTTGTCTGTAAATACGAGTACCAATCTCGAATTTTGTTTACTTAGTGGGAATTGTCTGCGAAAAGCTTGTTTTGCATTTTCAATTTGGCTTAGACATACTACACCAGATGGATATTTAAATAGAGATGTACAAGTAAATACGTTTTCAGCGGTATACAAAATTTGTCTCTCCTCGTACAAGTAAGTCCCAGTTTATTTAACGTTAAATTTGTTTTAAATGCCGACAAACATTCTTTCATGAAAGCAAAACAAAAAGAATGTGTGTACTTTGTACGCAAGTAAGAAGTTATACTTCTATTATATTATTTCTTAAAAACAAATATACTTTTTTGCACGATTGATCATTTTTGACTGTTTACCGTGACAGATTTTACGTCAGTAGGTGACATTTATTAGCAACTCGACGATAAGTAATCCAACTCGACGGTAAGTACTCCAACTCGACGGTAAGTAATTCACTTACCGTCGAGTTAAAAAATCTTTTAATTTTAATTTATTTTTTGAAAGAATAAAGAAAACTAACGAATTATTTATTAATATTGAAACTTATGGTACAATTTGTTAATTTTTCTCTTCAAATACGCGATCAAAGTTGAAAACTTGGAAATATCAATGCCATCATAAAGAAAAACGGTGGATTTAATCATTGAATATTCTGCCCAGAGGCTTCCAGGAGCTTTCAACTGCATATGTCTTTGAACGAAATATGCCTATAGAGTCTTTTCTTCGATTCTTAAATTCTTGCCTTCGCACCATTTTTAAAACTTTGGTAGGTATTTTGATAACGGATTTTGGATTTTTCGGGAATAATTGCGGAACACCCTTCTTCCCAAGCCCGTTCAATTTCTTCAAATTCACTTTCGCTCATATTTTAATTTATAATAATCAAAATTGTACTTAAAATTATTGACAACTAAATAAAAACTCAATTCTCCATTGTTGTTACACCCTAGTTACTACCTATCAACCAAAGTATCTATATTGATAAAATGAATGAAACTAGTCAATATGACGAAAATATTTAATTTTATAATTTATAATGGTATCAATGGTGCAAAAAACGTTATAAGCATGTCGAACGTTAAGGGTAACCGATCTCAGACAATAATGGGAGTCGTCGATCCGATCCTCCTCCAAACAATTGTCTTCGATCGGTATAAAACCCTTACCGTTCTCCATACTTAATATACTATAAACAGTTTGTTTTAATTTTTGAAGTTATACTTCTTTACGCGCGATATGAGGGTGAATTTTAATAGGATTAAAACCTTTGATCCCGGCGCAGTGGCATTACAACTTTGTTCTGATTGGATGTTCAAATGACATGACAAAAATTATCCAATATGGCAGCTGTGGCACAGCTGTGGGACTGTGGTTTGGTTATGTATGGTTGTTGCGTTTTAAAATTTGTAGGAAGAGAAACAACAAACAAAAAGTTAGTTAATGGTTATACTGCCTTTTTAAATAGTTTTCATATTATATTTTTGGACTTATTAACATAGAAGAGATGATTGTTGCATGCCAATGTGAAAGCCCATCAAACTGTGACTAGTATGAGTGCCGCAAAATTACTGATAAAAAACCTATTAGCTCGAAGGCGCAGAGAACTGTGGATAACAACAATCAACCGTGACGATCTACGATCTCGCTTATTCAAAGCTAAAGGATCTTACACTGGTAAGTGTTTTAAAAATAGTTGATCAAATTTTGTTATGATATTTGAACATAGCCACTTTGCACGATGCAAGTGATTGCGAAATTTATTAGTCGTTATACGGGCTCTGATTGGGTGTTGAAATTATCTGTAAATAATAAATAATTAAGTATATTCAAATAGGAAATAAGCCACAATTTTACCTAAAAATGATTTTATTAACGTTTCGACGCCCAAGTCGGGTGTCGTTGTCAAAATACAAATGAATACTAAATAAACAAAAATGTTGTTGCTTAGTAAAAAATTCTTCTAATAATTTATTTAATCTGACTCATTTATATCGGCAAATCAGACACGTATTATACATTTTAAAGTAGACGACTTTAAAATGATATTGCCAATATTGATGAGTTGCGTTCCTGGGACGACTTTACTAAAAGATAGTTCATTCGATTACATGAAATCAATCCCAACTCAAGAATATCCGCCACAAAAAATCATAGCATGTGATCTGTCTTTAAAAAGACAACCAAATGCAACGGTGGCACTGAAATTCTCGTGTTAGAGATTCCATAGTAAATCACGAGGGAAAACCAGGAAAACCTCGTGATACTATCCTGACATCGTAAGTATTTGGGTTTACATTTAGTTTACTCTCAAAACTAATACCAAATTCTGACTTGATATTTTAAATTTTAAATAATACTAAAATACTAAATATGTACTAACTCGATATGTTACCGATTTACTAATTGTGGTATTTTCTTTCTATTGACTTCCTCCTTTAATATGGGTAACCACATCCTACTGCATTCTACCGAGGAATTTGCGACACAATTGGTTTCATTTAGCATAATTAGAGCCGCTTCTTTGATTTTTCTCTTTTTACTATCTGCTTCTTTTAGGACTATACTTGAATCTCTCCACTGAAAAAAAAAGAAGCAGATTGTAAAAAGAGAAAAATCAAAGAAGCGGCTCTAATTATGCTAAATGAAACCAATTGTGTCGCAAATTCCTCGGTAGAATGCAGTAGGATGTGGTTACCCATATTAAAGGAGGAAGTCAATAGAAAGAAAATACCACAATTAGTAAATCGGTAACATATGATTTCTTTGATGATTTCCTGACAGATCGACATTACAAAGTTAGAGTTGGCGAATCTTTCTCACAGGACAGGTTAGTGGAAAGTGGAGTGCCGCAGGGTTCTGTCCTTGGACCTCTGCTTTTTACGGTTTATACCAGCGATGTTCCTTCCTATGTTTCAAGTAAAATATCGTTATATGCTGATGACACAAAAATATATGCCAATCCTATCACAAACCAGTTAGCCCTCCAAAGAGACTTGGACTCTATTTTTACTTGGTGTTCCCAATGGTTACTACCCTTAAACACAGAAAAATGTGTAGTGCTTAGAATTGGTAAAAACAATCCACTTGTGCCGTACTTCGTTAACGGACAACCATTAGATTCAGTGTTCTCGTATAACGACCTCGGTGTTATTGTAAACAGCAGCCTAACGTGGTCCGACCATATTCAGTCTATTTGTAAACGTGCGAACTCCAGACTATATCTTATTCGGAGGTGTTTTTCGAGAGCTTCAATGCAGTCATTCTGTAAACTTTACACTATTTACATAAGACCGATTCTTGAATATGCTGGCCCAACGTGGTATCCTGATTTGGTTCGAGACAAAATTTTGTTGGAAAACGTCCAAAGAAAAGCCACTCGAATTCCATTGGGACTGAGAAGACCTTCCTATGAAGAAAGGCTCAGTATGGCCCACCTAACTTCTTTTGGACTTCGCCGACAACGCGGCGACTTAATAACCACATTTAAAATATTAAAATTTAATTTCGGAAATCTCGACGAAATTTTTACAATCAATCAAGATGAACGCCTTAGAGGTCACCAATTTAAACTGAAAAAAGAGAACTTTTGTACGAGACCAAGACAGAATTTTTTACCAAATAGAGTTTTCGATATTTGGAATAACCTGGATGATAACATTGTCTCAGCCCCCTCTACCAACACATTTAAAAACAGACTTGACAGTTTTCTATTATAGTTAAAATATTTTTTTATGTAAACCCAAATTATATCTTTTTTTTTGTTGTTGTTGTTTTTTTTTTATTGTTGTTGTTTTTTTT
The DNA here is from genome assembly GCF_917563875.1 of Diabrotica virgifera virgifera. Taxonomy (NCBI): domain Eukaryota; kingdom Metazoa; phylum Arthropoda; class Insecta; order Coleoptera; family Chrysomelidae; genus Diabrotica; species Diabrotica virgifera. The sequence goes on along the minus strand of NC_065450.1, from coordinate 229,985,960 downwards.
ATTGTATTTACTCGTAGGTTACTTATGTAATTTCTTTGTTTTTGGGCATAATAGGGACTTGTCCCTCTGCCCTTGTTTATGTATAATAATAATAATAATAATAATAATAATATCGAGTTAGTACATATTTAGTATTTTAATATTATTTAAAATTTAAAATATCAAGTCAGAATTTGGTATTAGTTTTGAGAGTAAACTAAATGTAAACCCAAATACTTACGATGTCGGGATAGTATCACGAGGTTTTTCCTGGTTTTCCCTCGTGATTTACTATGGAATCTCTAACACGAGAATTTCAGTGCCACCGTTGCATTTGGTTGTCTTTTTAAAGACAGATCACATGCTATGATTTTTTGTGGCGGATATTCTTGAGTTGGGATTGATTTCATGTAATCGAATGAACTATCTTTTAGTAAAGTCGTCCCAGGAACGCAACTCATCAATATTGGCAATATCATTTTAAAGTCGTCTACTTTAAAATGTATAATACGTGTCTGATTTGCCGATATAAATGAGTCAGATTAAATAAATTATTAGAAGAATTTTTTACTAAGCAACATTTTTGTTTATTTAGTATTCATTTGTATTTTGACAACGACACCCGACTTGGGCGTCGAAACGTTAATAAAATCATTTTTAGGTAAAATTGTGGCTTATTTCCCATTTGAATATACTTGATTATAAAAATGCCACAAGAAAATAGCTTCAGAACAACATTAATAAATAATTGTTCAATATGAAGGTAAACAAATGTATAATATATTAGTTTTATTGTTGTGAGGACAGAAACAAAAAAGTTTATAATTGTAGTGATTTTTAAATAGTTTTTAAAGCAACAGGTACGTAATAATTGTAAATGTATCATAGGTACCTACCTATTTGAACCTACCATAATACATAGTATGTAATACTTTTATTAACATAATTTGATTACCATCAAAATTTCTATCAATATTCACTTAATACATTGTTTTCTTACTCTATATTTTGTTGTATTTTTTCAATTCTAAATCATTTCAATTTAAAATCAAAATAATTTGATTTAAATAATTCAAAAATGTCAAAAGTTTAATCCGTTTAGTTAGTCGATCTTCGCACATATTGACACACTGTCTCCGTGGCGAAGCGTTTAATGCGAGTGAACCCCAATACAACGCCAATACCAGCCGCGCTGATAAGTTGGTTCGAATCCCAATAGAAGCTTTTATTTTTTTATTTTTTTATACATTTTATGAATGTAAGTATATTTATTATATAATTTTATTTTCAGAAAATACGTATTTAGTTAAAAAAATTTCCGACAATTAATGTTCAGAAATCATTTGTCGCATTTTTGTCGTGTTTGTGTGTGTTTTATTCTTTTATTATTTTAATTTTTGGCACTGTTTTAATAAAAATGTTTGAGAAGTAGTAAGTATAAATTAGTTTAATATTTAAATAAAATATAAATAAAAAGTATATTAATTTCGTTTTTAATCATATAATCATAATAGAAGTATAACTCCATACGTGCGTACAAAGTACACACACATTCTTTTTTTTAAACACCAAAATAATTTTGTGCTTACCGCTTTCAAAAAAATTAAAAAAAGTATAGGATTGCACTGGATTCGAACTCAAGACCTCTCGATCTCTGGCCGAATGCTATACCAAATACGCTACGAGGACTATGTCTGTATCGGTTCTGACGTACCTAGTGACAATTCACGGTAACAAACAGACAAGGTGAAGTATAATAAAAATATACAGTAAAATGTTTTAATAATACTCATCTTACTTCTGAGGAAGACAAATCCAAAGACACAAAAATTATAATAAATATATTTACTAAAAACACTAATATATTCTTTTCACACCTTTTGTTGCACTGATATATTTATACATAACTAGAAAGATTTAGCAACTATACGCCATACTGTCTGTGTGCGCATGCGCGCAGTATTATGAAATTTTACTCTCAATCGCGCCTAAAGCAGTATAACTTCAAAAATAGATCCCGAAGATAACCTAAGAAGAAATAGCAGAATTAGAGAATACTGTTTTGATGATTGATCAATTCTAAAAGGAATTAAGTAGTAAAGTAAGTAAAACTGTGGGAGCACTAAACAAAATTATGAAATTTTAGTTAATATCCTAGAATACAAAAATCAGGATTCACAAAACGAGTGTGCAACCTTCGAAAACTTAGGTGTTTAGTCAGAAAAATACAGAAATTAAAACAATGGGAAAGAAAGATTTTACGCAAGATCTATGGAGGAGCAAACGACAAAAACGGTATATGGAAAAGAAGAATAATAAACGAGTAAATGAAAAAAGGAAATAATGAAGCTCTACAATCAACAAAGCATAATAGAATAAGTAAAATCACAAAGAGCACATTAGACAGAACATGTTTATAAGATGTCCACAAACAGACATACCAAAAAATACGAAAAACAGATAGAAATAGAAGAACCAAGACCATAAAAGAAGTGGTTAAAAGAGGCTAAAACCGGATGCAAGGAGACTCAGTGTTCTGAACTGCAAGGAAAAGACTAAAAACAGAAATGAGTGTCCTGAAATCATTAACCAGTTCTGTTTATAGATGGAATAGTTCTGGAACATTCACTCACTCTCTCAGATTTTGAAGCTAAGATATTCTTCTTCGCCCTGGTTCTCTCTTTCCAAATACCTTGCACTGAAGAATTACTTGCAGTAAGCCATATCTCCGTTCATTCATCATGACATGGCGTTCATATTCATCATGAATATGTTCTAATTTGCGCTCTTTTATTGTGTTTAATCTCGCATTCCTTGTTAATTCTACGTAGGATCTCAATATTAGGCACACGATCCACCCATGAAATTCTTAACCCGCGAGTAGTCGCGCGGTGAGATAGAATCTCAATTTTTATCCTTTTTCGCGATAACTTGATAAAAAATTTTGCAATTTTGGAAAAATTTCGTAGGTGCCTCGAGGAAGGGTGTAGTAATGCGCAGGAAATTTTTTTCTTCTTCTTTTTGTGGAATTTATGGCTTTGGGGAGAGCCAATTAGTTTTAAAATGCATCTCTAACACCACATCTCGAAGGCCTTGAGTTTTCTTAAGCTTCACCAGAGACATGTACGCTTTTGAAGCTTTTTTCAGGACTGTTTTAATTCGTAATAAAAAGTCTGGAATACTTTGTCTCTTATTTGGCTGCTCTGAGTGCGTATATTTGGATTATATTGGTTTTTTTATTGGATCTTTATTTTTATTTTTATTGGATAACTTTATACTGTATTTTAAACACTAAAAAGATCTAAATTTAATAATAATATTAAATCCACCATATTTATCTATTATACCGTTAAAAGAAAGCAGCAGCAAAATTATCATTTTTTTAAATTTCTCTAATAACAAGTTCAAATTTGAATAATAAGCTTGACTTAGTTAGCATTCATCTATTCTATTCGTAGCCGTCTCCCGTTGATATTTTAAGACAGGGCAAATATTATTCCAAGGCAGTGAATTATACAGTTGCATAAGTTAAAGTGATACCTTTGGCAATTTGTAATCCGAACAGAATTACTTTCTAAAGCAACGTCAAATATTGTCAGACTCCGAGATTAATACACAAAAAATAATATCGATCTGTTGAGAGTTCAGAGAGAAAGAGAGGAGAAAGACAAAAAGTAATTAAGAATGACTGTAAAATAAATGAGCTTCCAAAGCATCTAAAAACAGACAGAGCAAAATTACCCAGAACTAAAAACAAACAAATCAGATTGGTATTAGACAAAAAGTACATAATCAAGGACGTCAAGGTCGTTGAAAATTTCAGTTTTGTCCCATGTCTACCATGTTTGCCAGTTTTATTTGCCAACTTAGTTCTCTTATTCGCATCTTTTTTATATGAGATTAAAATTTGAATCTATCTTGTGCTTCTTCCAAGTATTTTTATTTCATGTTTCCTTCTTGAATTTTACTTGTGTGCTTTTTATACAAGATTTACATCATGTAGAATTTTTTTGGTTCGTTTATGAACTCATTAAATAAAACTAAAAAGTGGCATTTATCTAAGATTATAGTTAACGAAAACATTATAATAAATTGGCTTAAATTTTCGACTTTCAAGTAGAAAATAATTTAATCACTTTATATTCCACTACTCAAAGATCACATTTTCATCATCATTCTCCTTGCCGTATTCCTAGGCGCAGCCGGTTTCACTAATTGCATTTCTCCATAAAATTTTGTCTTTGATCATATAAACATCAATCCCCTTTACCGACATGTCCGGCCTAAGCGTCTCCCACCGAGTCTTTTTTGGTCTTCCTCTCCTGCTTCTTTCAAGAACTTGCAGTTCAGCAATTCTTCGCATTGGGTGAATACTGTCTTGACGTTGAACATGACCAAACCGTCTTAACGTATGCTCTCTCATCTTAGCATTGGTGCCACACCTAGACTTCCCTCATTTTTAATTTTTTTGTGTCACTCCACTCATCTAGCTGAGCATTCTCATTTCCGCCACATGCATTTCCGCAAAAACCCAACATCCAGTTCTGTACAAAATAGTCGGTCTTATGGCTGTTTTATAGAATTTTCCCTTTAGCTTCGTTGGAATTTTTCTGTCACGTAACACACCACTCGCTTCCTTCCACTTCATCCATCCAGCCCTAATTCTAATGCATGCATTTCCATCTATATCTCCATTACGTTGTAATACCGATCCTATGTACTTAAAATTATTGCATTTCACAATCATTCCTCCATCCACAGATATAACTTTATTTTTGTAGTAACTCCATCTTTAAATGAACATTTCACATACTCTGTTTTTGTCCTATTAAGTTTTAAACCTTTTTCCTCCAGAGCCACTGTTCTATCTTTTGTTCTAAATTGCTTTTACTATTTCCTACTAACACTACATCGTCAGCATACATTAAGCACCATGGAATGTTACCCAGTAGTTTCGCTGTTATCTGGTCCAAAATTAATGAGAATAAATAAGAACTAAGCACCGAGTTCTGGTGCAATTCTACTTTCACATGAAATTTACCAGTCTCTCCCACACGTGTCCTAACACTAGTCGTTACTCCCTCATACATATCCCTCACAATCTTTACATATTAACCAGGGACTCCCTTCTCATTGAGTGTCCACCACAGAATCTCTCGAGGAACTTTATCATATATTATGCTTTATCAAGATCAATGAGTACAATATGAGCGTTTTACTCTTTATTCCTCTTATTGTCCATCAATTGTCTTATAATGAAAATTGCATCTCTTGTTCATCTGCCCTGTATAAAGTTAAATTGATTACCGAATATTCAGGTTTCTCCACGTATCCGTTTATCAATTACTCTCTTCCATATTTTCATGGTGTGACTAAAGCCTTGGTTTCCTCGAAAACGGCACCGAAAAACTGCGACCGTAACACTGCGATGAATGACGTCATAAAAAACTGTACCATGCAAAATAATAGCGGTGGTTTCCAAGGATGCGTTGGAAGCCACCGCTTGCTAAGTTTACACATTTCATTGTCGCAGTGAAGAACCTTGAATTTGTCACCGTAATCTGATGTCATTCATCGCAGTATTACGGTCGCAGTTTGTCGGTGCCGCTTTCAAGGAGACCCAGGCTTAAGTAGTTTTATAGCCCTGTAGTTTGTACATTGTTATATGTCCCTTGTGTTTGTAAACAGGTACTAATATACTGTTTTTCCATTCGTCTGGCATTTGTGCAACTTCCATAATTCTATTAAATAAACTCAACTTGTTTCTGTCTCTCCTAATGATTTCCATACTTCCCTAGAAATATCGTCGGGTACAACTTCCTTTCTGTTCTTTTATTTTCGAAGGGCCACTTCCTCGTTTGTTATTTTGGTGACCATTGCTGTTACTGTCTCCGTTAACTCAACAGGTTTTCTGTAAACTCAAAGACCGTATTGTATGTTTTATTAATATTATCAAAGTACAGGAATACCAAATCATTATATATCTGAATGTCTTGTATTCCTGCCCATTTTGCAAATTTCCTTCTTGTTTTTCTCAGAAAAGGCTTGTGTCTGAGTTTGTTTTTAAATGGCAATCTAAACATTCCCCGGAAATTCAAGCTTTTAGTTAATTAAAACAAAAACATATTGTCTTACGCAGCGATATGGTTAAATGTGTCTTTATTCTAAACAGCAAGAACAATAGCCCTGAGAGGGTTTTGTGGAAGTTGTCGGGAGGAAACTTCTTGGGAATTTCTAAATGGCTGACGGGGTATTGAGATAAAATAATAAAAACGAAAATATTGAAATTTTCTAACATAAATATTTGGAGTAGGAGGTAATTTTTAGGTATTTATTTTTAATACTGAAAATTTAAACAAGAAACCACAAATGTTAATTAAAATTGAATTCGAATGATACTTCAAGGGCTACAAAACTCTAACGATTGTTTATGTAAACTCACGACTTATAAAAAGAAATCTGGAATGATTAAATCGGGTGATCTGGTAGGCCAGTACAAATTACCAAAACGAGAGATTAAGCGACCCGGAAATGCTTCTTTCAGATTATAGTTTATGACTCAAGTGGGTGTACCGTGGCACCATTCTGTTGGAACCATGTTCTCCACTCCTAACCCTCTATACTCCGTCTACCGAACAGACGGAGTAATAAAGTGAATAGATCATAATATTTCTTCAAAATACCTTAACGCACGGCCTTGTACACAATACCGATAACACCAATTACCGAATACCTTGTTATCGGTATTTTGTAGAAGGCCGTGCGTTAAGGTATTTTGAAGAAATATTGTATTTATTCACGTGATTACTCCGTCTGTTGCGTAGACGGAGTATAGTGCCCATTTTTTTAGTACCACTACCAAATTTCACACTAAACTAAAAAGTACAGAGTAAAAATCTGTCTGATCGGCTAAATTTTTAACAACTCGGTGCTTATCCGATCTAGTCAAGAGGCTGGTTTGGGTATTTCTGCCATAAAATACCTAAAAAGTAAGTCTGGAAACTGTTATTTCGGTCTACCTTGAGGCGGAGTAGGGCACTAGAGGACTAATTTATCAAACTGAGGAAAACAATTTTTGCAATGATGGCTCTATAGCACGGGTCGTCTACAGTCGTTGTTTGGCAAGTCTAATTATATGCATAAATTAAAAAGCATAAACCATCTTAAACAAGCACATTGGTAACACACTTCTCGCGGAACATAACACTTGACATTGCGTCTGCCACCTCACCACCCGGAGCTGAACTATATTGAAAAAAGGAATATGTGTGTACTTTGTACGCACGTAAGAAGTTATACTTCTACTACATATTATGTGATTTTTAAGACGATACCAAAAATTTAAAAAAATAAAAGAATAAAACGCACACAAACACATTGAAAAATGCCACAAAGAAAAAATGATTTCTGAACGATAATAATGGTTGGCAAAAATTTTAAATACGCATTTTCTGAAAAAAAAAAATTATATAACAAATATACTTACAATCATAAAATGCATAAAAAAATAAAAACTTGCATCGGGAATCGAACCCGTGAATTTCGTGGCGCTTTGATTCGTAATCGAAGCCTAGACTCACTCGTCCTATTCCACATTATTTGTCATGTGGAAAAATAGGGTAACTGAACGTTTTACTGTTTGACAATTGTTTAGAATATAATTAAATTATGTAGTTTAAATTTTGTGGAAGAAAATATAAAAATATAACAAAACAGTAAGAAAACAATATATTAGATGAAGATTGGTAGAACTTTTGTTGGTAATCAAATTAAGTATGTAAATCAAAGCATTAGATACCTACTAGATAAATAAATCTACGCCAAAAAATCATAATTTAAAAATAAAAATCGGATTTAATTTGGGATTTCTCTCTAAAATCCCCATTCTTGAGAAAATAAATGTACAGTAGAGCGTCGATTATCCGAACGTCGATCAACCGAACGACCGCTTATTTGAACTATCGACTCCCGCGTCCCGCACTCGAATACCAAGCAAGCGTTAGTAATTGACGCTTAAAATATCTTCAATTTTCTTCAATATTGTATCCAAAAATAATTCATCATCATCATCCAGCCTCAAAAGTCCACTGCTGAACATAGGCCTCCTCCCCTCGTTTCCAACCCCATCTATCCTGCGCCGCCCTCATCCAGTTTTTATTTACCTTTCTTAAGTCGTCAGTCCATCTTGTAGGCGGTCGACCGACGCTTCTTTTGTCTTCTCTTGGCCTCCATTCCAATAACCTCTTCGTCCATCGCCCATCTGTCATTCTGGCTACGTGTCCTGCCCATCTCCACTTCAACCTGGCTATCCTCTCGATGACGTCAGTCACCTTTGTTCTTCTCCTGATTTCTTCGTTTCTGATTTTGTCTCGCAGAGTTATTCCTAACATTGACCGCTCCATTCTTCTCTGCGTGACTCTTAGTTTGGTAGCCGAGGCTTTAGTTAAGGTAAGTGTTTCTGATCCGTACGTCAAGACTGGGAGGACGCACTGATCGAATACCTTTCTCTTTAGACATGTGGGTAACTCACTTTTAAAAGTTTCTCTCAGTTTTCCAAATGCTGCCCACCCAAGACCGATTCTTCTCTTCAGCTCATGAGTCTGGTTATCCCTGCCAATCGTAATTTCATGTCCCAGGTATTTATATCTATCTACGAGTTCTATTTCCTTCCCACCAATACTGATGTTCTGGTTGGGTACCAAATTTGTCATTATTTTTGTTTTTGAGATGTTTATATTTAAACCAACATTTTCTGTAGCTACAACGAGTTCTTGTACCATCTCTCTTGCCATACCTAGATCCTCAGCTACTATGACTATATCATCGGCGAAACGTAAGTTGTTTAAAAAAACAAAAATAATTATGTTGTTGCAAAGACTGCACTTTTTTGTTTAGTTGCTAGTTGTCATTATCAAGATATAAATAAATATGTAGGAATATAAATATGGCTTTTATTCACTTGTGGATAAATATGTATGACTATAAATATGTATCAATATATTGTAGTTCGATTATCCGAACAAATCGGTTTTCCGAACACCTATGTCTCCCAATTAGTTCGGATAATCGACGCTCTACTGTATTTAAACCTAATCCAAATGTATAATTACAATATGATTATAATAAAAACTACTTACCAAATTAGAATGAGTTTTCCTTGTCCAAAATAGTCCAAAAGTCCAAAAATATAGGTATATGAAAACTATTTAATAAGGCAGTGTAAGTATTAATTAACTTTTGTTTGTTGTTTCTTTTCACACAAATTTTAAAACGCAACAACCATAAATAATCTAACTACAGCTGTGCCACAGCCGCCATATTGAATAATTTTTGACATGTCATTTGAACATCCAATCAGAACAAAGTTATAATGCGCATGCACCGGGATCATAGGTTTTAACATATAAAAATTCACCCTCATATCGCCGGTAAGGAAGTATAACTTCAAAAATATGTGCACTAGTAAATAATGAAGTAGCAGCTTGTAATCAAATAAGTTAATGTACGGCAGCTAACAGAAAAATAATCGAAAAAATGAAACTAAAAACAAACCGTTTTTATGTATAGTGCCTTGTAAGACGGCCTCGTAAAGAGCAACGCCGAGAGTGATTACCTCTCACAGTTGCAGGTGCAACAACTTTATTTGAAACGTCGTTTTGGAGTCGTTTCTAGCTCATATATTATAAAATATTATTGCACTGGCTCTAGAGCAACCGGTCTAATTAGTTTGTTCTCGTTGCATAGAGCTCCGTGTCTGTGGCGTGCTAGCTGCTTTTTAATTTCAGAAAAGTTAGATATTCTTATGTGCAATTAGTATTAATGATCATAGTGCAATTAAAACGCAGCATACAAGTAATGGTGGTTATAATTGACTTTGTCAAACAAAATTAAACGCAGCACTTTATAAAAATTTATTCAGTCACATTTATTTCAAGAAAAAAAAAAGAGTACGCCACTGAGATATTTTAAACTAATAATCATTTTTGGATTTCTTGTTCATTTTGTGACCAAAAATCTATCTTACCTTTTTTCCTACGACGCACGCGCCGTTTTCATGCAAACAATAAAACATCTTAACCCTTACATAGTATCCGAATTCTGGGTGTTTCAAAAAAAGGTAACACCGTCTCTAGGGTATGTATAAAACTGAAAAATAACTTTACCATGATAATGAAGAAGAGCGATGATAATGAAACAAAAGTTTATAATTGTACACAAGTTTTACATTAAGTATGAATGTAGAGAAACTTAATTGAAAGAGGAATTCAAAAATGATTTTTAATTTGAAGTATCTCAGTGGCGTACTAGTTTCTTCTTTAAAAAATTCAGACCATTACCCATATGCGCGCCAATGATGGATATAAAGTTCTTATCAAATTATGTCAAAATAAATTACACAATAACTACCTCTTAAAATCGACCAAATTTCATTACAATTTTGCCAGTAGTTTCGTCAAAATCGTAAAAATATGGCAAACTTTTTTTGTATTTCAACGCCCTGTATCTTGGATACGGATGGCGTTAAAAGATATTCTACCAAGCCAACCCCAATTATTTTTCAGTTTTTTACCTATCTTAGAGAAGGTGTTATCTATTTACGGCAACACGCTGTATATATTAAGCCTCATTATTTTTTGAAATGCTTCCAAATTCTGTAGAATTCTCCCGGCGGCGTTAGACAACTCTAGATCGAATCGTCGCGTAGTATATTTGACCAGGGGTGAAAGAATGGCTCAGCGTAGCTCTTGTTTTTATTATAGTTATGGCACAATTGTACTAAATACCAATGTGTGCTAAGAAAAGCTACAGTTAAACTTGCGAAGGGTACAATCTACGGTAAACTCTTAACTCATGTTACTAAAACGGAGTAAGCTGAAAGTATTCAATAATAGTGTAGGAAGACTAGAAATAAAAAACGTGCCTATAGTAAATCTTACAATTTTCGTTGATTAAAACAATCGTTAGCACGTATCAATACGTGTTATCACTGTAAGTCGTACATTATCATCATTATTTCCACTGAACTTCCAGTATGAAAACTATTTAACCATGAATCTAATGTGTGTGTCTCTTGTAAACTTCATTATCTTCGACATTATCAGTAACCTTTTCAGGGCCTTGGTCTGTTCTAAGACCTTCTCCCATTTCGATCTATTATGGGCCTCCTCTCACTTACAGTTGGTGATTTGTAAGTTTTGTAGATCTTGATGGATTCGACCGTTACTTGATGGAAGTTCATTTTATCTCACAATAAAACACTGAAAACTATTGTTTTCTGTACTTCCACAAAATTTATTATTTACAACTATGCGACTACAGCTGTTTCGGCAGAGTGCCTTTCTCAAGTCATATAATTTACAATGTGTTTGCCTTTTTAACTCCCTAACTGAAGAGGTTGAGGAGTGGGGAGCTGTTTGTCTCGAGTTTGTCATTCAGAATTATATCTGTATGTTTCAGTTTATTAATTTCCATTGATTCTAAAAAAGATAGGTTAAGGCCTTTATTTTGGATATGCAGAATTTGAAACTCTTCATTGAAAGAATGATTATGATCTAGAAGGTGAAGTGCGTATGTAGAAGTGTCTGTTTTTCTATTGTTGAAAGCCCTTTTATGTTCTGCTATCCGTTTGTCAAAAGTTCTGCCAGTTTGACCGATGTATGTTTTCGGACAGTCACCACAAGATAGTTTGTACACACCACTCTGTAGTTGCTTTCTCTTTCGGCTTTTATTGTTCTTAATATATTTGCTTAAGTTGTTGTTAGTTCTGAAAGCTGATATTATTCCTTTCTTTTTTATGTGTCTGGCTATTTTTGTTGTTATCTTGCCAGTATATGTGAGAGAGCAGAAGGTACTGGGTTCTTTCTGTGGTGGTGGATACACTAATTTCAGGGCATTCTTATGGAGTTTTTGATTTAAAATTTTGTTAACTGTTTGTTCGTTATAGCCGTTGTTTACTGCTATTTGTTAAAACGAACAAACAGTTAACAAAATTTTAAATCAAAAACTCCATAAGAAAGCCCTGAAATTAGTGTATCCACCACCACAGAAAGAACCCAGTACCTTCTGCTCTCTCACATATACTGGCAAGAAAACAACAAAAATAGCCAGACACATAAAAAAGAAAGGAATAATATCAGCTTTCAGAACTAACAACGACTTAAGCAAATATATTAAGAACAATAAAAACCGAAAGAGAAAGCAACTACATAGTGGTGTGTACAAACTAACTTGTGGTGACTGTCCGAAAACGTACATCGGTCAAACTGGCAGAACTTTTGACAAACGGGTAGCAGAACACAAAAGGGCTTTCAACAATAGAAAAACAGACACTTCTACATACGCACTTCATCTTCTAGATCATAATCATTCTTTCAATGAAGAGTTTCAAATTCTGCATATTCAAAATAAAGGCCTTAAGCTATCTTTATTAGACTCTATGGAAATTAATAAACTGAAAAATACAGATATAATTTTGAATGACCAACTCGAGACAAACAGCTTCCCACTCCTCAACCTCTTCAGTTAGAGACTTAAAAAGGCAAACACATTGTAAATTATATCACTTGAGAAAGGCACTGTGCCGAAACAGCTGTAGTCACATCTCTCTCTCCTGTCGTTTCCCCATTACTGAGGATCGTGATTTCTTCCAATATTCCTAACAATGTTTCTCCATTGGTCTCTATCTTCAGCTGCTCTAAGAGCTGCGCAGAATGAGTTTCCAGCTGAATGCTTTATTTGGTCAGACCATCTAGTTGGTGATCGTCCTCTTGATCTTCTCCCCGGAACGTTTCCAGAAACAATTAATCTCTCCAAACTGTCGTCACCTCTGCGAACTACGTGACCAAAGAATTGCAGAATTCGTTGCAGACATATTGTGGACAGCCTTTTTTTAATATTCAGTTGGTTTAGAATGGAAACGTTTGTCCTATGAGCTGTCCAAGGTATGCGCAGCATTCTTCTCCAGCACCACATCTCAAAGGCATCAATTTTTTGGCGCTCGCATGCGCGAAGAGTCCAAGTCTCTGCTCCGTATAGAAATATTGAGAATACAAGGGAATTCACCAGTCTCATCTTGATATTTTGAGAGATAGATCTGTCTTTCCAAACTTTAGTTAGGCGACTCATCGCATTTTTTGCCATACCAATACGTCTCCGAACTTCTGCTTCACAGTTACCATCGTTAGTTATACTAGACCCGAGATAGACAAAGGTGTTTACTATCTGGTATTCCTGTAATATGTTAGTCAAGCTTTATTGATTTTCAGACCAACTCTATTGCTTTCGTACTCAACTCTTCGCAGAAGATCAAACATTTCTTGCTCATTTGCTGCTATAAGTGTAGTGTCATCAGCAAATCTTAAATTGGAGATTTTCTTACCAGCTACTGTTACTCCACCGGCCCATCCTTCTAAAACCATCCTCATGACATGTTCACCATAAATGTTAAATAAGTCAGGTGACAACACGCATCCTTGTCTAACACCTCTCTCGGTCTTGAATTGGTTTGAGAACTTCTGATCTAGTCGTACTGTCGCTATATTAGACTGGTATAGATTTTTAATAAGTGTCACCAGGTGCATTGGTGCGCCCATTTCTATTAAAATTGACCACAGATTTATCCAGCTTACACAATCAAATGCCTTTTGGTAGTCGACGAAGCATATAATCATAGGTACTTGAAATTCTCTAGACTTTTCAATGAGTTGTCTCAGGTTCAGGATTTGTTCCCTTGTACCTTTACCCTTTACAAACCCCGCTTGTTCCTGAGGTATTTGGTAATGTAGATAGGTTTTTAATCTGTTTTTGATGATATGCAACAAGATTTTACTAGCATGTGTTATTAGTGACAGTGTGCGGTAGTTTTCACATCTGGTAGTAGTTCCTTTTTTGTGTAGTGGGATATAAATTGAAGTACACCAATCAGATGGCCATTTTCCTGAATTCCAAACAGCGACACAGATAGAATGGATGATATGTAATCCTTTGTCACCTAGTGACTGTAGTATTTCACATGGTATTGGTCTTTAAATTACCTTCCTTATCTATTACAGACCACGTTTGAGGTTTAAACTCTCTGGTAAGGAGTTTGATTTTCTGGAATAAGTCACTCGGTTCATTTCGACAGCCATGTTCCTCTATCTCTCTGCATATTTGAGAGATGTAATCAGCTTTATCTTTGCGGCACTGTTTTCTGATTTCTCTCGATAACGCTCTGTATTCATCGTTTGTTCCGTATCTAGTTTTATGTGCTTTTCTGCGTTGAATCACAGTCCACGTATTATCGGATATCCATGGCTTACGGCCAGTGGAAACCGCTACCTCACAGTCTTTTGCAGCCTCGATTACCTTATCTTTGAGATAGATCCAAGTGCTCTCAGGGTCATTATCTACTTGGTCTAAAGAAAGAGCATCTTCTAGGTTTTGTCGGAAGTCATTGATTTTTGATGGACTTAGAAACATGACTTTTCTCTGGGGTCTTCTTTTGGGGACTCTAAAACGAAGTCGAACGTTCAATACCAAGAGTTGATGATCGCTCCAACAGTCTGCGCCAGGATATGTTTTACAGTTGATGGACGACGATTTCCATCTTGATCTTATTAGGATGTAGTCTATTTGATTCCTTGTTCGTCCATCTGGGCTGCGCCATGTGTATAATCTCCGTGGATGATGTTGATATAATGTGTTTGTAATTGTAAGATGTTGTTCTACACAGAACTCCACTAGACGGTCACCATTCTCATTTCTCTGTCCTAGTCCATTTTTGCCCAGCACTCCTTCAATATTTTCATTAGATAACCTCACTTTGGCGTTAAAATCTCCTAAAATTATGACGAGTTCACGATTCGGAATAGCGCGAACAGTTTCTTCTAAACAACCATAGAACCTGTTGATGTCTTCTTCTTGTGCAGCTGTTGTAGGAGCGTATACCTGGACAAGGTGTAGGGTATTGGTGGATATTCTCATTTTAAGGGATATTATCCTGTCATCAATAGTATTATATCCAATTACGCAGTCGTTAAGTTTAGAGGGTACAATTATTGCGACTCCATTTGTACTTTTGTTATCTGGGCCTGAAAAATAGACGACGTTGCCAGCAGTTGTTTTAAAATGCCCTTTTCCTCTCCAGTGAGCTTCTGAGAGTCCCAGTACCAAAAGATTGTGGTCTGCCATTTCTTTTTCAATTATGTGTAACTTTCCAGGATTTTGGATCAGTCCCTGGACGTTCCATGTACCAATTCGCTGACATTTTCTTAAATTAAATGAAAATTTGGATTCAGTCGCACAATTTCTGCCAGGTGCCTGATCCCTCACACCTTGGCAGCCGGTAGCAAATTTCACACCATCCGACCCGGAACCGAGATGGCGCCGAGCGTGAGTCGGGTCGCTACACATTCCATCTTCACTTGCCGAAATTGTCATCGTTATGGGAAGAAATTCTCTTGGGAAAATAGTGCAGTGGTTTCCCTTTGCCTTCTGCACCGCTGTATATGTGCCGTTTCTGTGGCTATCATTCTCGCCGCATGGTCAGTTTTGTAACAGCCAGCTGCCACTGTCCAACCTATCACCATGTCTGGCTACCCTCACTTAGTTTAGCCTGCAGACCAATGCAGTTGCCCGGGATGTGGCACGTGGAGCCATAAGTGAGAGTTGAGTGCCTTATGAGGACCAGTTATCAAAAACCATCTCCCGTCTGTGACGTTTGATGTGGTCGTTCCAATAAAAGGTGCTACCTCTATAACACACTCATACACCCCAGTAGTCACATAGTTGTAAATAATAAATTTTGTGGAAGTATAGAAAACAAAAGTGTTCAGTGTTTTATTGTGAGATTTGTAGATCTTGTTTTTCTTGCTCCATATCTCTAAACTTCCTTTTGTACTTCTTCCCGTGGACGCCTGTTTTATGATTTTTTTGGGGAGTACATCTTTCTGCATTAGTTTTACATGACCCATCCAGTGCAGTCTTCTAATTTTTGTAAACGTGGTGATATCTGGTCCATTAGATGAACTGCACAATTCATAGTTGTATCATCTTCGCCATTTATACATATGTAGCTACTAGCTTCCCATGCATCGGTGTATATTCGGTGAATATACGACTCTTTTGGATTATCGCTACAGCGAATATTTTACTGTGCAACATAAGAATTAAGTCAGTTTCTCTAATAATCATTCCAATAAAAAGAATTAGAGCAATTTACTTTCGTACCTCTTATGCTGCACACCAACATATTCGTTGTCGCGATATTCCAAAACAGTCGTATATTCATGGAATAGACTATATACAAGTTAGTATAACACACAAGATAAAAACTTTTGCTAATTATGTACTCAGACCCTTCATTAACACGCCTATGAAAATACAAACACTTTATCATGTGTCGGGTGCAACTCGTATATAATGAATTAACTGGACAATTTTGGAACAAATGTGCACTGTAAAATTATTAATTGCCGTTTTACTCACGCCTAATGTATAATAAGCAGTATAGAGTACATATTATAAGTTTAAAACAGTGCGCTAGAATAAGTGTTACCCCCCCTTACTAACTTATTCATTTTTAGCATATAAGCAAAACGCTCGGACACGTCGATTTTTAAACTAACCATAGTATATTATAGCATCAATGTTTCGAACTTTACGCGATCCCTCTTCAGGTGACAGGCATAACTTTGATTTTTGAAATTATACTTCTTTAGGCACGAGGGTGAATTTTTATTTTGCTGGACGCATGCGCACACCGACAGTATGGTATTAGTCGCTATATCTTTTAAGTTATGTAGCCCAAATAAGTTGTGCGTGAAAAGAATATATTATTAGTGTTTTTAGTAAATACATTTATTATAATTTTTATGTCTGTGGATTTGTCTTCCTCCTAATAAGTATTATTGAAAATGTTTATTTCCAATTAATGTATCTGTCACCGTGATTGTAATTATGTCCGAGAAATGATCCAATAAATACAAAAACGGTGGTAGCTGATCGGTAGAGCATTCGCCTAGGGCTCGAAAGGTCCGCTGTTCAAATCCGGACAAAGTCATATCTTTTCTTTTTTTTTTTTAATTTTTGATATTCTTTTTGTTCTTTCTAAAATTAGTTTAATATTTAAATACAATAGAAAAACCTGTTTAAAGTAGATAGGTATATTGATTTCGTTAAAATCATAATATGAAGTTGATTATATTATAATAGAAGTATAACTTCTTACGTGCGTACAAAGTACACACATTCTTTTTTTTTTTTTTAATGGGAACGTACATCATGTGACACCTCATTTAAAAGCTTTTGAAAAACTGATTACAAAAATGTATAATACTTTTATCCTTTTTGAGACCGTAGTCGCAAAATTTCGGTCGAATTATTTTTAAATGTATTCGTTTTTTTCGAATCCTCAGAAAACTAATAAGTATTTTTGAAAAATTTAGACTAAAAATGAAATAGTACAGTACTATCGAGGGTCAAAAGTCTCTGAGAACTTCTATAATGATTATTTTAGTAAGTCACAAAGGTGAAAAAGAAAAAGAAAATTTAGTCGGATTTTTAATTTCAAATATATCATTCAAAAGAAATTTTTGTTTATTCTAAGGGACTTTGAGCCCTCGGTAATAATGTAATGTTTTATTCTGCATTTCAAATTTTTCAAAATTACTTATTAGTATTCTCAGGATTCGAAAAAAATGAATGCGTTTAAAAACAATTAGATCGAAATTTTGCGCCTACGCTCTTAAAAAGGATTAAAGTATTATACATTTTTGTAATCGGTATTTCAAACGCTTTTAAATGAGCTATCACAGGATGTATTCTCCCTTTAAAAAAAATCAAAATTTTGCCTGTAACCTGAAGAGGGATTGCGTAAAGTTCGAAACATTGATGTTATATTATACTTTGATTATTTTAAAAATCGACCTGCCGAACGTTTTGCTTACGTGCTAGAAATAAATAAGTTATTAAGGGGCGGGGGGGGGGGGTAACACTTATTCCAGCTCACTGTATATGCCGGAGAGTAGGTAGATCCAGGCAATGTTTAAAATATAACAAATTTTAAATATGAATAAAGTTTACGAAGATAATGTACTATCTAGTAACTTAATAGATATTAGTAAAGAGGTTACTGTTAGCATTTAGTCTCTTTCTAGGACACTGAGCAATTAAACAAAAAACTTTTAGAGCTCCATAAAACCAAGTAAAAACGGTGACTAATTTGAATAGAAAAAGAAACTGTGAAAAAAGTGAAATTTTAAAAATGATAAAAATTAAAGACAAACTTTATCTTATCAGATATTCCTATGATTCTGCATTTGTTCTCATTCGGTATTGATTAGTATTCGGGTTATGATAGGGTCCAAAGAGCCTTCTGAGTTTTATTTTCTTCTTCTTTGAGTACCGGGTCCAAATTTTAGGCATTGGTAGCTTACATGACAATTTGACGATATTATTATCGATCTTGCGTGGCATGTAGAAATACGTGTACTGATAAGCCAGTCCATTGACGAAGATTTCGAACCAATGAATATTTCTTCCTACCAATTTCCCTTTTTGCCTCGATCTTTCCGTTCAGTATTAATTTCAGAATCCAGTATCTCC
This sequence comes from Diabrotica virgifera virgifera, assembly GCF_917563875.1. Classification (NCBI taxonomy): domain Eukaryota; kingdom Metazoa; phylum Arthropoda; class Insecta; order Coleoptera; family Chrysomelidae; genus Diabrotica; species Diabrotica virgifera. Next base: position 229,967,396 of record NC_065450.1, on the reverse strand, counting down.
TACTTCATATGCTCCAGATATTCAAGTTTTCTCTTTTTTATCATCTTTGCTAGTCACCTTTGCCAACGTCATCTTTACCACAGTATAAAGAGGGACAGTAGAACCACTCTCCGAAAAATTGGAAGTAAAATCTGTAGTCGCGCATGGCGACCGCGCAATGTTCTTAGTCGCTTTTGCCCAACTCTCGCATTGCTAGTAGCATAGAAACGTACGGATTTTAACAGGGAAAACCCGCATCCACCACTGGTGAATTACCAATTGCGTACTGCCGGTATTACTTCCTGAGATCAAAGCGCCGACAGAAGAGTGATTTTACTGTGGAATCTCTATATACTGTGATCTTTACTAACAACAAGTAACTTTGTCTTTGATGTATTTATGCAAAGTCCGTTATTGGAGCATTCTCTAGTGACTCCATCTATAAGGAATTGAAGATCTTCGATACTTTCAGTCACCATCGCTGCTGCGTCATCTGCATACCTGATGTTGTTAATAGTTTCTCCCCCAATTCGAACTGCACGTTGCCCTTTCAAGGCTCCGTTAAATATTATGTCCGAATACACGTTAAACAATGTTGGTGATACACACAACCTTGTCTGAGACCTATTTGAATGAAAATTTTGTGTTTTTTTGTCGTGTACCAGAATATAAGTTTCTTGATTTCAATATAGATGTAAAAGTCTCAGACCTTTATGATATACATAGTCCAATCAATTCTAGATATGGTGACATGGATATTATGGTTAAGGTACATCGGGGCAGGGCCCACTTGTGAGCCTTTCAGACACTTAGACCTCCTACGGCGGGTCCATTGTATCACCCCTATCTTACGGACCAGGTCCATAAAAACCTAGAACCCTGGTTCCCCCGCAGAAGAAGCTTCCTGAGACTACCCAGAATTGAAGGGCACCCAAATTACAGGTTCGGGTCTCACAGTCAGAGTGGAATTCTAGATAGATACTTAAACAGCCCATCATGTTGGACCCTAACAAACGCCTTTTCAAAATCTATGAAGCAGATGTAAATTGGTTTCTATACTTTCCATGACATGGGAGCTGTACATGAGAGTTTACATTGGAAGTACAGAAACAATACTGCTCAGTTTTTCAGTAAAGTTAATCGTTAACCAGTAACGTTATAGATGACCACTTGTAGATGTGTTTCAACCAAAGACCTTATACACATAGATTTGGCCAACTCCGAAAAATAGCGTAACGTGGAGCAGTTCGGGTCGGTGGTCTATCTATCTCTCTCTACTGGCGCTCAGCTTTCTCTCTCTAGCATTTGATGGCTGCTGCCACTCCCACCTCTTGGTAGATACGCTCACACTCGCACGACAGACAAAGATAGCTAGACCACCGTACTTGATATCGACGTTACACTCCGATGCATTGTTTAGCATATCCCTAGCCAGATCTATTCTTGACATATCTCTGGTTTCAACTCGGAAACAGTGATACAATAGTGAGTGAGTCTATGTATTAGTTCAGCGTTAGATATTCAATCAACCTAACAGCGAAGTACATCTCACAAAAAACAAAATATTATTATTTCGAATAAAACTGTCAAGTGAACGGAAAATTACTGCCGAGAAATGAGGGAAAACCATATTTTATTTACGTAATTTTTATAGATTGTTGGGAAACTCTTTCTACCAAATAAAAATAGCAACCACCAGAAGCAAAAACTTCCAAGTTATTAGTTTTTTTTTTAACAGACGCCGAGTTACTACGTGCCTTCGAGTGGCCTGGATTGTGTGGGTTGATGACACCAAAACGTGACTGGTAACTTGACACTGAACTTTTCTTATTTCCAGAGGACAACTCGGCATCATATTTCAAATTATTCCTATCTCCGCAAAGTGGTTGTTAGCTTCAAATATGAGATATCAAAAATCAGGTACCTCGTTATTGTACGTACGTAGGCGATGCACTGTTTTTGTAGCATGCGATTTAATGTAGCAAACTACGGAATTTGTTAAACATTATAAGATACGGCTGACTAAAAAATGTTGCATATTTGTAACGTTATTATTAATAGTATTTAAATCAAATTTTAAAATTAAAACTGGATATGCTGACATTAAAGAGTTTTCTTTTTTTATTGAGGATTTTACAATATAAAGTTAGATTGCTAGAATCAAATCAAATTACTTAATATCAAGCAAGAGCTGTAATAAAGAGTAATTTAGCATTTCTTATTAGTCTGTTCGCTAAACTCAGACGCAACTTTCTAGATATTTTAGTCGGTAATTTTGCCAATTTTAGTAAAATTGGCAAAAAATAATTACTAAATAGTTAATAATCCCTAAATAGTTAGCAATTTTGCCAATTTTTGCAAAATTGGCAAAAAACAAAAAAATTATCGATTAAAATATCTAGCCAGTTGCGTCTGAGTTTAGCGAACCGACTATATAAAAAAATGGAAGTGAAAAGATATCTGACTAGATCAAATTCTGCGTTGTATTTAATTGTCTACTTAATTAATTGTCAAAGTGTCTCCCCGAAGAATGTTCGAGGGTAAAAATAATTGGGGTTTACTGAGTAAAAAATTTTTGTAATGCCATCCGTTTTCAAGATACAGGGCGTTGAAGAAAAAAAATTTAAACATTTTTTACGATTTTACGAATATTCATTCATACTCATATAGAAACTTAATTCAAATATTTTTGAAGCATTCAGATGCATGAAAACAGCCCGTCGTTGAATGTAAGATCCTCCGGATGACCTTTGGACCTTGTAGAGACAAGATAACCAAAAAATGGGGACGAATTATTTAAAATGTGGGTCTACCCCACCTAGATTGTTGCGCATACTAGTGATGTAACGAATGTCATTTTTTGAACATTCGCGAATACGAATGCGAATGCGAATATCTGCTACCGACATTCGCAAATGCAGATGCTAATGCGAATATTTAGTTTTTTTTTTAATTTGTACCTATTTTTGTAATGTTTCCTAATTTTATAATGAAAAGTTAATTGATATTTAGTGTAAATCAATCTGAATCTTAAGTTATTACTAGGGAGCGGATTTATATGCGATCAATTTTGATGAAATATGCGCATATATATGCAGTAAAAAATTACGAAATATGCGCAAGATATGCACAAAAATTCAAAAAATGCGCATTTTGAGAAACCAAAAACTGATACCAATAGATGATTAAAATAAAACAACAATATCACTATATATTATATCTTCAATTAAAATTCACTACAATGTGTTTTCGATTATAATTCACTACAAAAGTAATTGTGGCATATTTAAAATACATTGTTAAAGCCGAAAATTCTACACCAAAATCAATTTCAAAAATTTCCATTAAAAATTTCGCGTATATCCTCCAAAGTTTTAAAGCCGTTTAAGACGGGATCTGATCTAAAGCATGAATATGTCAATTTCCGTTAGAAAATCATAAAACTATGATTAAAGGTGTACATTCTCTTAACAATAGGAGATTTAAAAAATCACCAGAATTATAGGTACCTACTAAATTGGGATACAAATTGTACTAAATATAATAAAAGTAAATAAAATTTGGATTTCTCGGTAAACCATCCTTTATCATTTTAACATCCTACAATCATTTTATAACGGCGCGGCGTACTATAAGCACTATAAGTACTTTGTGTAAGGGTATTTTCTAAGAAAAAATGAAAAGGCAGTGAATGAGCCGTCTCTCTTCAGGTAGTTCTCGAATTAATAGATACGACAGCCTGTGCGGTGAAATATTTTGCGCCAAATTAAAAAATTTAATTTTTTTTGACTTAAATGTTTTGAAATAGGCACAAAATATGCATGTTTCTTTAAAAATATGCAAAATTTAGTTAACTTCTCAAATATGCGAAATATGCATGCAATTTGCATTTAGCATAAAATCCGCACCCTAGCTATTACATAATACAAAATAATTAAAATAAGTGGAGGCTGATAAAGTGATTACACAATGTTAAGTTCTATCTATCTATTGCCCTTCATTTGTCCAAATTTGAACGTAGGCCTCCCCCTTATTTTTCCACTCTTCTCGGTTCAGTGCTAATGCTGTCAATCTGGTCCCTGCGTATCTTTTTAGGTCATTCGACCATCTCGTCTGTGGTCTGCCCCTTCCTCTTTTGTAGTCCCAAGGTCTCCAGTGAGTTATCGCTTCATTCCATCTTCCGTCTCTTTGTCTGCTGTTGTGTCCTGCATATTTCCATTTGAGAGTAGCTGTATATTTGAGGTTAAGTTGCCTTTTCTTAATAAAAATGATGAGAAGTGAATAGATTTTGATTTTATTAACCTAATATTATCTTAAAATTATTTTTTTTCTGGTTTTCATATTCGCAAAACATTCGCACAAATTTTGCGAATGCGGATGCGAATGCGAATATGCAAAAACATGCGAATATTCGCGAATGCGAATGCGAATACGAATATTTGTTACATCACTAGCGCATACCATGGAAAGTACATCGCACAAATAAATGAATACTATAGTAGAACATAAAAACTGAGATGTTTTGGATATATTCCTAGAAGAAAAGAAGGCATTGAACGAATGGTAAGTTAAAGGCAAAGTAGCGGGGGAAGTTACGTTGCCTTGCTACAGGATCTACTAAAAGATCCAGGGAAGGATCTCCAGCACGAAGGTTCAACAATAGTGCCGGATTACCGTCCAAATAGGACATGATTGGTTTCTCATTACAAAACATACAAAACACAAATGATATACAGATGGAAAGTGTAGATATTATATACAAATATCTAGGAACATTGGTTAGTCAAAACGTAGAACAAACACAAGAGAAAAATCGTGAAAATTACACAACTAGCAAAGGATAAAATGAAACATCAATTATATAGTAGAGACATAATAATGGATCTGAGGATACGGTTGTTGCGTTGCGTTTTTTCAACTTTGCTCTACAGATCTGAGGCATTGACACTAAAGCTATTAGAGATTAAGAAAATATCGAATAATGCTACGAATATCATGGGTACACAAAATTAGCAATGTTGAAGTCCTTGATAGGGTTAATAAAATAAGGGGAAGAAATAATACAGACAATTAAGAGGCGAAACTTGAATATTTCTCGTTAAGGCCTGCTGCGTTTGATTATAGAGGGCAAAAAACGTAAAAGAGATGAATGAAGAACACGAATCTCCTAGTTAAGAAAGCTAAGGGAGTGGTATAGTCTGAGCTAAAACCAACTATTTAGAGCTGCTGTAAGTAAAATAATAATTGCCATGTTGATTACCAACCTTCGATAGAAGATGGATCCTTAAAAGTAGGTTACTCATCCTCCGAAACAAAACAACACGCACAGGAGGGAGGTAAATGTATAGAAATACTTAAACGAATTACATGACGCCACCACATCTTTACGAAGAAGGAAATATAGAGAAGGTTAAGATAACTCATAATATTATATTAATTTTTTTTAAATAGATTTCAGAATTTCCGATTTCTGTAACGTATTCCATAATTAGCTTTGGTAAAAATAAAATACCAATAAAAAACATGCTTTTCATACTATATACAGTATGTCCCTGCAAGTTGTATCCATATGGAAAACTTTTTTATTATTAATTTACGAAAAAAGTGATTCTTCATAAAAAGCTCTGCATGGTCCAAAACCTACGATTTAACCATCAAATATCAAATTTTTTGAATATTATACGAGGTATGTCAAAAAGTTTGAATTTCACTCAAGAGTAAAGTAGCTTTATTTTTCACAATATTGAAAATTGCTATTATGGAAAGTTGTTTGGAATTAAAAACTATATTCTAATATGCAATTACATCCTTTTAATTAATTTTTTTTGAATAATTATGGATAACATAACATTATTTTCAGTATTTAGATTCTGATAACTCATTTATTATTAATTTTAAAAAAAGTGATTCTTAATAAAAAGTTATCGATGGTGTGAAACCTAAAATATAACCATCTTATATCAAATTTGATCAATTTTATACGAGGTATGTCAAACAAGATAAATTTAGATCAAAAGTAAAATACCTTTATAGTTCAGAATATTTCAATTAGAAGGATGTGATTACATACTGAAACATAGTTTTTAATTCTAAATAACTTTTCATAATAACAATTTTCGATATTGTGGAAAATAAACGTATTTTACTCTTAAGCGAAATTCATATTTTTTTACATACCTCGTATAAAATTGTTAAAATTTGACGTAAAATGGTTGTATTTTAGGTTTTAGACCATGCAGAACTTTTTATTAGGAATCACTTTTTTTCGTAAAATTAATAATAAAAGAGTTATCTGAATTGAAATAACTGAAAATAATATTAGTTTTCCATAACTTTTCAAAAAAAAAAAAATTTTCAATTAGAAGGATGTACTTGCCTACTAGAGAATAGTTTTTAATTGCAAACAATTTTTCATAATAGCAATTTTCAATATTGTGAAAAATAAAGCTACTTTACTTTTGAGTGAAATTCAAACTCATTGACACACCTCGTATAATATTCACAAAATTTTATATTTGATGGTTAAATCTTAGGTTTTGGACCATGCAGAGCTTTTTATGAAGAATCACTTTTTTCGTAAAATTAATAATACAAAAGTTTTCCATATGGATACAACTTACAGGGACATACTGTATATATTTTAGGAGCTATATAAAATATTAACGACGAGGTCCTGAATAAATTACATTTAAAAATACCTACCGCTAAAAACCGCCCACACATTTACCTTGTAAGATCTGGACGACAGATAACACCTCTACTTCAGCCACAGCCACCACTAATTCATTTATCTTAAAAATTTCCCATTAACTTTAATGTTGTATTCCCTTTTATGTTTTTTTTGCTTGCCGTGAAAATTACGACCCGGCTTCTGGCGAAACTTCTTTTTCCTTTTGGATTTCCGGAATGTTACTTAAAAAGTCTTATATTTATTGGGGCTGATGAGAAATCTAATTAAAAAACTATAATCTTCTTGTAGCATATTTAAGATATATATAAGTGAATTTATTTTATTCGTCTTTTTTATTCATGAAATAAAAGGCAGAACCTGCAAAACAGTCATCAGACCAATAATGACATACGCGGCAGAAACACAACTTGACACAGAGAGGACAAAAATAATGTTAAAAACAGTAGAGATGAAACATCTTCAAAAAATCGATGATAAGACACTATGGGACAGAGCTCCAAGTCAGTACTAAAACAAAAAGAAGGGAATCACCTATGACACAGCTGTACACTGTACACCAAATATAAAGTATGTAGGCCCCAAAATACTGGAATCGAACCTAACTCATGTTAGAACAGTCCTCATTTTGTTGTAACAAGTTTCTGTCATTCAGATAGGATTTTAAAATTTGAAGGTAAGGAACTGGTATGTGTTTTTTATTTTGTAAGACAGGCCCTTATGCCACACATTATCAAAGATTAGGAAACATCATGGAACAATATCGAGCAGTATCTTTTTCTTCTCAAATCGTTATTAACTTTATTGGCCAGTCTGTACGACGTTCAATAGTTCCATGAATTGTTATTGTTGGTGATGATGTTATTACCGTCCAGAATTATTTTAAAATGCTTATGTAAATTTTTGTCAAAGACATTCGAGATCACTGGCAAGATGCTAATAAGTATACGGTTTTTTCCAGCTTAGCTCCGCTATTTTTTTAGTTTATGTTCTTAGGGTATGTTGTAGAAAAAGTTGTTTCTTCCAGTAATTCTAAGGCTTCCTCTGATATCCAAAATCTGTTCATTTTATTTGAGTCTTCTAATATTAATTTGAGGTTTTACATTGTTAAGTTATCCAAATTCGTTCGTCACGATTCTCTTCAAGTAACTCAACCTTCACGTAAAGTTTTATGAACGACGATGTTCTGCTCTGTATCTCGAATACTGGCGAACAGTTTTTCCTTGTGCTACAAACTTATCAACAGGTAGTAAGGCCCAGACCGTCTTAATTCCTTCCCCACTTCTGTATGAAATATCTTTTGATTGGCTAAACTTTTCTGTAGGCCATTCAGATATATCAGGTAAACTATCTTTAAATAACAAAAGGCACCTACACATATAATTCAAAACATCTTACAACTCTCTCAGAATATTGTAGATTGTAGATGTCTTATAAAGTAATAACTTATTTGGTTGTTAATAATTATAGTAGTATATTTGGATTTATATTTGTTTTATTAAAATATTGTGTTTATTGAGTAGTAAATTTTATTCAATACCTCAAAATTTTACAATATGATTAAAAAAATATTTTTGAATTTGAGTGTTTTCGTTTTTTGCATTTATTTTTCAGAAAATTCGTTATATTAATGAATATTTTTTACACCATCAGACAATAGAATATTTCACTTAAAAAAAGCGCGCACGAAAATTAAAAAAAGCAGATAGTTTGGCGTAAGAATTTTCTATTGAAAAGTAATTGCGATTGCTTTTTTAACCTTAAACACTGGTTCCCTACCAATGCCAGAATTCAGATCGCCCTGTGTATTATTTTTCGTTAAAGTTTTCTTATATTTTCTTCCTTTTACAATGTTCCATTCCGTGACTATTTTTGGTTTTCCGCTTTGCACCATTTTCAAAGGATTCTGGCCCTGGTCTACTATAAATAGTAAGTATTTTCTGTTTGCTGTAGGTATATTTTATTTATGGGGTAGGTATATACGCATACTCTTTATATTTGCTTTATAATCTTAAATTAATTTTAAATAAAAAGCAATCTCATAAATCTTCAACACTCTCTTAAAATTTATTCGTCTAATACAGAATATAATTACTTTGCATAAATTCAAAGCAAACTTGAGAAAACTTGTTAGTTTTCTTGTTTTGTGACGTTTGAACTTTATAATTGGAAATATCCGAATGTAGTGGGGTGGAAAATCTGGCGGATATTAAACCGAGGGGAGCAAGAATAATTTTCGGGAGCTCGGTGCCTGTCAAATTATTAAAAACTCGTTAATTGGGAAGAGTTCGATAAAAAAAATGTATAAATCATAATCGGCTCGGAGAGTTTTTTTATTAAAATAAAGTGATGAGGAAAAATTAAAAAAAGTTTAATACAAGATGTTGCAGATCTATAAATTAAATCGTTGATTGGTTTTAGCGTTGTTAGAATTTTATTTTTTCATGTGTCTGATAATCCATCATAAAAAACTAGCAGATTACTAAGGTTGTGGGTAAAAAAGGCGTCATAAAGTACAATGTCAGAATCAACTCCTGAGTCCGTGCAAAAGTAAATTGTTGGTTATTTATTTATGATGTAAAATATGCATTTTTTAATTCAGATTATCGCAAAGCTTAAGGTATTTTACTTTTTAAAATAAAGCGGTAAAATCATAAAATAATCATATTAGATAAGCTTTAATTTAAGCTTATAAGTTTTATTTCGATTAACTGTTATTGCATAATTAGCTATATTAGGGAGGCTAAAGAAACCTATTTCTCTGAAAAATGTAAAGAAATAGAAGAATTTCAAAACAGATATGACAACTTCAACCTACATAAAAAAGTCAAAGAACTAGCAGAAATAGGAAATAGAAGAACCTCAAATATATTGCTCGACAAAAATTGAAGTATTAAAATGTAGACAGAACGAAAACTACGACGATGGAAAGAGTACATCGAGGAACTATTTCATGGCCAGAGAGAAGCTAGTACATCCGTAGATAGCCAAAATGAAAATGTGGGTCCAGAGATAACCAAATCAGAGTTTAGTCAGGCAATAGACTCTATGAAACCAAATAAATCTGCTGGTTTAGATGAATTACCTAGCGATCTGATAAAGTTAGTCAACGAGAAAAACCTGGACATAATAGTAGAACTGCTCAACGCTATCTATACTACAAGAATTATCCCTAGAGAAATGTTGACATCAGCATTTTTGTGTTTGCCAAAGAAAGTGAATGCCAAAGAATGCAGTGACTACCGAACCATAAGCTTAATGTCACATACCTTGAAAATTCTGGTGAAAATTATCCACGCCAGAATACACTCTAAACTGGAGCTGGAGATTAGTGACACTCAATATGGGTTCCGCAATGGTATGGGTACCAGAGAGGCATTATTCTCCTTCAACGTGCTGACACAGAGATGTTTGGATGTTAACCGTCCCCTTTACGTCTGTTTTATAGACTACAATAAAGCGTTTGATAAAGTAAAACATGATCGACTCATGGAAATTCTGAAAACTAAAAACCTAGATGAAAGAGATTTAAGACTAATAACACACCTCTATTACAATCAGCGAGCAATAGTAAGAATTGAAAAAGAAACATCTGAAGAAATGGAAATAAATAGAGGAGCCTGGCAAGGCTGCATACTATCACCTCTATTATTTTTAACGCTTATTCTGAAGAGGTAGTGCAAGAAACTCTGGAAGATAAAACAGTAGGCGTAAGAGTAAATTGAGTCTTAGCTAACAACATCAGATATGCAGACGATACAGTAATAATAGCCAATAGTTTACAAGACCTGCAAAGAGTCATGAGTAAAATAGTAAGGTGTAGTAGGGAGTACGGACTCTCTCTCAATATCAAAAAGAGGAATTTTATGAAAATTAGCAAAAACAACCATAATACTAACGAAATCTTGATAGTAGAGGGCCAGCAGATCGAAAGAGTGAAAAAGTACACTTACCTAGGAACGCTTATAACAGAAAATAATAACTACACTGCAGAATTCAAAGTCAGAATCAAAAAAGCACGTTCTAATTTTATGAAAATGAAAAAAGTCCCATGTAGCAAAGATTTAACATTAGCTCTTAAAGTACGCCTAACAAAATGTTACGTATACAGTGTACTGTACTATAGAGTGGAATCATGGACGTTAAATGTAGAGACAATGAGACGACTTAACGCCTTTGAAATGTGGACCTATAGAAGAATTATGATGGTTTCCTGGGTAGATATAGTTACGAACAACGAAGTACTAAGAAAAATAGGTAAAGAGAAGGAAGTTGAACTTACAATTAAAGAAATAAAACTACAATATCTCGGACATGTGATGCGGGGCGAGAAGTATGGTATCCTGCGACTCATAATGCAAGGAAAGATAGATGGCAGAAGAAGCATCGGAAGAAGACGAATTTCATGGCTGAAGAACCTGAGAGAATGGTTTGGATGCAGCTCAAAACAACTATTTAGAGCTCCTGCCTCAAAAATTAAAATAGTTATGATGATTTCCAACCTCCGTAGCAGAGATGGCACCTGAAGAAGAAGAAGCATAATTAGCGCTTAAAGTTGAAGAATGGTACGTTATCGAAATGGCTATATTTAAGCTGATTCTCAAGAAAATGGGATTTCGTAACACTTTATTTGACATATATTTTTTTGATAAAATATGACTTAATTTCATATCAGTATATCTTCTTCTTCTTCGTGTCCTTCATCATTTAAGGAAATTGGAGATCATCAGAATTTATTTTACTCCGTCTGCAGGGCAGCAGTTCTGAAGAATTCTATTGTTGTTTTCCTCGTCACTTTTTAAATTTTTCAACCAGAACATCTGCTGTCTCCCTGGTCCTCTTTTTCCTTCCATTTTTCATCAACTTATATTTCAGTATATCAGCGTTGTGGAAATAATAAAAATTTGTCTATTTGGAACCGAGGAGTGTGATTTTTGTAGTCAAAATTTTTATATATATATATATATATATATATATATATATATATATATATATATATATATATATATATATATAAATCCCGTTCACAGCGTAATACGCCTTTGGGTTCCCGTTCGCCAAGCCTGTCTATTCTGCCAGTCTTCTTCAGATAGATTTCTTGCTGACATTGCTTTTGAGATTCCTTGGATCCATGTTGTTGGTGGTCGTCCTCGTTTTCTTTTCTCTGGTGGTACCCATTCTAATATCTTTTTGGGTAGTCTTTCTTCCCCCATACGTCTAACATGTCCGTACCATATTAGTTGTTGTTTTTCGATGTCTTCTATAATTGATCTTTGTACTTTCATTTGTCTCCTGATGTCCTCATTTTTCACATGTTCTAATCTAGACTTTCCCGCTGCTCTCCTCCAAAAATCCATTTCAACTGCCAATAGGTTACCTTTAAGTTTTTGTGATAACTGCCACACTTCTGAGCCATAGACGATTACTGGTTTTAATATGGTATTATATATTCGTTTTTTCGTTTCCGGTCTTATATTTTTTTGCCATAATACTGAATTCAACGCACCTATAACTTGTTTTCCTTTGGTTATTCTGTCTTTTATGGCTTCATCACTTCGTCCTGTCTTTGTCAGTTTTACCCCCAAATATGTACATTGGTACAAAATTTTTAAAATCCATGAAAAATTTGTTCTAAATTTTGATGCCGCTCTCAGTAAATTATCGATTTCATCCATTAGTTTGCCTGGTCCATAAAGAAACACGGCACTAACCTAAACGTAGTTGAAGCTCGAGAAATTCAAACTATTACCCGAGAGGTTTTCCGATCTCAGTTATGTTGAGTATGCTTGGCATAAATTTCAGGAGGGAGTAAATGCACACGATATAAACTATAAGCACAAAATCAGCCATGTTGTGTTTATCACTGTAGTAGAAAAGTAAGCTAAAATGTTGCTACGTACTACCAGAAAAAAATTATTGCCTAATTTTGTTTGAATAGTTATTATTGATATGGGAGTATACAAGGTGGCTGGACAAAACAAAAATCAGGAACTACGACAATATTTTATAAAAACCAAGCGATAGGTCAACTTTTAATTACAAGGGGACAACTTTTTCTTACCCGAATGCAGGATTAGAATGGCAATGGATGGTAAATTACCCGAATGGCAATGGATGGTAAATTACCCGAATGGCAATGGATGGCAAATAAGACATAGTTGTAAATCTTTTACGATTACCATGTACATTAGCCTTCAAGTTTTTAAATTCGGTCCAATTCTTTATTCTATCTATTTACATGGCCATTTAAACTTTAAATTGTGTTTAGCTTTTGATTTTTTTTTTGTTAAATTTGTCACAATAAGAAGTAATTAATATAAACTTATAAATAACATGAAATTAAACGGTTCTCTGGTGAATATCAGTTGTAAACATTAACTATTTATTTATGGTTTATTCCATTCCGCATAAGTGGATAGTGTTTCGATGTAGTTTATAAACAATAAATGAGCTAATATGACACCTCAGAAATTTAATAAACGACATCAAGTTAAATAAGGTAGTAAGATCTATGTTTTGGAGTTAGCAAAACAATTTCAGGAAGCTGGAAAAGTAGGTAATAAAGAACGAGTAGTAGTAATAACGAATGTAGTTAACAAACCTAGTGAAGTTTTAGCATAAGCATTACCACATGTTCACCTAAATTTCATGTCAAGTATGAGGCAAGTAGCACCTGTATCTGAAATCGGCTGAACCAGCGTCAAAGCCCTTTTGAAAAACAACAAATTCTATCCATATAAAATACTCAGTGCAGGAATTTAACCTCTTTACTGCCACCCACAATAAGAGGTTATTCTTCATATGCCAGCGAAATATCTGACCCATAAGATGAATCATAGTCGCACTGTTTACAGTTCTATGAAATAATCAGTGAGCAAGCAATGACCGATTCATAGCTTATATTATTATTAATATATTATTAATACATTATGACCGATTAATAGCAAGCTGAAAATTTGTTAATAGCTTAAGGGTGTCTTGTCGGACAAACTTTGATGTATGAGAATATTGGAACAGGGGAAGTTTTAATTGTGGAACAGGTTAAAAATTTGGAACGTCAGCCCACGAAAACGTCACATGTATTTTGTCCGACAGAACTTCCATTTGATTTGTTACCCTTTCATTAAACTCTGCCCATTAAATCAGACTGCTATTTATCACCTGTCATAATTCCTGCATTTGACATGTTCTACGTGTTCCACTCATTAAAATGCCCATTTGGTGAAAAATGGCAGTCTGATTTTTGCATGACAGTTTAATGAAAGGGTAACAAATCAATTGGAAGTTCTGTCCGACAAAATACATGGGACGTTTTTGTAGTTTGACGTTCCAAATTTTTAACCTGTTCCACAATTAAAACTTCCCCTGTTCCAGTGTTCCCATACATCAAAGTTTGTCCGACTAGACACCCTTAAGCTATTTACAAATTTTCAGCTTGCTATTAATCAACTTGTTTTTTCATACGCGGGATCCAGACCTAATGGTCATACGTTTAACTTGGTTAAAATATAGAACTTGTTTATACATTTTCCCAGAATTTTCTACTAAGAGCTTTGTAGAGAAGAATTTCCAGAGTGGAAATCGAAACGTCAAACAGTTAAAAATTAAATAATTTTCATTAAAATCAATAATAAATGTGGTTTACTACTAACAGGGTGTAACAAAAAAACACATATTCTGGGACCAAAAAGAGTTCGATTGCACCTGAACCCATCTTACCTTAGTATCAATGTGCACATAAAAAAATTATAACCCTCTGAAGTTACACAATGAAAATCGATTTTTTTCAATATATCGAAAACTATTAGTGATTTTTTATTGAAAATTTTTTGCTCAATTAGAAATCCAATGAAATCAATTAATTTGTGGTCATCTGATTGAATACAACCAATAAAACCAACATTATACTTAAAACAGATCCCATGGGATGTTTTCACTCAATCATGTAGCTATGGATACCTACATTTCGTTTCATTTCGATTTTGACATTTCAAATATTCAATATTTCAAAATGTCACGATTTGGTTGTAATACTGATGAGAATATTAATGAAATTATCGAATCAAATATACCAAAGAATACTGTTTACAGTAAAAATTTTGTATGGAAAGCGTTTATGGACTTTTGCAATGATAGAAAATATGAATTAGATGGAAATCGGACGGTGGAAGAATTGTTAATTGCACATTTAAATAAATTGTTTCTGCTCTGTATTTTTTTTAACCAGCAAAAAATTTTCTATCCGAATAACCCTCGAACATTGATAAATGCTCAAAAATTTTTTAACAACTTTCTCAAGCTTGTTGCTTACAGGCAACAGACCTCCGCCTATGGCGTCGGTCTGTTTCCAAGCAACGAGCTTTCGAAATCTGTTATAAAATTTTTTCGAACAATTATCAATGTCCTTGGGTTCTTCCTACTGAAAATGGACATGTTGCATTTTTATGGCAGGAACATCTTACAACAAAATAACAGTGAAATTTGTACGCCCCATAAAAATTTTATGGGGTTTTGTTCCCTTAAACCCCCGCCAAATTTTTGTGTACGTTCCAATTAAATTAATATTGTGGTACCATTAGTTAAACACAATATTATTAAAACTTTTTTTGCCTCCTAGTATTATTTCTATAAGCCAGTTTTTATCGAGATGCTGCTTCATTTTTAATATGTTTACATAAAAATTTTATGGGGTTTTGTTCTTTTAAACCTTCCAAATGTTTGTGTACGTTCCAATAAAACTATTATTGTGGTACCATTAGTTAAACACAGTGTTTTTAAAACTTTTTTGCCTCCTATTATTTTTTCGATAAGCGACCTTTTATCGAGATGTGGCTTCTTTTTTAATATGTTTCAAAATATACATAAAAATGTAAATTATAAACAAATTTTCATAGTATTACTAATCGTACGTTACCATATTCAAACATGTGGTGGATTCGACAAATATTCAAAATATCTCAATAAACATTGGCTTATCGAAAAAGTACTAGGAGGCAAAAAAGTTTTAAAATTATGTGTTTAACTAATGGTGCCATAATAATAATTTAATTGGAACGGATACAAAAGTTTTGGGGGTTTAGGGAACAAAACCCCCATAAAATTTTTATGGGGTGCACAAATTTCATTATAATTTTTTTAAATGTTTTCCTGCCATAAGAATGCCGCATGTTCATTTTCAATAAAAAAATCTATAATAGTTTTCGATATATTGGAAATAATCGATTTTCATTTTGTAACTTCAAAGGGCTGTAACTTTTTTTATGTGCACATTGGTACTAAGGTAAGTTAGGTCCAATCGAACTATTTTTGGTGGCAGAATATGTGATATAATTTATAACCTGCATTTTTGTTACACCCTGTATATAAAAATGTTATCTAAACCAGGGTTGCCCAACCTTCTAGCAACTGCGTACCATTAAAAATATTTTGAACATTTTGGCGTACCACCAAACACCGGGGGGGGGGGGGGGCGTGGTAGTAGGGGGCTGGCATGGAATAGAAGGAAGTCCACAACCCTAATTTTTTTAGAAACATTTACTATCAGAAACATGTCCATTGGCTTGTTTTATTTTAACTAAATAATTAAAATAATAATTAATGTAACTTTATATTTAATTATTGATTCACTTTTCCAAGCCTTTATCAAGATAACATTACATAGAATTATTTGTCTATTATCCTTACCAATTTTTATTTAAAAATCCATATAGATTTACGGGTTATACAATTAGTACAAACTATCAGGCAAAAAAAATACAAATCAACAAAAATCAACATAAGTCATTGTGTTTTGAGATTAACCTTCCGATGATCAACCTTTTTTTGTTACACGGATGACCAAGTTTTTGTTACACGGATGACCAAGGGGGGGGGGGGAAATGACCCCAGGTCAAAAATGACAATTAACAAAAAAATTAAGTTTTTTTTTGTTTTTTTTTATGGCATGGACTTTATGTCATCCAGCCAGTCACAACATGAGTATTAGCGTCATGTGTAGTTGTATGTTGAGTAAGTGTCTTGCTACTTTGCAAAGTCGACGTCATTAGCGTAAAACTACTTGGAATTACACATTATAGACGGTATTTTACTAAACATCAACTTCAGAATATATTTTTAATTCGTAAAATATAGGGAATTTTTTTTATTTCAAAATATGAGGATATCCAGAATGATATTAAAGTCAAATAAAAAAAATGAGTTAAAAATTGAAAATACTTTTGAATTTATTAAAGAAAAACATACGCTGGAGTCACAATTTCCCCCCGTCAACTGCAGGAGTAATTGAACTTTATTTTCTTTAGTCGTCTTCAAACTTGTTAGCCTGTTTTTTATATAAAATAGTTCAGAAAAACCAGTCTCATACAAGTAACTAGTGACAAATGGCATCAAAAACATTACTGCCTGGTATTGAACATTGAAGATATTTTGAGAAGTGCAGGAACAGTTGAGTCAGCGAGCAGTACCCGACCCCAGGGACCACACTGCCACTTCTGCAGACAGAGGCCCAGTTTAATCGCTTGTTTCACCCACGCGAAAAAATCTTAAAATTTCACCCACCACCTGAAATCTTCCCGCATACCACCAGTGGTACGCGTACCACCGGTTGAGAACCCCTGATCTAAACAATGGATTTTAACGATTTTGTAAGAGACTTTCTAAATATTTATAAATCATTAAAAAATATATCATTTCTGTATTATGAGCGTGTTATGACTAGTTAGTCCCCTCCAATTTCCGCACTAAATATTTTACGAGATAAAAATTACCCCAAAGTTGGTATTTCTTAAGTTTTTCTTTGACAGCGATAGCTCTATATCCGAGGAAGACTCTTGTTTTAAATTTATTGCGATAACAGCTGCCGGGGAGGTCGGAAATGTAAATGAGAGGATTATAGGTTTCAGAAACAGAGGAATTTATTATCCGAAATTAATACAGTGTTAACTGGCTCTCATAAATAATGAATTATGTACGGTTATTCTTGTTGTGGGATTAGGTTGTACCTGTTAATTATACAGCAAGACCGTAGGACAACAAAAAACGACTGAAACTGGAATTATCTGGGTTAAAGTTTAGATGTTGCTACTGAAGCTCTATACACGAAACGATATTTGTTTTATTGTTTGAATATCTCTAAATTTTGTCGGACTGAACCGATTCACTTGAAATTTGACGAGTTAATAGTAAAATACTCGAGCAATAAAACGTATATACCGACGATGTGAGCTTAAGCCCCAAAAATGGTTGATAGCCCTTCTAGTGTGTCAAAATTCTACAAAGACTTTTATACTGAGGCCTCATGATGATATTTTAAGCCTTGAAATCCGTAGCTCAAATCCAACACCAATAAAACTACTTTAAATTGTGAGTATTGACTCATTCTTTATACATTATTGAGATTTATTGTATATTATCCATCACAAACCAAGTTTGATGTTTATACTCTCTGATAAAGAGTTTGACCTCTTTAACACGTTGATGGACAGAACGTCTATAGACGTCTAATTTCGATTGATGTAATGTGACACAACGTCTATAGACGTTGCGTTTTCCCTATTCTACTTTGCAAAATACATATAGCGTCACAACACTTGCTTATACATTTGACGCACTGTCGGTCAACGTGTTAAACAAATCACTCGATAACCATGTTATTCTATTTCAAAATTTAAGATACATAAAGGAACTATGTAGCAAAGGCGGCTCAAAAAATATGCATTTTAATAAAATCTACCGCTAAAAATATTATGCATTTAAGACTTTTACCCGTGCCCACTAGTACTAACCTTCCGCAACTAACAGGTTTTCTGAACATTAAAGCTAACATCGGGTCTCAGAGACCGACATTAAAAAATATTTCCATTGACACACTTTCAAGCATATGATTGTGTTTACTCCCTGAAGGAGTAAAATTAAACATAAATGATACCTATTTTTAAATTACCTCTTTAATATTAACAAAGTACCAAAGAAAATAAAACAATCACATAGCATCTGATTTGTCAAAAACAATATTTCCATTACTGTTTTCTTGTACCTATGTTCAATTTTTACTCCTGGCAATTGGGTTACTAAATTATCAGTACTTGTTTGCACGGTCTTTCGTTAATCTAAATATTTTTTTCATTGAGTAGATCATGGGTCCAACATGGGTATCTGAGACAAGATTAGCCGATAATTGCATAATTATTTGACAATGAAGACTCAAATTTTAACACTTAAAACAGGCACCTAAATCAGGCAGCTACTGATGGCGGCGAAGATTCATAATGAATGATTTGGATATAATCGCAAAAACTCTAACTGGTCGGTCTCACAGACCCAATATTAGTCACGGAAGGTTAAAGAAGAAGTCAACAGTAGCAGACACTTGTTAGCAATAGCCGATTCTTATTTAATTCCTTTTAAAACTTTGATTTTGGGGAAAATTCTAGGGTGTTCGTATGAATTATTAATTTTTTACTTTTCTACTTTCTTTAAATTGCCAAGGTAAGATTTGACAAACAGAATATCCGATATTACAAAAACATAAAGAGGAGTATGCACGTGGGTTCAATAGTCATGATAATTTCCAACCTTCAATAGAAGACGAAACTTGATGAAAGAGGTGTTTTAAATATTTTTTAAATAATAATTTTAGGGGGTTTGTTACACATAATAATTTAAATCTTTTTTTCATTTTTAAACTAATGCACCATTTTAGCGTAATTAAAAACACTATCACACGACTTAAAGTAGGTTAATATAGCCGTGTCCTAGAGTTAATAGTAAGTAAACTTGAAATAAAAAGACCACTAAATTAGTGAAAACTTGAGCCATAATCCTAAACTTAGCCCATCAACATTTAATAGCAAGAGAATCCTCCGACGTGTTTAACCGTAATGAGATATTTTCTGTAAAGCAGATTCTTGTCGATCGTCTAACACAAACCATCCAGAAAACAACACCAATTACACGGAAGGCTATGATGAGACTTTGGGAATTTGGATAACGGACACTTACATGTAGTAAACTTCTACAAAGACTGAATTTTATTTTTGAAGTTATACTTCTTTACCGGCGATATGAGGGTGAATTTTTATATGTTAAAACCAATGATCCCGGCGCATGCGCATTATAACTTTGTTCTGATTGGATGCTCAAATGACATGTCAAAAATTATTCAATATGGCGGCTGTGGCACAGCCGTAGTTAGATTATTTATGGTTGTTGCGTTTTAAAATTTGTGTGAAAAGAAACAACAAACAAAAGTTAGTTAATAGTTATACTGCCTTTTTAAATAGTTTTCATATACCTATATTTTTGGACTTTTGGACTATTTTGGACAAGGAAAACTCATTCTAATTTGGTAAGTACCTAGTTTTTATTATAATCATATTGTAATTATACATTTGGATTAGGTTGAAATACAGTAGAGCGTCGATTATCCGAACTAATTGGGGGACATATGTGTTCGGAAAACCGATTTGTTCGGATAATCGAACTACAATATATTGATACATATTTATAGTCATACATATTTATCCACAAGTGAATAAAAGCCATATTTATACAGGGTGTCCAGAAACTCTACCGACAAACGAAGACAGGAGATTCCTCAGATAATTTTAAGTCAATTTAACCCGATTTACCTAGTCCGAAAATGCTTCCTAAGGGAGCTAGAGCTCTTTGAAGATGGCGTCTTTGAACTAGTTTTTCTTAAATACCTCCAGAACGCTTCTAGTTAGAAAAAAGAAAATTGGTGCACATATTTATCTTCCAGAGTTAAATCGATTTCATCCATTGTGAATTTCTAGTACCAGTCATAGGCGTCCGTTTTGGGTGGGGCAACGGTTACTTTATCGCATAACTTTTTTGTCTTTAACTTTTAAGCATTTCTGATACTGGATTATTAAATTGTGAGGTATTCTAGTACTAAAAGGTTCTCTTGCTTTAAGTCGGTAGGACACACCGTTTTCTAGAAAAATCGATTTGAAAACTTTTTGTTTTGTGAATATCAAAAAAAAAATTAAAAAAAAAACTATTTAGAAAACGAAAACTGGTACGTTTATTTATATTCCAGAGATGAATCGATTTCATTAATTGCGAATTTCTAATACCGGTCATATGCGCTCTTTTTGGGTAGGCTAACGGTTATTTTATCGCATAACTTTTTGTCTTCAATATTTAAGAATTTTTGACACTAAATTATTAAATTATGAGGTATTCTAGCTCTAAAAGTTACTCTTGCTTTAAATTGGTAAAATACACCGTTTTTTTTTTGAAAAGATTTTTCAATTTTTTTATCAAATTCAGGAAACGAAAAATTTCAAATTGATTTTTCTAGAAAACGGTGTGTCCTACCGATTTAAAGCAAGAGTAGCTTTTAGTACTAGAATACCTCACAATTTAATAATCCAGTATCAAAAATGCTTTAAAGTTAAAGACAAAAAAGTTATGCGATAAAATATCCGTTGCCCCACCAAAAACGGACGCCTATGACTGGTACTAGAAATTCACAATAGATGGAATCGATTTAGCTCTGGAAGATAAATATGTGTACCAATTTTCGTTTTTCTAACTAGAAGCGTTCTGGAGGTATTTAAGAAAAACTAGTTCAAAGACACCATCTTCAAAGAGCTCTAGCTCCCTTAGGAAGCATTTTCGGACTAGGTGAATTTGGTTAAATTGTCTTAAAATTATCTAAGGAAACTCCTGTCTTCGTTTGTCGGTAGAGTTTCTGGACACCCTGTATACCTACATATTTATTTATATCTTGATAATGACAACTAGCAACTAAATAAAAAAGTACAGTCTTTGCAACAACATAATTATTTTTTGATAAAATATTGAAGAAAATTGAAGATATTTTAAGCGACAATTACTAACGCTTGCTCGGTATTCGAGTGCGGGACGCGGGAGTCGATAGTTCGAATAAGCGGTCGTTCGGTTGATGGACGTTCGGATAATCGACGCTCTACTGTACATTTATTTTCTCAAGAATGGGGATTTTAGAGAGAAATCCCAAATTAGGTCCGATTTTTTTTTAAATTATGATTTTTTGGCGTAGATTTATTTATCTAGTAGGTATGTAATGCTTTGATTTACATACTTAATTTGATTACCAACAAAAGTTCTACCAATCTTCATCTAATATATTGTTTTCTTACTGTTTTGTTATATTTTAATATTTTCTTCCACAAAATTTAAACTACATAATTTAATTATATTCAAAACAACTGTCAAACAGTAAAACGTTCAATTACCCTATTTTTCCACATGACAAATAATGTGGAATTGGACGAGTGAGTCTAGGCTTCGATTACGAATCAAAGCGTCCCGAAATTTACGGGTTCGATTCCCGAAGTAAGTTTTTATTTTTTTATTTTTTTTTTTGCATCTTATGATTGTAAGTATATTTGTTTATAATTTTTTTTTTCAGAAAATGCGTATTTAAAATTTTTGCAAACAATTATTATGGTTCGGAAATAATTTTTTCTTTGTGGCATTTTTCAATGTGTTTGTGTGCGTTTTATCCTTTTATTTTTAAAAATTTTTGGTATTGTCTTAAAAATCACATAATATGTAGTAGAAGTATAACTTCTTACGTGCGTACAAAGTACACACACATTCTTTTTTTATTACAAAATTCAATGTAACTCCCATTATTGTTTATGAAAATTGTAATGTAATCAGTGTAACTGTTTGCGAAATGTTATTTCTTAGTTAATACTGTATGTATTGTATGTATTCGATTCTACACTCAGGTGCAAAACAATCGATCCATTTAAAAATTTGGTCATTTTTGGTGTCTCGAATTTCTTAAACCTGTTGTCCGATTTAAGTGATTTTTTTAACATGTTATAGCCTTATTCATTAACAATATCGCTGTAATAATATTGTTGCTAGGCAGGTAAACTGTCATTGTATACCGAGTGTGCCAATCAAACTGTAATTTTTTCTCAAAGTTCGCGTCACCCTGTGGAATATTCTAGCATTTATAAAATACTGAAATTAAAACCCAACTATAGCCTCAGGTTTTCTTAACATTCCGTGTTTAGATTCTTTCACTTATGTTCGATAATAAAAAAGTTAGGTAACACGTTGACGGACAGAACGTCTACAGACGTCTAATTTCCATTGATGTAATGTGACACAACGTCTATAGACGTTGCATGTTTCCCTATTCTACTTTGCAAAATACATATGGTGTCACAACACTTGCTTATACATTTGACGCAGTGTCCGTCAACATGTTAACAACTGGCCATGTTCGTCATCAGTACAGGGTGTTTCTAAATAAGTGCGACAAACTTTAAGGGTTAATTTTACATGAGAAAATAATGACACAACAATTTACTTTTTTGTTTCAACCAACTTTTAGACATTGACGAATGTATTTGGTTAGTGTCACAATGATTGAATAATAATTGTGAAAATAACTAGGGTACATTAATCAATAACACTCAATTTATTCAGCCAATAACTTAGTTTCTTATATTTAATAAATAATGTTAATTCTGGCAGCAACCCACTTTCTTGAGTTCGTAGATGACAAGCAATTACTTTGGTTTGACGTGACAACGTACAGATTTCATTAAAACAATGTACAAATGTTGTTAATATAGAGTATTATATGATTATTGTATAGATGTAAACTGATTGTTGTGACAACGAATGCATTAATCTATCTACTACTGCGTTTCATAACCACAATCAATGCGTCCATGGTGACAATAAACGTAGTTGTTGAGACAATAAATGTTTTGCTTGACCATTTGAAATGTAACGGCTTTATCTTATCGTGATACCCTAGCTTCTCTGTGTTACCATTGTTTAAAAAAGAATTCTTTGTTACACAATGCTGTTACCTCTGCCTAACTGCCGAATAATAATTTCATTTCATTTCCAAGTGTAGTCCGTAGTAGAAGGAAGTTTTCGGGTGTCTATTATCGTGAAATCTCGGTCGAATTCTTTTTAAATTTTTTTCGAATCCTGAGAAAACTAATTAGTATTTTTGAAAATTTAAACGCAGAATAAAATAATACAGTATTATCGAGGGTCTGAAGTCCCTGAGAACTTCTATAATAATTATTTTAATAATTCACAGTGTCAGTGTCAGTTATGAAAAATGCATTTTCCTTGTTTAACGAAATTTTCATTTCGTCATCATCAGTTTAGCTTACAAAGTTTGCTAAGGCTCTTACGAATTGAATGCAACAATCCAAGTTCAGTTGAAATGAATACAGCTTGCCTAATTGTAAGTAAGGGTCAACTATTTTAATATTTCCTGAATACCGATGGAAAGAAGTAAAAAAATTCCTTAATTCATCATGTTTTTAGCAGAAGATTTTATTAAAATACATATTTTTTTTTGAGCTAACCGTGTTGTAAATTTCCTTAAAACTTTGACTTATTGCTCCGTCTCGATTGCGAAAACATTATCATTTAAACCTAAACTAAAAGATTGCAAGCAGAGTATTATCCTGTTTCAGTCAGAGAGAAGAGCAGATGTATCTCCTGGTGAGGGCTAAGAAGCCCCGAAACTGGTAGAGTTACTTGCTGTACTCTCTGATTGAAGTAGAATATCATATGAGTACAGTTTAGGGTTGCAACGAAATTGAAAATATTTATTTATTTTGAATTAAAAAGAAAATCATAAACTAAAAAAAAAACAAGTTATTATCAGTCACGCTAGTCTTGTCTTTGACCTTAGAATCAAACAAAGATAAATCCACCGCATTTATCTCCATAGTATCTTCCAGAAAAAATATCGCTAAGCTCAACACGGTACATGTTCATCCACACAAAAGGTAACCTAAACCAAATTCCAGAACTTGTTTTACGACGCCACATAAAGGCGGCCGAGATAGTCGTATTAAACGCAGAGGAGAAAGTCTACAACTAAACGAGAGATAGATTTAGTGCTTGTGCCTTGCATAAAGAACAATAAAATGGCAGTAAAGCGGAATAAACCTGAAGATAAACGGAACATGTGGATAGCTCTAAAATTATTTAATTAATTACGAAATTTACAGCCTCTTGTTGCAAGTGAAGTTCGAATGCAAGAAAAGTTGAACAAAAGTGTTTGATAATTTGTTTGGGATTGTTTTCTTTCCGCTTAATAAAATTTGGATTTAATTGGTTAAACTGCAGAAATTAACGCTAGATATGACAGAATTAATTAGAGTTTAATTTAGATAATGTTTAATTTGTATATAATTGTTAGACAATTTTAAATTGTCTGTAAATATCAGAAAAACAACTCGAATTTAATTTTTCGGGCAACCGACGAGATATGGAGAAACAAGAGGAAACTTAAAGCGACAGAAATCGATTCCTGGAGAAAAAAATAAAATCCTTTATAAAAGGTATATATTTAAAATCCCTAAAAAGGGCTTCATCACAGAACTAGTTTTCGATTGGTTGACCAATCACCATCAGTGCTTACGTGATCTAACACGCTAACCACCAATATATAATATTACAAAAATATGTGCGTAAAAACCCTTTTCCTGCAGTTGTTCCGAAAATAAAACTTTCGGTATGGTTTGTTAAATCGAAAGTAATATTTTACACAACTCGTACCGAAAGTAGCTACTTTCGGGACTAATTTTTTCACTTTCGGGACGCCTTTACTTTCGGGACGATTTTGGGTAGCTAGGTAACGGCTTTGACAATAACATCAACTTTGTATTTTATTATGACAACGCTTGTCATTTAAGATTCGTGTGAGTTTTCTCGCTGATAGTGGTGGTACTATAACCAACTTAAAAAGACACGTAGGATGGAAATCAACTAATGTAGCAGAGGGAAAATTCTTTAAGAAATAAAATCCACATAGGTTCACACATTTAAAATGGCCGCAACCAAAATAATATCTCAAAAAATAGAAAAAGTACTGACAGGTCTAACACTAATTTCAATACTGCCACTTTTGTTATTATTCTTAACAATATCAATGTAAATAATTATTATAATAATTGTGTTATTAATATTCATAAGTAGATTTTTCTAATGTTGAATTCACGAGAGTAACTTTAAAGTGTTTAATAAAAGTTCACAAGTAAAGTTTATCCATAATATATTCTTTTTAACATACAAAACGGCTGCAGAAAAAATATTGTACGTGACACGATGCAAAAGTGATTTTACGAGACTCGCAGGATTCCTACTCGTCTCGTAAAATATCACTTTCGGAACTTGTTACGTAAATTACTATTAAAAGTAAGCCGTCAAGGAAACATCGATTAAAAATGCGAACTTAATCGTGGATGTTTAAAATATTACATTTAATACGCTCTAGGTACCATCTGAAATCTGATTTGACTTGTTCAAATGATGACAGTTTGCACTGATGATGATTGGTCAACCAATCGAAAACTAGTTCTGTGATGTAGCCCTTTTTATTGATTTTAAATATATACCTTTTATAAAGGATTTTATTGTATTTTGTATTATATGGTATACAGCCAACCACAGGGAGACTTTTCCTTGTGGATTTTGAGAATAAGAGAAATTATGAAACCAAAAGTAGGTAGTAGATAGTATACGCAGCAACTCAGATATTATGACCATATTTAAAGAATGTTTGAAGAATGTCTTCCAAAACAGGTCTTAATGTAGTGTTGTGATCTTACTTTTGAAATCTAATGATGTTCTCAGATGCAATTTATCTTAATTAATTAAACAATAATTATCTCATTAATCAAACAGATCAAATGCCAATATATGCCAAAGTATTTCTCAGTGGATTCCTAATCGGGATAGATAAAAAGAGTAAAATAATACACACATACGGATTTCAATTAGAAATTATAAAAATCGTTTATTTTATCTCTATTTCTTAGATCTTATCTTTCTATCTTTATTTAATACAACAGTTACAAAAATGGGAATCTTATTTCTTTTTGTCTCCAAATCTATTTTATTTATAATGAACTATTATGATTTATCAGTAACAAATTGATTTAGGTTTGATGAAATTTTTTTAATAGTGATTGTGTGGCTCAATTTTCAATGTGGTATTTAATACACAAACCATACATTCATGTCATAACAAATTAGACTGACCTTTACTGATGATTTGACAACGTCTTCACACAAAACACGTTTCCTCTTGGCTTGGGTTGCGATCCAACGACTCGTCCCAGTCTTCCAGTAATGCCTCTGATCCTTTGAAAACTACGTCTCGTACAGCACTCGTTCCTGCCTTCTCCTGATGCCGTGTTCCACCTTTTTTAAACACTTCAACAAACCGGGATACTCTAGACTCAAGGAGTTATATACTATCTCGACTCGGCCTATCACTGGTTCCACGATATCTTACTTTTTATTTTTCAAAAACAAAACTAACTAACCCGGCGTTTCACTTTTTTGTAAACTCTTCTCGAAAACTGGACTTCGCCTCTCGATCGCTCAAAACACACTGACTCTCATTGCTCATTCATTCTCCTCCTTCCAAAATACCCCTTCCAGCATTCAAAAATCAACCAATCCCAAGCAACTTTCAATTATCCGTATTTACCAACACAAACTTTCCTTTTTCTAAATATCTTAATGGATTTCAAGAAAAAATAATATTCCCCATTTCAATTTTACTTTCCACATTAATCCTCTTTACAAATTTAATAACCTATTATCTTATTTACTAGAATATGAGTTATCGGTGGTTATTGACAACCTTTCCACGAACACTTTTTTTTAAACATCACTCTAATTGTTTACTTGAGTCGTATTGTTCCTGGGGTTCGTAAACACTTCTCCGAAACACTTTCTTAAAAACTACCTATACATAATTTGTTTTATACAGGGTGTTCCAAATTTACATGCCCGCGGTCGAGAAAAACGAAAACCTTTATTTTTATTTGAATTTTAAATATAACTATAGACTTTTATTTCTTATGTCAAATAGGAATATAACAGTAGATTGCTCAAGGTAGAAGAAAAGAGGAAGATTCTATTAGTGGCAAAAAGTAATACTGTAGTAAGTACCAGTAATTTAGTGAATAGTGCAGAGGTGATGTCTTAGAGGATGTCCAAAGCTCGGCCCTATGCATATTGACGCTGTTCAATTCGGAAGCCTGGTCAGTTAAGTATTACTACATTCTAGATGTGTTCCTATGTTCCTCTCCTTTAATATTATGTTACATTCTGCCCTCTTACCTGCCAACAATACTGTATTAACACAACTCCTTTACTCTTCTATTTGCTCAAGGCTTTACTAAACGAACCTTTAATGGCCATAAGTGTTTAGAAAAGAAGTCCGTTTCCTTCAAGAATGTATCCTTACTTCTGTCGGTTCCTCGATCCTAAGCTGTTGGGTCTTATATATGCGTTCGAATTCTTCTATTGGCAACGCATTCTTAACCCTACGTTAGTCGCGCGGTTATTGCTGACGAGCTTAGTCGCGCGGTCTACGATGGTAGACCAATAGTTTTTTTGTCGTATAATGCCGGATTTTGACAAAATTAACAAATTAATGGTTAATAACATGTTTATCTATGTCTGTGCTTCGATATTAGACATCTTTTGTTTCTTGGCTTTCGCCATTTTGACAGTGGTAAAGTTAAAGACGAGGTCATGATTTTTTGGTTCTTTATTGCCAAGTAAATGAAAATGGTCAAAAAATAAGCTCAATTTATTAAAAAACACAAATCTTTTTTATCTTTGAACTTACAAAATAACAAATAGTGATGAATAGTAAAGAACAGAACAAAATGTAACCAAGGAACAAAACTATTAAATGGCAAAAGTGGCACAATTTTAGTCCGTCAAACATTCACTGTAAATGTCCCTGAGATGATCCTTGCAGCCAAATTTGTCAAATTTTTGGCATGACCTTCTTGTTGACTTATTGCAAATTCGTGGACTAATACAACATCATCCCACGTAATTTGTTGGAATATTAGGAGGAGGGGTACGACTTCTTGAACTCCGGGCAGTACGCGAGCTCGTCGTCTAAGTTCTCTTAGCAGGGAAGGTATAGTTGATCCATATTCAATTTGGGATTTGATTAGTTCACTAAGTCTTCAATAAAGTCGCTTCTTGAAACTTTTTCATTTATGTTGTTAGCTTTATATACACAGCAGGCTACATATTAGCTTTATATAATACAACTAATAACTGGAACGCGTTTAGTCCCGCGGTCTACAGTTGTAGACCAGTGCTTTTTGAATAATGGTAAAAAAATAATGCAAACAGATCGGCGGCGTTTACCAAACTGAAGATTAAGTTGGAAGTATTAGCGACATCTACTAATCGGGATGGGGGCGTATGTGCAGATTTCTGGAATTGGAGACCACTTAAAGGAGAGTGGTCACGATTGTAGACCGCGCGACTAACGGAAGGTTAAATTACCTGACACCAAAGTATTCTTCTTCTTCACGTGCCTTGTCCGTTTCGAACATTGGCAATTAACATGACTATTCTGACTGTGTTTACGGCAGATCTGAATAGTTTACCAATGACAATCCGAACCATTGCTGCAAGATTTGGAACCATCAGTGTTTCCTCCTTCCTGGACCACTTGTCCTGTCTCTTTTCCCTTGGATGATTACCTGTAGTACTCTATGTTTATTGTGTCTCATATCGTCACCCAAGAATCGCAACTTTCTATCCTTTTTGTTTATTCCTATCTCTCTTTGCTTACCTATCCGGCGTAATACCTTCCCATTGGTCACATACGTCAGTAGGCCCACATTTCGAAGGCTATTACAAACCTATTTGTATTTTTTTTTCCGCCAGAATATATTAACC
Organism: Diabrotica virgifera virgifera; assembly: GCF_917563875.1. Classification (NCBI taxonomy): domain Eukaryota; kingdom Metazoa; phylum Arthropoda; class Insecta; order Coleoptera; family Chrysomelidae; genus Diabrotica; species Diabrotica virgifera. Next base: position 229,937,995 of record NC_065450.1, on the reverse strand, counting down.
TTAATTACTGAAGCTATAAATTTGTTCAAGAATAAATTATTTAAATACTGGTCTTTCAGTGGAAACAAATTTATTTTTCATCTCTATGAATCGCAAACACTCTTTTCCCAAATAAAGTGATATTTTTCGTTACCGAATTGGATTTACTTTCAAGTTAAAAAACATTTCGGTTAATTTGAATTTAAATCAGCGGTGGATATAAATCAGATCTAAGGAGAAACATCGGCGGTATTCGACGCGACGGTATATCGGTTGAGAGGATTGAGTTTCATGCGAAATTGGGAAATTGGAATTTCATGTTGAATTTATTGAAGTGAAGTGAACATTCCCCTACTGTGACTACAAATTATCAAGAAATTTAAGCTAAAATTTCAAGAGGGCCAGAATGGTGCAAAACATTTCGATATACCGAACATATTTATTAGAACAAACTAAAATCAGTAGAATTAAATGAAATTTAACGTATAACTGACAGTCAATGCTTTTTGACACACCAGTAATTTATTGTAGTCTTAACACGTCATTACACGCACGCGCTGTAACTTGCCGCAGTTCCAGAAATTCTTAAAATAATTATATTGTTCGTATAAAAGAAGAGTCGCGGTGCTGACTATTCCTCCCTATAATCCTATACAGTACGCTCGTAGGTCAAACTAGTCTGCCGTCATCGAAATAATATATCGTGTTGGTTGAGCATTTTGCTAACATTCGTATTATAGCGTAGTACGTTAGGTGAACAATTTGCTAACAGGCGTGGGCTTATGTAAGTATTTCTTCTTCTTCTTCTCCTTCTTGTCTTTTTTCCTTATGCCTATTACGGAGTCGGATTATGGTCCGTTGTTTCTTTCATCTATTTTCCACTTTTTTCTGTTTTTGGCTAGGCGTTTCATTTCTTCTTTCGTTTTCCCTCGTGCATTTCCTATGTCCTCTATTTGATCCCTCCATGATTTTTTCAGGGTCACGCTTTTCTCCTTTTTGTCGTGTTTCCCATTTCTAGAATTTTCCTGGACATCCTTTCTGGTTTCATTCTTATCACATGTCCATACCATTCTATTTCCGTTCTTCTTCTTATTTCTTCATTTCTTATTCTATCCTATTTTGATTTTCCTGCGATCTTTCTTAAGTATTTGATCTCCATGACTTCTATTTTTGACTTATGTTTCTTCTGTATTGTCGAGTTTTCACTTTAATAGGTTATTATTGGTCTTGTTATTGTAGTATGAATCTTTCTTTTCATTTCAATTTGTATGTTTTTGTGTCCTAGTATGGATTTATTTTAGGCATAAAATATTCGTATTGATTCGTTATCGCTGTTTGCTATTTCAGCGGCTATTTTCCCGTCGTCAGTTATTATACTCCCTAGGTATTCATAGGCTGATACTTTTCTAATGTTACCTGATTGCACTTTGCCTCTCTGTTGTTAAGGTCCTCCATGTTATTTAATAGGTATCATTCTTTTGGTTTTGTCTATGTTTATGTTTATATTCATTCCCATCATTTCAATTTCTTCAGTCCATATTTATATTAAGGTTTTTCTGTATTTTCTTTTTATTATTGACTATAAGCAGTATACAGGGTGTCCCAGACTAATTCAGCCAGGCTATATCTCTTAAACGAATAGAAATTTTCGAATGGGACAAAAACTGATCTATTCCATTGGTAATACACTGTAATATGGCGTAGAAAAAATCATCCCCTAAGTATTCATCCCTTAGTTACAACCCCTAACTTTATTTTTTTAATAGCACCCTGTACATTTTTTATAGTTTTGGATGTGGTCTTCGACCGTCTATTCAACATATTTTTAAAAATAAAATCGGTTAGTAAGTAATCAAGAAAAATATAAGTTTATTTTTGATAATTATGTGTCCCAGACTAATTTATCCAGGCTATATTTCTTAAACGAATAAAGATTTTCGAATGGGACAAAAACTAATCTATTCCATTTGTAATACACTTTAATATGGCGTAAAAAAATCATCCCCTAGATATTCATCCTTTAGTTACAACCCCTAACTTTAATTTTTTTTTAATAGCACCCTGTAAATGGGATGAATATGTATAGGATGATTTTTTTCTACACCATATTAAAGTGTATTACAAACGGAATAGATCACTTTTTGTCCCATACGAAAATCTTTATTTGTTTAAAAAATATAGCCTGGAAAAATTAGTCTGGGACACAATTAAAAAAAATAAACTGATATTTTCCTGATTATTTACAAACCGATTTTATTTAAAAATAAAAGTGTTGAATAGACGATCGAAGACCACATCCAAAATTATAAAAAAATGTACAGGGTGTTATTAAAAAAAATAAAGTTAGGGGTTATAACTAAGGGATGAATATTTAGGGGATGATTTTTTCTACGCCATGTTACAGTGTATTAGAAATGTAATAGATCAGTTTTTATCCCATTCGAAAATCTCTATTCGTTTAAGAGATATAGCCTGGCTCAATTAGTCTGGGACACCCTGTATACGCTGAGAGATCGAAAGAGGACTGAATAGAAAAAAAAATGGAATAATCACATAAGCAGAATGGGAGGGACACGTATGGTCAAGATAGCAAGAGATAAATCACCAATCGGCAGAATAAGTATCGACCGATCGCGAAAAACATGAAGTGACAACCTTCCATAGAGATATCAATCCGCCAATGAACGAGCAGAATTTCTTATAAAGAGGAAGAAGAAGAAGAAGAATTAAATAAGCGCTCCAGTGTTTCTACCCTGTTTCCAAATAGCTATTTCAGGATGCTGAAACTAACAATTAGTTTAATAACCGGGTTTAATAATTATAACAGCTGCAAGCTATTCAATAAAAAAGTTTTTGAACCCATTTTAAAAGTTCAAAAAACAATTTTAGCTCAACTTTCAACTCCCTATAAACGTATAAGTATTGCAAAACATCTTTGGGCCGTTTGTTCTATGAATAATTCAGTCGAAATACAAGTCGGTTATTTAGAAGCACAAACAAACACCAACCGCACACATATACAGGAAAATGTGTATTGCTTATTATGAGCGACTTCATTCGTCGTTCACTTCAACAAGTCCGACTTGATTAATGTTTGAGGTTTCTAGCTGCCCGGTCGAATAGGTAATTACTTGAGGTTTCAGCTATATTAACTGTTACTCTCTGAATAGTCATAATAAATATTTACCACGGTTTATTTTTTGTAAAATCGTTTTGGGAATAGGTAAAATGAAAATAAAAGTAAAAATAAGCTACCTTTGTGCGATTTAGATTGCAAAATATTTTTTAATTGAGTGAGAAGAACTGACAGAGTAAAAACTTACATAGCAGTAAAAACTTCAGTTTGTATGACGGTATAAAATTTTTTATTAAAACTTTTTAAAAAAGTGTCATTCAAATGGAATAAAACAATCTGCTTCAGATCTGACTCGGTGCATAGAATGAAATATTTCCACGTTAGATTAAATGTAAAAAGGTTAAAATTGTGACTGTTAATAAATACTTACATTCCGTAAAGTAAATGAAACTCTACTAAATATACATTCAAGATGCGGTAGAAGTAAACAAACCAAGACAAGTAAAATGCTTATAGAAGCACTCCCGAATCATAATTTAGAATGTATAAACTTTGGAAATCAGGATTTGGGATTTACAATATATTGTTGTATAATTTTTTTGGGAAAAATTTTGTAAATAAATTTATATCAGAGACCACGAAATTATAGATTTTCATCGCCCTGTGTATGACCACAAATTGTAATAGGATAATTTAGTTGGTAATCAGTGTTTTCGCGAAAAAGTGAAATCGTTAAGAAGGTGGTTTTTCTTAATGGGTTTTTGAACGGACTTAAACAATGGTGTGGTCAAGATTAGACAATACCGTTTATTTCGCTTTGCAATGGACAATAAGACATTTTATAAAAAAATTCGAAGAAGGTTAAGCGGTACACAAATTTATTGAGTTTAGAATGTAAGGTTTTTTGTTTAGCAGTTTGAAACAACGAAAGCAATTTGATGTCTCCGAGAATTTAACAAAGTGGAAAGTTGGATACAAATTAAATTGGTTCTTGAGAAATGATAATATGGGTAGTGGGTAGAAAGGATGTCTTGTGATTGGTGGAAAATGATGGATGGAAGGCATGAGAGTGTTGAGTCTGATTTTAAGGAGAGAAAAATAGGCAGTGTGTAAAAAAATATCTGGAGACAGCAGTCCAGTTTTTGAAAAGTGAGAAGTCAGTATAAAGTGGTGAAATTGGCCTTTGCGAGCAGAATCACGTTAACGAAATCGTTGACCGATTTGAGAAGTTAATTTTTCCTGTGTCCTAGGAAGATTCCTGTTTCTGTCTAGAACGAGTTGCCGATTGGTATCTATTTGCACACGATATAGAACAGAGAGAAAACTGAGTCGAGAATTCGAGCGAGTCCTGTTTGTTTGTTTGTGAAGCAGTTTGGACGAGAGGGACCTTTCGCATCATCCTAAGAGTACGTGTGGGAGAATCGAGGACGACGCAATTCGGGACAAGAAGTAGAGAAGAAACAAAAAGGTTAGTCAAATCATTTGTGAAACGGAGAGAGTTTGTTTATATCCACACCATATTTGCTTAATTTTTGTATTGAACAGTTCTATAACATAATTAGTCATTCCAAATTTTAAAGAAGAAATAAGTAATCAATTCAAAAGGAAAAAAGTAAACTCTATTAAAATTTGTAAAAATAAATAACGAATAATTTAAAGAATTTTTTTTGTTAAAACCTAGGAGATATCAGAATTAAAGCTTACTTTATTAGAGGAGAAATAGTTGCAATAAATCTAAATTTTTAGCATATTTTAACATGTTATGTTTATGGTATATTGGATAAATAAATAATATTTTTTAACCTTTATATGACATTAAGTGTGTTTATTTTCCCTGTTTTTTCCTGGACGGAGTAAGCAACTAGAGCTACTAGACGCCACAAACCAAAGGTAAAGCATCAAAAATGAAATAGCTCAGAGGATGAAGTTTATTAGAAAATTTAATTTAAATTTGGTTTTGTTTTACATAAGCAGTAACTAAAATAAGTGAGTAATTAATTAAATTAAGAATTTGCTCATCAATCTCACAAAAGAGAGAAATACAGGACATAACAATATATACATTGTAAATTATGATTTGGGACTGCTCCTATAGTAGCATTTAACGTGTCTTGGTTTGTTTATTTCTACTGCATCTTGATTTTAAATTTAGTATAGCACACTAGTTGTAATGGTGACATCAAAGTTTTATTTACTTCATGAAATATTAGTATTTGCCACATGCTTTATATTAACCGTCACAATTTTAACCTTTGTGCATTTAATCTAACGTGCACTGAGGATGATCTGAATCAGATCGAAAACGTTCTGTTGTTTTACTCCATTTGGACGAAACTTTTCTAAAGAGTCTTAATAAAAATTTTTATACCATCATACAAACTAAAGTTTTTACTTCTATGTAAGTTTTTATAACTATAGTATACAACCAGTTACGGGGATTTTGCCTTTAATTTGATAAAGAGTACTCGAAATACACTGAGTACCGTTTTGGTTATTTTTTATTGGACACGAACTACAAGAGCAAAGAGGGATTCTGCGTGAAGGGTAAGTTGATCGTCCATGGAGCCCACGAGTGCAAGATCAAATAATGTAAAGGATCGTCAATGGAGCCCATGCGTGCAAGATGGGAGAGGAGTACCTGTCCCAATGGATTGTGTCCAAGCCATGGGTCTTACCATACTAAGTAAGGTGTCCGTTCTGGACATTTTACTGATTACAACGCCGCTTCTCGAGAGGGTTGTAAAAAATGGAGATTGCAATATAAGGAGATGTATTAACGAAGAAATATATATTGATGAATACTTTTGGGATATCGAAAAGGTATGAAAGGAAACAATCCTACTAGTGGAATAAGAGGATTGAGAAACAGAGAACTTACTGTATGAGAATGAGAAGGGAATGCAACAGATTAAGAAAACATGCAAACAGGAGAACTAGAAGAGAGAGTGACTGAACTGAAGCCAATTTAGGATAAATACAGCAATGATATAAGAAGATTTAAGAGAGAAAGGTGGATTACTTGTTCCGGGATCTCGAAAGAAATGTCTGTGGACATGGTTGCAAAGCTTTTTGTAATGAGTTGAAGAGGAAAAGGAAAAAAGGACTAACAGTAAATTCAGTTAAAATACATACCGAAAAAAATTTCAATTTTAATTCTAGTTATTTTAATAAAATTTATACACAAAGAATAACTATTTATAAAACAAAAATTTAAAATTGTAACTAAAGTTGTTGAAAATTATCGTGCTTTGCCCCGGAAAAGTTAAAAATACTTCAAAAGCAAGAGCTCTTGTCATAAAACAACAAAGTGATAATAATATCCTTTAAAGTTTTCTTTAATTGCTTTTATTTAAAGACAGGATAGCGATCTTCCCCGAATGCAAAAACAATTCAACCTTCTAGCCTGACAATTAAAATTCTACAATCTTCCTCCACAAAAACAATTCGTAGTGCCTTTTGTAGTGCATATCTGCTTCGTTAGTCTACGGGTCACTTCTGTTTGCCTTATTTTATTGAAGTCGCGTCGTGTTGTTAGTTGTGCAGCGCTGTGCAATTTTTCTGATAGAGAGAGGATTTAAGTTTGGAGTTGTGTAGTAGATTAACGGAACTGACGGAGAAAAGTTTTTTAATTTGCTTCTTTACAAGAGCATGAAGTTTGGAATAGAGATTCTTATAAATAGTTTTGTCCTTTACTGTGCATCATTTGATCTCAATGTGATAGGTTAATTTACAATATAAGTTTTTGTAGTAGTTTTCACAACGCTTGGCAAATTAATCTCGTGTGACAATGTTAGTCTAATATTAAACGAATTTTTTTTGTATATAATTTTTAACAATTAGTGAACCTCAATATAGCAGTCAAAAGCTGTTGAACGTGGTAAAGTGTGAAAGAAAAAAAAATAAAATCCACAAAAAACGAATTTCCTGTGATTGACTGTATACCATGAATCACAAAATTTTATTAAAAATCATTTATAAAATGTATATTTATAGCTGGTAACGAGGTAAGCATGGTTGAGCGACTAAAAATATCTAGGTGAAAACCCTTTACATGGTGTAAAGTTGTTATATTGTTACATTTTTATATCAATAGTATGTCAAAAATGAATAACCATTTTCAATATTTCGTTGCAACACGAAACTACAGCCGCACCGTATTCTAGTCCAATCAGAGAGTGCAGCAAGCACCTCTACCGGTTTCGAAACTTATCAGTCTCTCATCAGGAGGCACATATGCTGCGCTCTCTAACCCATCAGGACAAACCCCGGCGTACAGTCACAGATTGCAACGAACGAAATGGCAGGGATGCCCTAGCGGCAACTGGTAGCAAAATACTAAGTTTTCAATCTAATAGCACATAAAACAACATCAAAAATATTACTCTACATCCCACTAGATTGAAAACAATGAAAACCTTCTCTGGTTACACCTCCGAGGCTTCTAAAATTTGAAATGCTGAGACTAATGAAGATGAGGGAATTTTACAATTTATAATTCACGTCCCATCTGCTCAGTGCAGTAAAGTTCCAACGAGAATGGTTCCCTTCGTACTCCAATCAGAGTAAACATGTAAATCAAAAATGAATAACCATTTTCAATATTTCGTTGCAACACGAAAGTACAGCCGCACATACGCCTTAATAAGTTTCGAAACCGGTAGAGGTGCTTGCTGCACTTTCTGATTGAACTAGAATATATGGTGCGTCTGTAGTTTCGTGTTACAACGAAATATTAAAAATGGTTATTCATTTTTGATTTACATGTTTACTCTGATTGGAGTACGAAGGGCACCATTCTCGTTGGAACTTTACTGCACTGAGCAGATGGGACGTGAAAGAAGCCTCGGAGGTGTAACCAGAGAAGGTTCCCATTGTTTTCAGTCAGGTGGGATGTAGAGTAATATTTTTTATCAGTGAAGTATATCAGTGAATACATAGAAGTGGTTTTATTTCATGTTCCAGTTTGTTTAATATTTTTTATGTTTTATGTGGTATTAGTTTGAAAACTAAGTCTTTCAATATTATGTGTTGTTTGAATTTTTACTTGATTTTACATCATGGCCCGCAATTCTCCGAACTTCGTGGGTTGTTGGCTCTGATGATGATCCTCTCTAAATAGACTCTAGGTAGAAACTCAGTTTTTACCGCCAAATGTTTTAGTTTAGAGATTGTAAATGCATCTGGGGCTAGAAACTCTCTCCCACCTCTTTTACAGGACTCACCTTACCAGGGAGGTATTTACTACTGAAGTTCGACTCCTATTGAAAAGAGAGTGTACTTATCTGAGGATGAGAGAGACAACTTTATAAAGTTAATTATTTTTACTGGGAATTGGTCACAATTTTACTTCAAAATAATTTGACGTTTCGATTTCCACTTCGGAAGATTTTTTACATATTTAAGGTATCACAATATAATAGCCTCAGAAATCCTTTCCAACCTTTGAAATTTCTGAAGCCTGTTACATGAAGACACAATTTTTGTGACACAGAATGAGAAATCAAAAAGGCTACGATAACTGTTTTTGTTGTATTATTTATTCATCGTTGGAACAATCAATACTGCACTGACATATCGTTTAATTTATTTTTAATACTAAATTCATGTAATTCGTTTCCATTTATTTAACATTAGTATCTAAAGAGTATTATTGTGTTTGTCAATTTTAATTGCAAAATAGGAGACGTATTTTTAAATTAATAAACGGTATTGATTATTCAAAGTAATAAAAATTTATCAAAAATGTAAAGTATTATACACTCCCACGGATCATTAGTAGGTTATATGGCCGGTCATATTCAGGAGCAGATTAGTTTTAAATATTTTCAAAAGCAATCAATTTGATTTCGTAAGTCCTAGGTTTTCACTTAAAGTTACCGTAAGTAAAACTAGAAATCGATATTTGAACTCTTCGGACCAGGAAGACGAAAAATTTTCTGGCTGAAAAATCTACGTACGTGATTCAACACAACAACCATACATCTTTTCAGAGCAGCAGTGTGCAATATACAGATTGCCATGATGGTCCCAACATCCAAAACGGACAGACACTACAAGAAGAAGAAGGCGCTTCGAATAATATTCGCTTGTACTATTTCGACGACTTTAGAACAGTATTTCCGGTTGGAACTGAAAAACCGGAAGTCCGACTGTCATTATTTCTGTTTTAATAACGGACAGATATATAGGCATAAAACTGGAAGTATACAGGGTGTTAGTAAATAAGTATGAAAAATTTTAAGGGCAAATTCTACATGAAAAATTAATACCAGTTTGCTCTATAAACATATGTCCGCAAATGCTTAGTTTCAGAGGAACGGGCTATTGAAATTGTTATTTTAAACTGCCAATTTATTTATTGCTCTAAGACCAGTTGAGCTATGAAAATAAAATTTGGTGAGTTTTAGGAGGTAGTTATTATGAATTTTTTGACATACAATTTAGAATTTTGTATTCATCATTGGCGCGCCTACGGGCAATGGTCTGAATTTTTTAAAGAAAAAAATAGTACGCCACTGAGATATTTCGAATTAAAAATTATTTTTAAATTCCACGTCTAATTTACGATAAAAAACCTTTCTTGCCTTTTTTTCATATGATGCACCGTTTTTATGCAGAAAAATAAAACATCTTGGCGCGTATTTTTCATTTCTTAATACATCATCAAGAACTATCCAATATAATAATACTAAACTAGAACAATAACAGAAAATATTACTCATAAGATTTCAACTAGGTGCAAAGCTGCAAGAAATGTTTAAAATGATCTCCTTTACAGATAACAGAAGAATTTTATATTCATCATTGTCGCGCGTACGGGTAATGGTCTGAATTTTTTGAAGAAAAAAATAGTACGCCACTGAGATATGTCTAACTAAAAATTATTTTTGAATTCCTCGTTTAATTTACGACAAAAAATCTTTCTTTCCTTTTTTTCATACGAGGCGCCGTTTTTATACAAAAAAATAAAACATCTTAACGCTTACCAAGTATTTGAGGTAGTTTCCATATGCATAGAAACTTAGTTCAAATACTTTGTAAACGTTAGATGTTTAATTTTTTTGCATAAAAACGGCGCCTCGTATGAAAAAAAGGCAAGAAAGATTTTTTGTCGTCAATTGAACGAGAAATTCAAAAATGATTTTTAGTTTGACATATCTCAGTGGCGTACTATTTTTTTCTTCAAAAAATTCAGACCATTACCCGTACGCGCGCCAATGATGAATATAAAATTCTTCTGTTATTTGTAAAGGAGATCACTTTAAACATTTCTTGCAGCTTTGAACCTAGTTGAAATGGAATTAGTAATATTTTCTGTTATTGTTCTAGTTTAGTATTATTATATTGGATAGTTCTTGATGATGTATTAAGAAATGAAAAATATGCGCCAAGATGTTTTATTTTTCTGCATAAAAACGGTGCATCATATGAAAAAAAGGCAAGAAAGGTTTTTTATCATAAATTAGACGTGAAATTTAAAAATAATTTCTAGTTCGAAATATCTCAGTGGCGTACTATTTTTTTCTTTAAAATAATTCAGACCATTGCCCGTAGGCGCGCCAATGATGAATACAAAATTCTTAATTGTATGTCATAAAATTCGTAATAACTACCTCCTAAAACTCACCAAATTTCATTTTCATAGCTCAACTGGTCTTAGAGAAATAAATAAATTGGCAGTTTGAAATAAAAATTTCCACACCCCGTATCTACGAAACTAAGCATTTGCGGACATATGTTTATAGAGCAAACTGACATTAATTTTTCATGTAGAATTAGTCCTTAAAATTTTTCATACTTATTTACTAACACCCTGTATATTTGTGTTCGTCTTGCAAAGGCGCATCGAATAATATATCGCTTATACTATTTCAGCGACTTTGAAACGTTACTTCTGGTTGTAACTGTAAACCGGAAGTCCTAGGTCAAGTTTCTCACCTTTAATATCACCGTTCTGCTGTAATCTTTCATTCGATTTCTCAATTATATTGTTATCCTTTCTAGTCTAATGACGGAGGAATTTTGTTTAAAATGTCTCCGCAACAGACGGGCATGAATCAAGGTTTTCACAATGTTTCAAAATGGGTAAAAACAATATTCAACTGTATTGATTATTCAAACAAAGTAATAAAGACTGATCAAAAATGTAAAGTATTTATACATTCTGAGGGATCATTAGTAGGTTATGACCGGCCAGTGTTTATTCAGGAGCTAATTAGTCTCACAAAACCATAAACTCATAACTCCTCTCGCTGGAATTGCTACACTGGTTAATAAATTGTATCAACAGGCTGTTGTTAAACTGTTATTGCCAATTTGGCCGGGGCCCGAACAGTAATTCGCATTCATGTAGGAATTACTACTGTAGTATTACTAATAATAAAATATACTATGCCAGAGTTTTTACAACTTTTATGTGGTAATAACAGTGCATATTATAATAAAAACCTTAAAAATATATAATATGTATACTATTTTCTCTTTAAAAGTTTAGTTACGTCACAGCACAACAGCAAAAAATAGGCAAACGTTGCCCGATTTTTTATTATATTTTCTATTGGCAAATATTTGCCTTTTTTTAGTGTAAAGAAGAAGAACGTTAAACAAGGTATTTTCAAATAAACTAATTTTAATACTAAAGCGTTTACAAACAACCTAATGATGATGCCGATCTTTGGGAAGAGCCAACCTTGGCAACAAAAGCCGCAAGAAGAAAAATATATATTGCAGGAGAAGAACAGTAGGTCGGAATAAGAGACGAAATATACACTAGCCATATTAGTGCAGTCACTGAAGGTTCATATGAGCTATTACCTCCGATTTCGTTGAAACTCCATATATTTACATGAAAATTGGTGAGTAGTTAGAGGATACCTCAAGGAAAAAAGGTCACATGATGCCAACTTGCGCTATTACCCTGGGGGTGTATGCCACCCCTTCTCGGGGATGAGAATTATTTTATTAAAAATACCCCATAATTCGATAGAGGGACTAACTAACCAAAATTTATTATATAAATTTATTGAAATAAATCATAACTTTTTGAGTTATTAAAAAATAAAAATTTTAATTTTTCGTGAGAAAAATGCATGTTTTTAACCGATTTTTTATAAATAATTCAAAAACTATAAGTTTTTACAAAAAAGTTATTATTACCAAAGTTGAAGTTAACAAACAAAGAAATAAATTCCTTACTAAAAAAACCTTTTAATGTTAACTGAAAGTGAGTTATAGGTAATCGAATGTAAATTGTTTTCGATGAGGACCCAAATCTAAGTATTCAAGCTTAAATAACGAAAAAATGATGCATTTTATAACATAAACTTTTAAAACATTTAAAACAAAAAACCATGCTAGCATGTTTGATTCAAGAAAACACTGATGATGATCGGTCAACCGATTGAAAACTAGTTCTGTTTGTTTTATGATGTAGCCCTGTATAATAAATGGTATGCAGCCAACTACAGGAAATTTTTTCCTCGTGGATTTTTTTAAAACATTGGTTAAAGTATTTAAAAATATCTATCAGATGAGCCCACGAACAAGTTGATGGCATTAAAATTTATGGTCCAAAAATTTTTCAAAAGTTATCTTTTAAAAATGTTTCCAAAAAATGTTATTTTTTTAAATAACTCCGTTAATTTTGAGATATCAGATTCGCCTAAAAACTATTTGAAAGCTAAAACTAACGGATTTTAAATCACGTTGAATGTAATCTTTTAAACTCCTTATATTATATTACCTTTTTAAAAATAAAAGGTTCAATTGCCCCGGTTACATGGTTCTCGCAGCAAAATTTAAGCTTTAAACGTTTCTATCTCGGTTATTTTGTACCCTACAGAAATAGTAAAAAAAGGAAACTATTTGATACTAAAAAAACTAAAATTTTGGTATGTATAATTTTTTTCGTATATTGAGTATTTTTGGAGTTATTATTAAAAGAAAATGAAAATTTCGATAATTTGAAAAGTTCTGATTTTTTTAAATTATACCTTTTTTTTCAAAAATATGCATTCTAAACCTGTCTAAAGAAATCAGTACTTATGCCAATATAAAGAATCTCTTGTAAGAATTTCTATAAATTTTAATTTTTGTGGAAATGGCTTATGTTTTATTTTTCACTTTTTCCAAAAAAAAAGGGTTCTTTTATTTTCATCATAACTTGCTTAATGTTGATGCCATTAACGTCTTCTGGAGTTCATTTTGTAGGTATTCCGAAGTACTTTGACAAGTGTTAAGTAGGTATTATTTATAAAATGCATCGTTTTCCCGTTATTTAAGCTTGTATACTTAGATTTGAGTACTCGTCGAAAAAAAATATACCTTCAATTAGCCATAACGCACTTTGAATTAACATTAGTGTATTTTTTTCGTAGTTCTTTAAATGAGAAGTGTATTCAATTTTTTATTGTCTTTAATTTTATTAATAATAACTTTTTTGTAATAGCCTATAGTTTTTGAGTATACGTGAAAAACAGCTTTAAAACATGCATTTTTTTTACGAAGAAATAAATTTTTTGATCTTTAATAACTCAAAAAGTATTGATTTATATTAATAACTTTATATAACAAAGTTTGCTTAGAATTTGCCTCTCTATCGATTTATGGTATTATTTTTAATGAAATAATTTTCACCCCCGAGAAGGGGTGACATACACCCCTAAGGTAAAAGCGCAATTTGGCATCATATCACCTTTGTTCCTTGAGGTATCCTCTAACTACTCATTAATTTTCATGAAAATCGATGGAGGTTCAACGAAATCGGAGGTGAAAACTTTCAGTGACTGCACTATATGGGACAAATTACAATTATTATAAAAAAAACATGATCATCTGCCTTAAAAAAATTTCATTTTACATATCGTCATCCTTAACCATTACAGGCAAGAGACAATCTTTTTCTTCTTTATTATTAGCTTTTCCCTTTTCGGGGTCCCTGTCCCGGGGTGGCTATTTTTTACCTTTCTGCGCCACTCATTTCTGACCATCTTGTTTTCTTCATTTAAACCTTTCTCTCTGAATTCCTCTACCACCATCTTAATAAGTCTGAGAATCAATTGTCAGACTTAAATTTTTAAAGCGAAGTCAATCAAAGGAAGTAATCATGACAAAGTTTGCCAAAAGACACTAAGATTCAAAACGACTGTTACCAAATTCTAAAAACATAAAACCGCTAGATTTATTACTTACTTATATAAAATAATAGATTTTTTTTACAATCACTTGATAAATAAGACTTTTTAGCTTGTCAATGGCAACGAAAAGTTGACGTTTACTGAGTACCGATAGAACAGATTGCAACAATTACAGAGGAATAACACTGCTAAGCACTGCCATGAAAATATACGAAAAAATACTGAACAAAAGAATAATCGTAAAAATTGACAGCACACACGAGGAATCACAAAGCAGCCTCAGAAAAGGCAGAAGCCCCCAGGATCATATATTTACAATCAAGCAAATAATAGAAAAATACCAGCAACAGGAGAAAAAAATGTATATGGCTTACATAGATCTTGAAAAGGCTTTTGATTGACACGGTATCAAGGCAAAAATTACGGGAAATATTAGAGAAGAGAGGTATACGTAACAAAATGATAAGGGTAATTAAGAACATTTACAACAACAATGTGAATTATATCATCAGCCAAAACAGAACATCAAAACCATTTACTACGAACGAGGGACTAAGACAGGGAGGAGGATTAAGTCCAATATTGTTTATAATTTACGTGGATGAGATAATTAAATAATGTAAAGTAAAAGTGAAAAAAATGCATGTGGGTTATAAAAATTTAAGAAGAAATGACATTTCAGAAGGAGTATTCGTCGATGACGTCGTCATAGAAATATGATACAAAACACTAAAAAAATTGGAATGCCAATTAATAAAAATAAAACAAAAGTTATGGATATGGGGGAAAAGGAAGAAGAAGAAAAGATAAACATAAAAATAGAAGAAGTAAATATAGAACAAGCACGAACATTCCAATATTTAGGAGTAGAATTAGAAGACAACGGAAGACAGGAAACAGAAATTAATAATAGAATTAAAAAAACAATGAACTTATACCATGCAATGAACAATAAATTCATAAATAAAAAAGAAATAACACGAAAAACAAAAATTAATGTGTTCAAGTCAATCTATAGACCTCTATTAACTTTTGGTTGCGAGTCATGGGTAACAACAGAACGACAAAAGAGTACAATACAGGCAGTAGAAATGAAATACCTTAGACGAAATCGAGGACTTACCAAAAGAGATAGACTACGGAACACTCAAATAAGAGAAGATTTGGAAATCGAGTCAACGTTAGAATTTATAGAGAGAAGGCAACTCAGTTGGTGGGGTCATCTTCAAAGAATGGATCAGACAAAACCGGTGAAAGAAATTTGGCAGGCAAAAACGCAAAGAAGAAAGAAGAAAGGTAGACCACGACAAACATGGGATAGAACACTAGGCAAAATAAACGAGAAAATGGGAACAACGTGGATAGAAGCGAGGACGCTGGCTAGAAATAAGAAGGAATGGGTCAAATTTGTACATAATATAAATGTATAGCAGTTATTAATTAAATTTAATATTAAGTTCTTTTTGTATTATAATGTAACATAATGTAATGTATTGTCGCCTTACACCATTATGTGGTAAAAAGGTTTTACCAAAGTTACTTAAAGTTATTTTTCTGACATTATAATGACAGATATAAAATAGTTACAATAAAGTTAATGATTTAAAAATAATTTCATTTTATTAAGTGATTGTAGAAAAAATGTTATATGTATTAAAAGCGCAAAGTGACATTATTGCTTTCGAGTAATTACTCGAACTCTTACTCTCAAGAAATAATGTATCACTTTTCGCTCTTAATACATAAATAACTAGTTTTCCTTTTTTTCTCAGGCTGATATTTTTTTTTTGTTTTAAGTTTTGTCTTTATAAATCTTTTCTAGTATTACTATTTATTCAATAAACTATTTCAACCATTTATTATTTCGTTGGGAATTTACAACGACCATATAAATCACAGTCGTACCGTAAAAGCTGCTTCGATTTCAATTCTTCGAGAGTCGATGCATACGTTCTAGAGCCCTACAGACTTACAAGGATGAATTGTATCAAGACCACAGTGAAAATCGATGTTTTAGGTGTCCACATACAGAGAGGTGTATAAGAAGGTGTACAAGAAGTGATAAAAAATGGATAGTTGCATTCTTCGTCAGTAGCTGTGCTAAAGCAAATTTAATACAGCATTGCACAGTTAGTAAAATATTATTTCGGTTACAAACATAAAAAGAAGGAGGTGTAAATTAGGTTAAAATATAACAAGCAAAATGTATTTAGCAAGTTAAAGAATATTTAATCATATAGGTAATAGTATTAGCGATGTGTAACTATCCATGCCTAGATCTAGATCATATCCTAGAAATTATGCCTAGATCATACCCTATACAATTCAACAAACGACAAAGCAGAAAAAAGCAAAGAACAGATGTGTACACATAGTATGAGAACACGTAGAACATGGACATGGAAAACAAAGAAAACACGTAAAAATAAAAGGAATGCGGAAATTTAAATATTTGTGTTTTACAATGTAGAAAAACGCAACAACAGAAAAAGAGATAAAAAATAGGTTGGGACAAACACAGACAAAATAGGTTGTATAAGACAACTTTATAGTGTAATCTGCAATACAAGCATCAAAGAAAAAACAAAAAAAAAGAATGTGTGTGTACTTTGTACGCACGTAAGAAGTTGTACTTCTATTATATGATTTCAACGAATTTAATATACTTTAAATAGTTTATTTATATTTTATTTAAATACTAAACTAATTTCAATACTTACTACTTCTTAAAAATTTTTATTAAAACAGTGCCAAAAACTAAAATAATAAAAGAATAAAACACACACAAACAAACACATTGAAAAATGCCACAAATTATTTCTGAACAATGTAGGAAAAAATTTTAACTAAATACGTATTTTCTGAAAAAAAAATTATATAATAAATAAACTTACAATCATAAAATGTACGTACAAAAAAAATAAAAAAATAAAAGTTTCCATTTGGTTTCGAACCCGTTTATCAGCGCAGTTAGTATTGAAATTCATTCACCTTAAACTTTTACCCACGGAGACCATGTGTCATCATGTGCGAAGATCAACTAACTAAACGGATTAAACTTTTGTCGGTTCTGAATTTAACCAAATTATTTTGATTTTGAATTGAAATTATTTAGAATTGAAATAAATATTAAAATACAACAAAACATAGAGTAAGAGTATTGATAGAAATATAAAGTATATTAGGTGAATATTGATAGAAATTTTGATGGTAATCAAATTATGTAAATCAAAGCATTACATACTGTTTTGGTAGGTTCTTTTTTAATTTTTCCAAATAGGTAGGTACCTATGAAATTTTTTATTAGTATACTGAAACATTTACAATTATTACGTACCTGTCGCTTTTAAAAACTATTTAAAAAGTCACTACAATATTATATACTTGCTTTTTTCTCTGCCATCACAACAATAAAAACTAATATACACAACATTAATTTGTTTATCCAAAATCTCCATATTGAACAATTATTGACAGATGATTTTAACACCCAATCAGATCCCGTACAACGTTTATACCATACTGTCGGTGTGCGCATGCGCTCAGTAAAATAAAAAAATTTACCCTCGTGCCTAAAGAAGTATACCTTCAAAAATTATATACCAACGAAATATCATGACATAATATTTAGCAGAAATTCAGATCGTAAAAAAAACCAAAGGAGCACTCTGGCGACCGAAATGAAATACTGGAGAAGATGCTGTGGTCTGACCAGCAGGGACAGTATATCAAATGAAGAGTTAAGGAAAAACAAAAAAGAGAGGACGACCGAGGTCATGAAAATATAAAGTCGACGAAACCATGTCAAAGAAAGAAGTTTCAGCTAATGAAAGTAATTTTTTATTTTCCAATATCAATTTGTTGATGATGTTTCGCTCTCGGTATTTTAGTTTTAAGAGATAGTATTATGATAATATCTCTCGCCCTACTAGGTGCTCAACAAAGATCGATGATTAAGTCAATTGTCAAATGTCAAAAAAACGACAATTCAATTTGTTGAGGTTTTAAATTTAATAAAAGCGGATTGGAGATTTGTACGCGTGTATGTGCATTTGTTATAAAAAATACAAAGAAACATGTCTAGACCAATAAACAACAGTGTAACATGTTTAAATTTAAGATCTTCTGATCAATAACAAATTGAAAAATTATTACACTTGTTTTTCGTTCACCAAATAAATCCCTTAGAGCGCTGAAAAATTTCACATATTTCATCGAAAACCTGCCGAATATTACAAAAAAAAAAACGGTCGTTACAAACAAGATTTGTGCAGTAGGTGTAGCAGAGAGAATAAGACGTAAGACGTTCAGATAAATTTCTTTGCTTTAGGAAATTTATTCGACATGAATTGGAAATTCAAGAGCGTGCTCCTTTTGAGTGGGAAATTAAAAAAGGAGCAGTTTGTTTTTTTAGGGCGATTTTAATTTTCTTCGATAAATAATTTATATTTTGGTATTGTTAGTTTCATATTTGAAGAGTTTATTTCTAAAATGTCTTAAATCCATGCTATGATGAAACTCAGAAATCATAGATTTTTATTAAAAAAAGTAAATTAGATAAAAGCAAGAGGTTTAATAATGTTTCACAAATTATATTTTCAATATTTATACATATGTACAAAAATGTTGAGCTTTTGGAAGTGCTAAAATAAAAATCACATGACCTGGATTTACGACGTTTTGGGAATAACAACGCATGGAAGAAGAAAAGTTTGTATTTATTCTTAGTTTACCACAAGTAATGTTATAAGTTATTCTATCATCATTATAGTCATTAGAAATAGAATCTTCAACAGTATTACTTTTGTATCAAGTGATAAAACTTTCTTCCAAAATGACACGGCAGGATGGTCTTCGAATGTACCTAACTTACCTAAGAAATTTAACAACTCTTCAATACCACTCTTTTTAGATTAAAAGATGACCATTTCTTTATAAGTGTGAAGCATATGGGAAGATCCGAGTAGCTGAGTTTGCAACCCACTTTCTTTTCTGTTATCTTTATGGATTTCGTTTCTGTTATATTAGATTGGAAGACCATTTTGTATTTTGCGTGCCTATTTGCGTTCCGCAGTCACTTTGCAGTGTGGGCAGCATATCCCAATATAAAACTTATGGAACCTTGCAGCTCATTGTTGCCGCTTTTAAGCAGACGAACTTAAAGTCCGTCTAAATAGAATATTCCAGAAGTCCAAAACATCTTGATTTGAAAATCTGTGGGTTTTATTATTTTTAAATAAATCATAGATAGGTACTATGAAAGATATTTATACGATATTAAAGATATATCATTTGAATATTAATGATAATTTGCCTGTGATTAATATTATATTTAATAATTATTTATGATATGTGTTAAAAGTACACTTTTAAGGCACACATGTGAAAGTTTTAAGGCACATGAGTGCCTTAAAAATGTACTTTTTAACACGTGTACTTTGTATGCACGTAAGAAGTTATACTTCTATTATATGATTTCAACGAAATAAATATACTACCAACAGGTTATTTGTATTCAAAGATTAAACTAATTTTTACTTACTACTTTCCAAAAATTTTTGTTAAAACAATACTAAAAATAAAAAAAATGTTAGAAAACACACGGATTCGAAACAGGGACCTCTCGATCTCCGGCCGAACGTGCTACCACTGAGCTAAACTCCCTTTGCTTTGACAACTTACAAGATTTCTCATACATACTGACAAATTTAATAGAGCAAGTGAGGTATAAAAATACTTTAAAATTTATTTAATATAAATATCAATATCTCTTGGCAACACTGTTCTTCATAAGAGTCTGTACTGAAAGGTGACCGTGGAACGCAGTATAGTATTCAATGCGCAACAAGGCGCTGAACATGAATTGTGGATATTCTGAGAATGCTGCAGAAATTGGCAGAACACACGTTGATATTTGTCTCTTTTTGTGAACAAAATAAGATATAGAAATTTTTTTGTTTCTTTAATTTAACGTTCGTCTTACAGGTTGCGTTGTTTGTACTTAAATGGCACTGGTAATAAAGAAAGTCGTAGGTAAAGAATCATCTATGACAACAGAAGCCAAGTTTTGGCGTTTGCCGATGGTGTAGTTCTAATAGCAAGGATAAAAAAAGAATTGCTGAGAGTACTTAAATTATTTAAGGACAATAAAAAAAATTAATCTAGTTAATAAGCATGAAACAAAACATATAGAAATGGGACAGAATGCTTGCGAGCACATAAAACTCAATACTCTCGGAAATAATTAGGGTAAAGACAGTAAAGAGTATAGTTGAGAAAAGGTTCAGAAGTTTGGATACCTAGGAGCTACCCTGAAATTTAAAGCGGAAGGCAACCAAAAAATCGAGGATTGTCAAAGAGAGACGAACCCGTGGAGCGTTGAACAAACTGTTAAAACCAAAGATGATCCTGTATCGAGCAATAATCTAACTCACAGCCCTTTATAGCAGCGAAATCTGGGTTATAAAAAGAATCAAGAAGATATGCTCAGTAGCTGGAGAAGAAGCATTTTAGAGGAAGTTAGAGTTTAGAGACAAAACATTTGGAGGAGACGAACAAGTGCAGAAGACTTAGAAAAATTCTTAGATAGTTGGGCCACATGAAAATAATATAAAGTGAGAGATGGGCAAAGGACTCCGTAATGCTAGGTGAAGAGAAATTAAAGAAAAAAAACGAACTGAAAAAGTGGATTGAAGCGTGTAAGGAAGATCTACAAAAAATGGTGATGAAACTGGAGAACGGCTGCCATGAACGAACAGGGTTAAATGGTGAAAAGCTGTAAAAGAATTTTAAGCCTAGTAGCACTAACGTCTGTTGAACTTGTTGAGTACCTACATCGTCGCTGCTTCAATTTGTTTGTACCTCTGAACCTTATAAATGAAATAGGTATTATTCAAGCAATACTTCATCATGTTTAGTGTATCATATGAATTGGTGTTAGATATTATTTGCATATAACTTCTAATAATTCTTCCCCTGAAAGGTTGATGAATGATAATACCACATCAAAACCAACTAACCAGTTTCAGTGTCCAGACTTTTGTAGAGAGAGTATCGTCCTTTATGGTCTCGATAAAATGTCTTGCGTTCTTGGCGTAAGAGTCCGCTTCCTCTGCGTGTGATTGTAGCAGGTCAGCCAGAAATTTTGTTAGTGGTGGTAACTGTGATTTGATAGAGCTGATTATTGGTCGTAATGGAACCTTACTTTATGCTTCATAGCGTGCAAAGTTTTGGGCATCTTGACGAATTTTCTCGTGGAATAAGCTAAAAATGTTATTTCTTGATATTTGAGGCTTGGTTGTTGTGTGACCTTGCCAAAATGTAGAATAGTCCAGGGCGGATCTATTTTGAGATGGACGTTGAGAGGTGACTCTTATTTTTTTTGCAGAAATTGCTTGAAATTTACCCATATGATAATAATTGAGTTATCCTCCTTCTGAAAAAGGTTGGCCTGGTCTACAATACGTCATTAAGATACCATATAAACTAATAATATATACAATATAAAATGATATGTAGGAAAATCTAAAAAACTCTCCAAATAAAACAAGAAGAGGAACAAAAATTAAATTTTTATTGAAAACAAAAGGATTAACTTTAAACGTCAGAAATGAAGATAAAGGAGACCATTTAGAAATATTCTCGATGAATAACATAGTAAAAGAAAATAAGCTACCATGGGAAGAACGTGGAAGAAAAGTGAAAGAATAAACCAATACACTATTTATGTAAAAACTTTCTTACATATAGGATATGTAAGAAAAATTGTACAGATGGCAAAGGTTGAAAAATAACAAGACTGAATACAGAACAGGCTTGAAACCTAATTCTTAAAGTTAAGAAGATGGATAAGAAGTTATCTCACGAGAATTCCTGTAAAAGCCGAAAATATTTTAGGTACGTCAGGAGGTAGAATATTACAAAGAATTACACAAAAACATTTTAAATTAAGATAAAAAAAGATACAATTAAACAGATGCAGTGTTGTGATGTTATAACTGTTTATTGATTAAATCTCTTTTAGATTTATCTATTTTCGGCTTTTTGGCACGTCACTGGAAAACAAATATGATTTTTCAGCTACACATAAATATAGCAAACGCTCTAGCCACAGCTAGTATTGATCCCCGTTGAAGATCTAATAAATTTGTCCAAAGTTTGCCATACACGATATCGCTTTTTCTATAACGTTCACTTTAGCTAGAAAAGGTCCCTCTGCGCGCCGTTAAAAATTTGTTTATGATGATATCTTGAGAATCACGTGAAGGTTACGGAGAAGGATAAGGAAAATATATTTTTAAAATTCAACAACTTGAGCAATGAAAAATTAGTTTCTCGCGTTTACGATATGAAACTTCACGTTAGATTTGAACTAATTTAAATGTATTTTAACTTTTGATTCGTAGATAAAACAATAAACTAAAAAATATTGTTACGCTAAAAAAACTTTTTCTTACGATAATAATCAAAACTCAACTCTCCGGTTGATAAGAAATAACTTTATTGAGCACCCTTAATCCCTTAAGGAAATTTATTCTTCCTTCAGAGGTTCAAAAGGAATCCACTAACCAATAATTATTCTGTCTGGGTGTCAGGTATTCGTTTACCAATTATTACTCTGAGCTAATTATCAAAATACAAGGAAAAGTTATTTACCAGCAATTTTATTGCTGGAATCGAATCTTATGATTTTGTATATTAATAATATAGGTATTAGGCCGGGCCGAAAAAACTTTTTTTAATTTTTCTACACGGCTAGTTGCCAAAAGTTGGGACTAGTATTTATATAATCCTATACCAAATTTGGGACGATTTAGAAAGTAATTAACCGGGCCCCCGGTCTTCAAAGAATTTTTATTTTGTTAAAAAGATGTTTGGGGCTATTAAAAAAGCTACTGTTGTCATATTCTATTATTAAGCAAAATAAAGATAATTAGACAGGAAAAAATACTTAAGCTTTTAATTGCCGTTTAAGAAGATCTAAAATAAATCTTCAAATATAATACAGTGCTGGTCATTAACAAAAATAAAATTCGGAGAGGAGTTAAGGGAAACAGACGGCAAATCCAGCATGGGAATAAAAATTTAAACAAGTCAATATTGAAGGGCTACACCTTGATGAAAGGAAAGATCAAACCATGGTCTTCGGAAAGGCGAGACGAATTATGAAAACTGAAGACCATATAGTTTTAATTGAAGGACCCGTAGTTTATATTTTGGGTACTTGGCTCTTAGCCAGTCTCGTGTAACAGATATTGTCGAAGGAATATTAGACTACTTACAAAGCCATAATATAGATCTAAGCAAATTAGGTGTTATGGGATGTGATTGTTCAAATGTAAATACGGACTGGAAGGTATCATACGAATTATAGAAATGCGAGTAAATAAACCATTACAGTGGAGTGTATTCCCGTTGCACGTTAATGAACTTCCCTTGCGATATTTGCTGCAAAAACTAGATGACCACAGAAAAGGTCTCTATTCATATTCTGAGCTGATTGGATCCCTTCTTCCCAATTATTAAATTTAACACCATAGAAGCTGTTCTGCCTTTGTAAATGAAAATGATCTAAGTTCAGATCAATAGTATTTGTCCAAACTATCCTAAGCAATAATTGGAGATGGAATATGTTCTCAAAGTTCACAGAAAATTCCAGGGAAGATGGCACAAACACGTTGATTCACGACAGCTAACCGCATTCTAGAGTTTATGTAGCTACAACTGATCCTTGTGAAAGTTTAAAGATTTCAGCTGAGTTTGTAAAACCAGTATATTTACGTATGAGGTTTAAGATAAAAACACAGCCAAGATTGGAATATGGTACCAGGCATCTATGAAAAGTAATGCAGCCCTCGAGAGATTTTCCGAATAATGTCTCATCAATTTATCAGTAAAGTTATTTAAGACAATGCTTAATTTGCGCACCCGGAAATCATTCAAATTTGTATGTTAACACATTAATGCCAAGGTATTAGAGAGGATGCTCTCAGAAGAATTTTAAAATGTAGGAAGGCCGGTGCAAAAATTGTGTTTTCATAGTATCCCAAATCCCTAAATCAATTTCGACGTAGAAGATTACATAGATCTCATAGACTAGATGAATGGTACTCTAACAGATCATCCTCTAATACAGCAGTTGGCCGACGAAGAATAATTATTGTGGAATTGTGGGACATGGTGAAACAAGTTCCAAAGTTTGACAATTTTCCTTGCCATACTCAAGCGATGGAGAGGTGTGTGAAGATAATAATTACTGATGCATCAATAAAAGTGTGAAGAATCTAGAGATGGTTATATCCGAGCTAAACTTGATGGCATAAAGAATTAGCCGATATTTGAAAGTAAATGTCGACGCGATGGTTCAAGGAATGAGTAAGTAAAAATGTTGAGCAAATGATGGTGGGCGGGTGGAACTCACCGTGCAGCAACCTCATCGTGGTGAGTTCTGGGTTAAATGAATATACGAAATAATGTTAGATATGTGCATAATAGTTCAATATAAAAAACCTTTCGTGCCGAATATTGATTCAAGATAAGAGCTGCACAGTTCACAGCGACAAAATAGTAAAAAAAATGCATTGGTTACCCCTCTTTTATATATTTAGTCCTGGGGGCCGGTTAAATCTTTTTAGATCATGATGAAATTTTTTTAACAAGATAGTAGCATTAATATTAATATCTTAGACACTAGCCCGCCCCAAAAATTAAGCAAAAAAAAAATATTTTTTTAGGTCCCCGGGGGCCCGGTCAAAAATAATTTAATTCGGCCTATGTTTGGTACACAGTATTAGGACTACCATAGACAACTTTTTTTTACCAGCCCATTTAAAATTTCCCTAAAAAATTTTTTTTGCCCTTTTCGGCCCGGCCTAATAGGTATGCAAAGTCCGCAGATAGTGTGCTACTTTTTTATAAACAAAATGGCGCCCGAAAATCGGGGTTTTTCAATTTTTGCTCTAACTCCAAAGATTTTAACTTTACACCAAAAATACTCAAATAAAAATTCACCGTAATAAAATTCTGCATAGAGACGTGTTTTTACCGATTTACTTCGACGAAAATTTTCCCCGGAAAGTAAAGGATTTTCCAACAAAATTTTTAATTTTTAACTAAAATTTTAGATAAGAAATTGTTCATCAATAATTAAATAACTTGGTAATATAAAAGATCCTTTTGTATAGATTATAATTCCAGAAGTTGATCGAAATTGAATAAACAGTTTAGCAACAATTGAATTGTTAATTAAAAATTTACCTTTGGGCTTCGAAACGTTAATAAAATCATTTTTTTTTTTGGTAAAATTGTGGCTTATTCCCATTAGAAATAGTTGATTAAAAATTTACGGTCGCTATAATAACCACAATAATTATGATACATAAGAATAGCTACGATTTTTGTATAAAAAGATACTGTACCTATCTAATGCACTTTACTGAATTGAAATTGGACTATCTAAGCGGCCTCAGAAATATTTTAAAATTATAAACAATTTTTTGACTTATAAACAAATTGAAGATCTCGGGAAATATTAAATTAAATTAAATCTTGAAAACGGTAGTTGAAAAAAAAAGCCGCAGGACGCTTCATTTAAAAGAAAAAAAGTTTAATTGTGATGAGTGGTTCCTGAGATATAACCGGTCAAAGTTGACCGGCATTTACGGCAAAGATATAAAGAATAGGATCATAATTTTCAAACCGTCACCTTTTTATTTTTGTCCTCTTTCTCCACACAAATTTTCATATCTTTAAAGTACTCATACCATATATTATTATAATAAAAACTATCGATATTACGAGTGAAAATTGCCAAAAATAGCAAAATTCCAATCAAAAATTAGGTTTGAGAAACGGTACTCTCAAAGATCCAAATCGGTATACGTTAAAAAAATGCATTTTTTCGGCTTCCCATGGAGCAATTTTCTTTATTCTTTTTTGTTCCCAAATAACTCGAGTAGAGCTATCTAACTAACATATTATTAAATGTCAATCTTGCTTTTATTTTATTATAATAAATTAATGTATTTATAAGAAAAGAAAACTACATTTTTTTTCCAGTTGTAAAATTTTTTTAGATAAACTTATTACAAGTGTACCTTTTAACGTTAAAAACACAAATATTCTCATTTGAAAGCTGTATAGTTATTTAAACAATCTTTATTTAAACAAATTAAAAAATTTTGATATAATAAATAAATAAATTTTTTATAACAAAACAAAAGCAACTTTGATATTTAATAATGCGTTAGTTGGATGGCTCTACTCGAGTTACTTGGGAACAAAAAAAAGAATGAAGAAAATTGCTCCATGGGAAGCCGAGAAAATGCATTTTTTTAACGTACACCGATTTTGAAATTTAAGATTACATTTTCTCCAACCTAATTTTTGATGGGAATTTTGCTATTTTTGGCAATTTTCACTCGTAATATCGATAGTTTTTATTATAATAATATATATTATGAGTAATTTAAATATATGAAAATTGGTGTGGAGCAAGAGGACAAAAATAAAAAGGTGATGATTTGAAAATTATGATCCTATTGTTTATATTTTTGCCATAAATGCCGGTCAACTTCGACCCGTTGTATGTCAGGAACCACTCATCCCAATTAAACGTTTTTTCTTTTATAAGAAGCGCCCTGCAGCTATTTTGCCAATACCGTTTTCATAATTTAATTTCATTTATTATTTCCTGAGATATTCTATTTGTTTATAAGCCAAAAATTTGTTTATAATTTTAAAATATTCCTGATTCCGCTTAAATAGTTAGTCCAATTTTAATTCCGTAAGGTATATTAGATAGGTAGGTACAGTGTTTTTTTAAATAAAAATCAAGGTTATTCGTATGTACCATAATAATTGTGGTTATTATAGCGACCGTAAATTTTTAATTAACAATTCAATTGTTGCTAAACTGTTCATTCAGTTTCGATCGGCTTCTGAAATTATAATCTATACGAAAGGATCTTTTATATTACTAAGTTATTTAATTATTGATGAACAATTACCTAAAATTTTAGTAGAAAATTAAGAACTTTGTTGGAAAAACCCACATTTTCTGGGGAAAATTTTCGTCGATGTAAATTGAAAAAAACACGTCTCTATGTAGAATTTAATTACGGTGAATTTTTATTTGGGTGTTTTTGGTGTAAAGTTAAAATCTTTGGAGTTATAGAGCAAAAATTGAAAAAAAACACGATTTTCGGGCGCCATTTTGTTTATAAAAAAAGTAGCACACTCTCTGCGGACTTTGCATACCTATATTATTAATATATTAGAATCATAAGATTCGATTCCAGCAATAAAATTGCTGGTAAATAGCTTTTCCCAAAAACGGCCTATTCTCCGATAATCTGCCCAGACTAAATCTGAAAGTCTTTTTTGAGACTGTAATCTCAATCTAGTGTCGTGTCGTGTTGGACCTTAAGGGACAGAAAGGGCCAACTCTAGAACTCAGGAAAACACAGATTCTTTCTATTGGTTTATTTGAACGTACACATACATCGTTCAAGTATCGTAGGTTCTATCGAAGTGTCACGTTACGTTATGCTTTCAAGGTAGACACTTCAAATTTTTCTCTCTTAAACAATGCTCAACCTCAATGCTCAATCCTCTCTTAAACAACTCGTGCTTTTAGCACGATAGGAAATATGGTAGCCAACATAATATCTAACAAAAATAAAAACCTTATCTTGTAAAAGGTATATTTAAAATCCCTAAAAAGGGCTATATCACAACAAAACGTTTTCGGAATCAATATTCCATCATCAGTGTTCTCATCTAAAATAAGTATAACTCTATAAGTAAAGCGGGAATTTTTTTCTTGTGATATATTTATAATATCTAACGATCGATAACGGTCATGAAATTGGAAAAAGAAGAATACTATATCCATAGTTTAATTTATCAGTTGTTAACAAATTATATTTTCACAAAACTAGTCGGTTTAATTAATGTGTATTTTAATCAGCTTAAAATATGTCATGATATTTTTATGACGGATCCCAATTTGCATAAAAATAAAACCACTATATATTTAAATAATATCATTTACATTTAAACCAAACAAAGAGATTTAATTCAATTTTGTATTTGATAAATTAACTGATGAAACGCAATAAAAGCATATAATTTTATATTCCTATTTGTGCGTAGACTGAAAACGCTTTTTTCTCAATTACGAGATATATTGTGGAATAATAATAAAAACAATATAAATGGAAATTAAATTTAAAAATGGAACAATGTAAAATGAAATTGAATAAAAATAGGCTAGTGAACAATAGACTAACATTAGGCCCAAAAAATCTCTTAAATAATGTAGAAAACACCCCCCTTTTTTTGGTTTCTGGCCTGACTTTGGAACCTTTGGCCACGTAATCACTACCACTACCTTAGAGAGTAATGTCTAGTGTGTGTTGAGTAAATGTGTTGTTACTTAGTAAAGTCGACGTCATTGTTTTTACAAAGAGACGCGTATTGAATCCGAACATCTGCGGTCCCTCAGATGAGTACCGATCCCACAAGCATAGAAATTATTTTCGTTTAATAAATTTTTGAATAAAAAAAAATTTCTCACCCAGCGAGATTCGAACTCACGACCTTTGGATCCAAAGGTAAACTCTCTTACCACTGGGCCACGGAGGGGTTTGTTTTCAGTTAAATGGGTTAAACTTTTGTGGAGAGGTAGCTTCGATTATGCTGATAAAAAGTTTTTACTATCCCAAGACTTAAGGCGTTCTGCATATGCAATTCATAAAGACAAATCTATGCTACTAAACTTAAATTACACAATCTCATCTACGACACAGATGACACAAACAAATTAATAGAAAATAACATAAAAAACAATCAAAATTTGATATCACTAGGGTAATAATGACATTTGCAAATGTTTTCAATCACTTGCATGCCGTTGTCTACAAGATCTTGGCCAAGTCCGTCAATTTTGAAAAGAGATAACCTACTAAAGCTATCATTAACTATTTTGATTGGGAAATAAGCCACAATTCAATTGAAAAATTAATTTTATTAACGTTTCGACGCCGCAGGGAAATAGCTTTAGAACACTTTTAAGACTTGGTTATACGATCTTCCAATAATTCTCTAAACAAATCTTTTTTGAGGACGGTTTCCGGAGTACAAATCGAAACTTCGAACATTACTTTATTAAAACTGTAATATTCATTACATTAGTAATAATATTATGTCCTAATCCCATACAAGCATAATACTGAACAGACTTTAAATGTATAATAATATACATTAAAATTATGAGTGATACGCATGGATCTCAGGTTTATTTTAGTAACATTACATATTTGTTTAACAGTGCGACAGAACCTAAATGAGCTATTCAATATTCTGCACACTCATCCTCTGAACCCTACTTGGTGTCTACAAAAGGATCCATTTCACAACCAGTACACCGTTACATGCATTTTTAAGAACGTGGCAAAAATGTTGGAAATTTCTAAAATATGTTTCACTCGCGATGTGAACTACAAATATGCGGATGCTGTAAGATGATGTTCTGATATCTGTATTACGTATATATTATTATAATGTAATGTATTATACACTACTCCAAAAAATTAACGCACCATCTTAAAAATGGATCATATTTGATGTCTCGAATTTCCTAAACCTGTTGTCGGATTTAACTGATTTTTTCAACGTGTTATAGCCCTATTCTTTAGCAATATCGCTGTAATAATATTGTTGATAGACAAGTAAATTGTCATTGTATACCCGGTGTACCAATCAAACTGTGATTTTTCTTAAACTTTGCAGCACCCTGTGAAATATTCTAGCATTTATAAAATACTGAAATTAAAACCCAATTATAGCTTCAGGTTTTTTAATATTCTGTTTTTGACTTCATTCGCTTATGTTGGATAATAAAAAAGATAGGTACTTTAACAACTAGCTGTGTTTCTCAACAACACAGGGTATTTTTAAATGTATGACAAACTTTAAGGGGTAATTCTGTATGAAAAAATAATGACAGTTTGCTTTATAAATGTATGTCCACAAATGCTTCGTTTCCAAAATAGAGGGTGTTGAGATTTTTCTTACAAACTGATGATTTATTTATTCCTAAATCCGGTTCAGATATGCAAATGAAATTTCGTGGATTGTAACGCAAGCCGCACACCAACGAAACATGAAACGTAAACCATGAAACATGAAACGTAAAACACATTTCATGAAAATAAAACACGGCTAAACAAATCTTGAAGTCCGCCTACCAATGAAACTAGTGTGATTCATGCTCATAAAACATTTTTATTTTCGGAGAGTTTCACAAATGGACGGACGTCTATTTGTTTAGCAGTGTTTTATTTCCATGAAAGGTGATTTAGGTTTCATGTTTCTTTGATGTTCGCCTGCCTTAGAGGTAGTTATTGCTTATTATTGAACATACAGTAGTGAACAAGTAATGGAAATAAATTACCTTGGAATAACACTGTCCGGCTACAGAGACCTGGAAATAGAAGTGAGAAATCAATCACAAAAAGCAAATAGACTGGCAGCACGCCTTAACAACACAATATGATGAAACCAACATATTAACAGTAAGATGAAGTCAATAATTTATAAAGCCAGTGTAAGACCAACAGTGACATATGCATCAGAAATGACACAATATAGCCAAAACACAAAGACTACTGGAAACGACAGATATGAGAGTACTGAAAACAATTACTGAAAATGCACTGAGAGATCGAAAGAGGATTGAATACATTAGAAGACAATGTAACGTACAATTTATAAACTAATGGACACTCAATAAAAAAAAATAACCACATAACCAGAATGTGGTCAAAACGGCAAGAGATAAATCACCAATCGGTAGAAGAAATATCGACCAACCGCAACCTTCCATATTGGTAGCTTTCGCCAATGAACAATCAGAATTACTTATTAAAAGAAAGAAGTAGAAAATAGTATAAAATAGGACTTTTACACCCAAATCTTCAAATCAATATCTGACTTAACACTAGAGATTAAAAAACAAAACATAATATGGACAATATGTCAACTCTGAAAGCTGGAAAGCCAAATACATGTAGAATTTATTTGTTACTTTCAGCTTACTCTCATTAAAACATTGAATATAAGTCGAACTAAAACAAATAAAAGTTTTTTGGAACAAAATTTATGTCGTTTAATCTACAAATATGTTTTACTAGGTAAATACCTGGATTCCATACCGAAATCCTTTCAAAATCTACATTAATAGAACTGTCAAAGAACGACCCGTTCTATGCACTCTTATTATACCTCGTATCGGAACTCCAGTTGACGTAAATCCATATTCAACCACATTTAAATGCAACAGAGCAAACACAACTTTCCGTGAGATACGTCGCTGGTGATATTTCGTATATTTTGTGCATTAGCCGTGGATTCAGATTTGTGAGTGTATCGTGAATTTGGAGGAAATAGAACAAGGAAATGCCACACAAATGTACCCGGAAAGAAAATGTATACGTTCTAATTTAATAAAAGAGAGTTATTTTATATCTTAAACAATATGAATACACCTAATCGACAAGATTAATCAGCATTGTTTCTTTAACCTTCCGATGACCAACCTTTTTTTGTTACAAGGATGCCCAACGTGGGTAAAAAATTACCCCAGGTCAAAAATGATCTGGAATGAATGTTTTCAGCATTTAAATCTTCATCTAACAATACATCCTCGTTTTCTGATACTATTTCATTACCTATATCATCATAAAAATCGCTAGTAGTAACAATTTCCTGTAACTCAGCCTCAGCCAGATATTTGCGGGCCATATCTTACATGTACACAAAATACTAAGAAACTATAATAATATACGCCAGGAAATAACAATAATGACTAATTGTAGCAGACAGGAATGTCATGATTCGTACATAACAGGCATCACAGTCTAAAAATAGATTTTGATAACGCGCAGTGTAAAACTACTTACATTACACATAATAGACGGTATTTTACTAAACATCAACATTTACAAAAATCTTGGAAAAACTTCTCCTTAAACAATTATCCCCAGTTATAGAAGAAAGGAAACTAATTCGACAACACCAATTTGGGTGAAAAACCTTCCCCATCCTTTTTATCAAATCCTAAAAAGCTATATTTCCAACCGACATTTCCTCTTCAAGCAGGGTAATTAATAAACAAGCCTAAGACTAATAAAGGCCGGAGTACCACAAGGAAGTGTCTAGGGACCGATATTGTACTTGCTCTACACTGCTGACCTACCCACAAGTAGCAGAACAAAGTGTGCAACTTTTGCTGATGACACTGCTGTACTAACCTCTCACCATGATCCAAATAGAGCATCCAGAATCCTTCAGAAAGACCTTAATAATATACAAAGATGGTTTAAAAAATGAGAGTAAAGCGAATGAGAGTAAATCCATCCATGTAACCTTCACCATGAAAAGACAAACATGTCCATCTGTAACACTAAATGAAACGCAACTCCCACAAACCGATACTGTCAAATACCTAGGAATCCATCTTTATAGGAGATTAACTTGGCAAAAGCACATTTTTACAAAAAGAAGACAACTAGGAATAAAATTCCGAGAAATGTACTGGATCATCGGTTGTAAATCTCAACTATCTCTTGAAAACAAACTGCTGATATATAAATCTATATTAAAACCAGTGTGTACCTATGTTATCAAACTTTGGGGGACAGCCAGTCACACTAACCTAGAAATACTGCAGAGATTCCAGATCAAAGTCCTTAGAACAATGCTGAATGCCCCTTGGTACGGGCCAAACTATGTGATAGAGCAAGATTTCAATGTGCCATCCATAAAAACAGTAATAACAGAATATTACAAAAAATATTCCAAGAGACTAGAATCTCATCCAAACGAATTAGCCAGCAACCTCGCACTGATGACCACAATGATGTACGACGCCTGAAGAGATTCAAAGTAGTGGACCTAGCAAGAAGATTCGAATAATCTGTGATAACTAAACTTTTTAACATGTTTTAATTTAATTTATGTAAAGAGGGTGATCACTGGATCTCCCTCTACAGGTCAAATTTTCAATTGTCGTCAAAGAATTTACCTATTGTTCTTAGGTAAGGACATATTGTAAATATTACAACATTAAAAAAAAACTAAACATCAACTTTAGAATATATTTTTTATTCGTAAAATATAGGGAATTTTTTTTATTTCAAAACATGATATGAGGATATCTGGAATGATATTAAAGTATTAACTTTATTAGATTATAAAGAATATTAAAAAAAATAATGAGTTAAAAATTGAAAATACTTTTGAATTTATTAAAGAAAAACATACGCTGGGGTCCAAATTTATCCCCCTTGATCATCCGAAGGGTAACCTAATTTCCTAATATTTTTTGTAATCTGGATGTCCATCCTAGTTTTTTTGACATGAAATGCCCACTTCTTTTTGTGGCTTAACAACACAGCACTGACTCTGCTTTTCAATAACTGCTCACGTCAATGTTGTGGCTACAAAATACTAACTAAGCCTTTCACAAAGTCTAACATTACACAAGATCAAACACAAGATCATACACCTTCTTGAGCCTTCTGGCTCAAGAAGGTGGAATGTGGAGCTGCTTAACAAGAAGCTGAAGTACTTAATGGTTTGGATGTTTATGAAGCCTCTCTTCATTATTTTTCCTGGAGACTTTCTTATTTAATCTGGAGCAGATTCGACTTTATGGTCTCTACGTAAATTGTCATTCCGAACATACCAAGGAGCACCTACAATATTCCTTAGTATTCGGTTCTGGAGTGTCTTTATATTTCTATAATTGCTGTTTTTGGTACAGCAACATAACTGTAGGGCTACAACGGTTTCAATATCTGTTTATAAATCAGTACTTTGTCCTGAATGTAAAGTTAAGAGTACCTACCTATCAGTCAATACATATTTTGTACTTTATCTTCAACTGCAAAAGAAAATAAAAAGGAAAGAGAAGAAAGGAAAAAAAAATAAAAATATAACAGAAGATATAAAAGAACTCCAACGAACAATAGAAATAATGGATAAAGACAAAAGGAAAAATAATTTAATTATTAGTGGGTTAGAAATACATATACAACAAGTAGATACTGACGATTCAGCAGCACTGAAAGAAAGAGCAGCAAATATGATTGGAAAGCATTTAGGAGAAAATATTAATATTAAAAAGCATGTAAGATTGGAATTAGAACATGCTTAATAAAACTAGGAAACGGAGAAGAAAAAACAGCCGTTCTACGAAATAGGAACAAACTAAGGAATGTTGAACCCAAGAAAATATGAATAACAGAGGACCTTACAAAAAAAGAGAGAGAAAAAATGAAATCTCTAAGAGACAAAGCAAGGGAGATGAGAGATAAAGGAAAAAAAGTGAAAATTGGGAAACAAAATTACAGTGGATTGTAAAGAATGGATATAAAACTACAATGAGGAAAAAGTAGTGGATGTAGCGAGTCCAAAAAACTAGCAGAGCGACAGGGAAAAGACGAAGGAGAGGCCAGCCAAGGATCATAAAACAAGGAAATTACGAATACTCTGGAAATGAAAATAAAAGTATAGACTTAATTAGTGATAAGACTAGGTCTAGGAATTCAAATGTTAAACATAATAATAGAAATTGGATGGGTGGTGGTGGTGATGGGTGGTAGTAGTAATAACAATAATGAAAAATCAAATACCAATTTTGTAAATGACGAATCCGAACAAATAGAAATAGCAACATGGAATGTGACCTCTCGAAATGGAAAAGAAATAGATAATATGTAGCTAAACTAAACCCAAATCCGACACCTGAAATGGTATAAGGAAGGGGAGAAAGAAAGAAAGACTCTTCAACTGCTCAGTTTTCTTTTTAACACGTTCCTTCCATTTGAGTTTGACGTCCAGATTTAAACCCAGGTATTTCGGTGCTTTCCTATTAGGAAAAATGCTGTTGCACATGATAATTGGGAGATAATTTATTCTCTTCTTAATAAAGTTAATATGAACTGATTTCTGTTCATGAAACTCTATACGCCATTTTTTACCGGCGTTCTATGCCATTAATTGCATTTTGTCGCTTTATCGTAGATTCTTCTATAGTTGCCCCTACTGTCAGGAATGCTGTGCTGTATCATCAGCAAATGAGGCTAGCTAAATATTTTCTCTCAAAAGAATCTAAAATGTATACAACAGATATAGTATTGGTAAAAGAATGCTACCTTGTGGAACCCCTGCGTTTATTAGCTTTAACTCAGAGTACTCGTTTTCCATTTTAACCAAAAATGTTCAATGGTTTAGGTATGCCTGCGATATTTTAACGAGTTGCATGAGATATATTTTTTTGTTTCATTAACAGGCCGTCGCGTCGTGCCATACTTTGTCCAATGCTTCCCTATATATTATCAGTAGGGGAGTGCATTTAGATTTTCACTTCGGAAAAAATCAAACAAGATAAAACTTTTTGTAATTTTATTAAGAAATATTTAATAAACAACATATCAAAAAGTTCTACTCGAGAAGTGGGTGCTTCATTTTTTATTAAACAAATGAACAGCGAAGTTAGATGTTTTTTTAAATAGCTCCGAAAATATAATTTTTAGAAAAAACTGACTTGACTATTGAAAAACTCAGAAAATTTTACAAAAAAAACCTTATATAAAGATTTTTCTAAAATTAAATCTCTAGCTTCTGTAATTTTTTATTTATAACGCTAAAGTCACCATTCTCACACACATTGGCGCACTGTAAACTAGCGTTGGAAGAAATGCACGATTGAGTTTTTTTAATGTAATTCTTTAACTAATGGATCAGAAGAAATTTTACAAATTGGACATGAAAGAAGATGAAATAAGCTATCTTATGGTTGTAATAAAAAGAAATAAAATCTATGGACATAAGAACGGCGTGGGCGAAAAGTGAGCCTTACATGAATTTTGTTTAAAAATGATTTAAAAATGTGTAACTAATACAATTTTACTTATAAAACTCTTAAATTTGCACAACTTAACCCTCAATAATCTTACTAAACGATGTTGTATTAAAAAAAATCTCAAAAATTTAATTCAAATAATACGATGTCTCAAAAAATGCAATTTTTGAAAACTTCGTAGTTTGACAGAACTCCCACCATTTTAAGACGGTATTATTCAAGTTTGGATAAATCTAATACAATTTTTTTGCTATTTTTTTAAAGCCTGGGATGTAGTCTTAAAAAAACACTGTATTATTTTAGTTTAAAAATGAAATAAACAATTTATTTTTGAGAAAACTAAGAAAGATAACAAAAATGTAATACAAAAACCGAAAATTACCGGCTGAAAAAATGTATATACAGAGTGATCAAAACTTTTTTCTGTAAAACTTACCTAAAATACATTTAAAAATAAGCTTCAACAATAATAAATGTTCAACAAAAAAATTTTTTTTTAGCTCTTATACAGTATGTCTGCGTAACTTGGAACCTATTGATAACTTTTTTAATATCAGTTTTACGAAAAAAAGTTATTCTTTATAAAATACTCTGCATCGTATATAACATAAGATTCAACCATCAAATATCAAATTTTGTTAATTTTGTACGAGGTATGTCAAAAAATATGAATTTCACTCAAGAGTAAAGTACCTTTATATTTCACAATATCGAAAATGATTATAAAGAAAAGTTGTTGGGAATTAAAAACTATGTTCCAATATGTAATTATATCCTTCTAATCGAAATTTTTTTTTTAAATATTCTTTCCAATACATTTTAATTTTTAATATTATTGTGAAAATTTTTGTTTATCTTTTTTTTTTAAGAATGAAATTCCATATTTGTTTGATTGGATTCTACTTGTTTTTCATTTAAATATCCGTCATTTTGGATCCGGCATTTTGAAATTTAAATTTTTAATCTTTAATTCAGATTCAAAAACCTGTTGAAAATATAGACAATAAATGTTTTAGAAAAATGTTCTTTTTTATGTTTTTTCATAAAATCCGAATTTTAGATCCGCCATTTTATAGTTTATAATGTTAACATTTAAGTTAGGTTTATCAAAGCACTCAAAAATAAATATATGTAGAAATAAATACATTTTGTAAAGAAATTATGATTTTACAACTATTTTTAAGTTATTCGCCATTTTGGATCTGCCATTTTATAATTTAAATTATCAAAATTTGATTCAGGTTCAGCAAGCTCTCAAAAATATCCACATATATGCAAACAAACACGTTTTATCTAAAAATTCGGATTTTACTACTTTTTAAGGATTTTTAGGAAAAAATCCGCCATTTTTAATCCGCCATTTTGAATTTGCAAACTGTAATGTCAGATTCGGGTTCAGCATAATCAAAACTAAAATAAAAACATTTTTTATCAAAATAAAATTTTGAATTCACCCATATTCTTAACATTATTTATACAAAACAATTGTTATTGTTTAAACAATTAATAAACAATTAGCGGCGAAATTTGTGAGTAGAACTTTTTACTTTAACATATTTATAAACTAACAAAAAAAGTTTTAGAAAAATATAACCTTGTTTGATTTTTTCCGAAACATTGTATCTTTTCGTTCTAATTGCACTCCCCTACAGTTAGTATTTTATGGATCTGGTGAATGGTGGAGTGTTTATCACGAAATCTAAATTTTGATGTGTCGGAATAATATTTTTTTCAGTTATATGGTTTATTCTTCGTAGTAGCAATTTTTCAAACACCTTTGGGATTATGGATAGTAAGGGAATTGGCCTGTATGAT
This sequence comes from Diabrotica virgifera virgifera, assembly GCF_917563875.1. Classification (NCBI taxonomy): domain Eukaryota; kingdom Metazoa; phylum Arthropoda; class Insecta; order Coleoptera; family Chrysomelidae; genus Diabrotica; species Diabrotica virgifera. The sequence goes on along the minus strand of NC_065450.1, from coordinate 229,900,059 downwards.
GCTAATTCATGTTAATCTTAACCATGCTTTCCTACTTTGGATATCATTATGACCTCTGCAGTTTTCCAAAGGATGCGAACACGTATCTAAGTCTAAAAGATGCATTTATTAGAGTAGTAAGCTTTACTACGGCTTCTCTAGGTAATTTTTTAATGTCTCACCACTGATTAGGTCAAACCCAGGCGCTTTTTTGGTATTGATGTTCTTGATTAATTTTTAACTCAATTGTATGTTAACAGAACCAGTAGCTACTTGTTCATTGTCAACATGAAATTCCCCAGGGTTTGGTTGAAATATATTTTTTAAATAATCTAATAAGTCTGGCTGGTATTTATAAGAGTACCTACATTTTTGTATTTCATTGGAACATCCTATCAGTGGCATTATAGTCTCATTATCAATGGCTCCTGATATTTTCAAGTAGTCTTTCCAGCCTTGAAGTACACTGGAACCTCGATAAGTCGGATTAGTCGGGACCGCGGCCGATCCGGGTTATCGAAAATCCGGGTTAGCCGGAGAATATGGTAAAAATTAATAAATACATATAAATAATAAACAAATACACATTATATTTGCAAAAACATATAATACATATGCACAATACATCTAAATTACGTAGAGTTGTATACCTACAGTACTGTTTATTTCTTGGTAAAAAACTCGAGGAAATGAAAAATTGCTTGTTTTGTCTCATGAAAATTGGTCCGGATTACCCGGTTATCGGAAGCCGACTTATCGGGGTTCCACTGTAGTTTTTGTTAAATTCTTTTTGTTTTTGAAGATATTCTTCTTTAGCGGCGAATCGATTGAGGGTAAAATTTGATTTATCCGCGCGCATGCGCACACCGACAGTATGGTATTAGTTGTTATACGGGCTCTGATTGGGTGTTGAAATTTTGAAATGATCTGTCAATAATTGTTCAATATGGAGGTTATCGGTAAACAAAAATATTGTATAATATTAGTTTTTATTGATGTGTTTACAGAAATAAAATCAAATTTATAATTATGGTTACTTTTTAAATAGTTTTGAAAAGCCGCAGGTACGTAATTCTAAATGTTTCAGTTGGAAATACCTAATAGTTTCAATACCTATCTATTTGAAAAATGTAAACAAAATAATGTAGTTATTTACCTATTAGTAGGCAATGCTTTAATTTACATAATCTGATTACGAACAAACTTTCTACAAATCTTCATCTCATATATCGTTTTCTTACTGTATATTTTGTTGTATTTTATTTCGACAAAAATCAAACTAATAATTTTATTAAATTCATATAAATTTAAGGTGTAAACGTTTAGTTTGTGTATATTCCCACATGACGTATACGAGAGTTTGGTGCAGTTTGAAATGGCGTCAACTTTCGTACGGCGCGGTAGACGTGAAGTGGGTTCAAGCCCCAAGCAAGTTATTATTTTTTTATTTTTTTTTATAGATTTTATGATTGTAAGTATATTATTATATAATTTTTTAAGATATTCTTCTTTTTTGAAAGTGGTAGATAAGAAAGTTAGTTTGATTTTTAAATAAACTAAGTACAAATAACCTTTTAAGTATATTTACTTCGTTTAAATTACCTATTATATAATAGAAGAATACCTTCTTACGTGCGTACAAAGTACACACACATTCTTTTTAAATGTAATATTATTTAAATAAACACGACTTTCCATGAGATACGTCTCTGGTGATATTTCGTATATTTTGTGCATTAGCCGTGGATTCAGATTTGTAAGTATATCGTGAATTTGGAGGAAATAGAACAAGGAAATGGCACACAAATGCTGCCGGAAAGAAAATGTATACGTTCTAATTTAATAAAAGAGAGTAATATGTAAATTGAGGTGGGGTGTATTCTGGAAATCGATACGAAAGTAATGGATGAATTTTTGATTAAATGAAACAATGTGATAGATCGCAACGAAGCAAACAAACATGTGAGATGTTTAGACCTACATAGTTAAATACTCTTTAATTTAAAATTTATTTTATATACTTTATAAAATATTTAAAACGTGTTTTAGAACTTGGTACGTAACGGTTGATTACTTATCTAAAAAAAAAACAATTGACCAGGTGAGGTCAATTTACCAATATACATAGTCTGGGCAGATTATCGGTGAATAGGCAATTTTTGGGAAAATTTATTTACCAGCAATTTTATTGCTGGAATCAAATCTTATGATTCTATATATTAATAATATAGGTATCCAAAATCCGCAGATGGTGTGCTACTTTTTTTATAAACAAAATGGTTCCCGAAAATCGTGTTTTTTTCAATTTTTGCTCTATAACTCCAAAGACTTTTTACACCAAAAACACTCAAATAAAAATTCACCATAATTAAATTCTGCATAGAAACGTGTTTTTACTGATTTACTCCAATGAAAATTTTCCCCGGAAAATGCGGGTTTTTCCAACAAAATCTTTAATGTTCAACTAAAATTTTAGATAAGTAATTGTTTACCAATAATTAAATAACTTGCTCATATAAAAGCTCTTCTCGCATAGATTATAATTCCAGAAGCCGATAGAAATTGAATGAACAGTTTAGCAACAATTGAACTGTTAATTAAAAAATTACGGTCGCTATAATAACAACAATAATTATGATACATAAGAATAAATATGATTCTTCAATAAAAAGACACTATTATCTAATGTCCTATCTAAGACCTATCTAATGTAGTTTACAGAATTGAAATTAGACTATTTAAACGGCCTCAGGAATATTTTAAAGTTATAAACAATTTATTGGCTTATAAACAAATAGAATATCTCGGGAAATATTAAATTAAATAAAATTATGAAAACGGTAATGGAAAAAAAGCGTCAGGACGCTTCTTTCAAAAGAAAAACGTTTAATTGTGATAAGTGGTTCCTGAGATAAAACCGGTCAAAGTTGACCGGCATTTATGGCAAAGATAGGTATAAGCAATAAGATCATAATTTTCAAACCATCACCTTTTTATTTTTGTCCTCTTTCTCTGCACCAATTTTCATATCTTTAAAGTATTCATAACATATATTAGTATAATAAAAACTATCGATATTATGACTGAAAATTGCCAAAAATAGCAAAATTCCAATCAAAAATTAGGTTGGAGAAAATGTAATCTCAAAGTTCAAAATCGGTATACGTTAAAAAAATGCATTTTCTCGGCTTCCCATGGAGCAATTTTCTTCATTCTTTTTTTGTTCCCAAGTAACTCGAGTAGAGCCATCTAACTAACGCATTATTAAATGTCAAAGTTGCTTTTGTTTTGTTATAATAAATTAATTTATTTATTATAAATTTTTTTTTTAATTTGTTTAAATAAAGATTGTTTAAATATTTATACAGCTTTCAAATGGGAATATTTGTGTTTTAACGTTAAAAGGTTTAAGTTGTAGTAAGTTTATCTAAAAAATGTCTGCAACTGGAAAAAATATGTAGTTTTCTTTTCTTATAAACAAATTAATCTATGATAACAAAACAAAAGCAAGTTTGACATTTAATAATGCGTTAGTTAGATGGCTCTACTCGAGTTACTTGGGAACAAAAAAATATTGAAGAAAATTGCTCTATGTGAAGCCGAGAAAACGCATTTATTAACGTATACCGATTTTGAACTTTGAGATATCATTTTCTCCAACCTAATTTTTCGTATAGAGTACGAGCTTCATAATGATAATTATATGCAAGTTGTATACACTATTTTTTCTATGATCATTCACAACAAAAAATATATTCAAATTTATTAATTTTGTAACACAAATAAATTCAGTAGTTTGTCAGTTTGACGGTTTGTTTACATATTGAGGACTGTCAAAGCGTATGTATTTGACTCGCCATTGGTCACTGTGCGTGTACCACCTTTATCGTAAATGCCATATCGCGATTCTATTGGTTAAAAATCTGTATCTTAATGAAAATCTGTATCATAATGAAGTTCATTATGATACAGGTATTGACATCATAATTGATATATTATAGTATGAGAATAAAAAAAATTATTAAAAATTTCATAAAATTATTAAAAATTTTCCAAATTTATTATAGTCCAGGGCCCATCTGTTTTGAGATGGACGTTGAGAGGTGACTCAAATTTTTTTGCAGAAATTGCTTGAAAATAAATCAAATAATAATATTTGAGTTATTCTCCCTCTCAAAAAGGTCCGGAACATTGTTTAAATAATTAAAATGTCAAGAAATGAAGGAAAAATTCGATTTTTTTCTTCGATTTTTGATTATAACTTTAAAAGTTTTCATTTCCCAGAAAAGATGTGCTGACATAAAAGTTGCGTAATTAAATTTCCTACAATATAGAATTAGCTGAAAGTTGAAAAAATAGTCACCCTTGTTGCAATATAGCAATAATTGCGAAAAAAAACATACAAAAACAAGTATTAGCATTTTACGTTTTTCAACCATTTATGCTACACTTATGACCTTCATATTTTACCCAAAAAAACTTTATTATACAATAAAACAATACTGTAAATTTCATTGACATCGGTTCAATATATTTTGCAAAATAAATTTTGCAATCCAGCTTTCGCAAAAACAATTCATTTTTTCAAAATGTTACAGGACTGAAAATAAATCAGATAGCAATTTTAAATTTTTTTTTGAGTATAGAAGTGTACTGTACCTTTCATTTGCAATTTGCAGAATTAAAATCGATTAACTACCACGATTTCCGGAATTTTTTTAAATAAACATTAATTATTGGTGCTACGCGCAGGTCAGCGGTGTTCGATTCACATGAAGTTGATTTACACCAAAATTTCTTCCAATCTTCATCTAATATATTATTTTTTACTCTATATTTTGTTGTATTTTAATATTTTAATTCCACAAAAATCAAACTAATTTTATTGTTTGTGAAATATTGTTTAAACAATTGTATATGTTTAAAAATAATAAACTTTTATTCTCAAGTTAAAATATGTGAACAAAGAAAGTTTTTGCTAAAAAAAGTGTTATTTCAAAGGATAGAGTATGTGTTTTTATTTTGCAATAAACAAATTTATTTATTTATATCGAAATGTAATAAAAATTAAAATGTATCAATAATTATCAAAGGTCATTGGAATGCCCAATCAGAGCAAACTATCCGGTGTCCTGCGTGCAACACCAATAATTAATGTTTATTTAAAAAAATTCCTGACGCCGTGGTGGTTAATCGATTTTAGTTTTGTAAATTGCAAATGAAAGGTACAGTACACTTCTATAGGCAAAAAAAAATTCAACTTGCTGTCTGCTTTATTTTCAGTCCTGTAACAGTTTGAAAAAATCAATTTTTTTTTGCGAAAGCTGGATTGCAAAATTTATTTTGCAAAATATATTGAACCGATCTTAATGAAATTTACAGTATTGTTTAACTGTGTCATATAGTTTTTCTGAGTGAAATTTGAAGGTCCTATGTTTAGCATAAATGGTTGAAAAACGTAAAATGCGAATACTTGTTTTTGTATAGTTTTTTCCCAATTATTGCTATTTTTCAACAAGGGTGACTATTTTTTAAATTTTTAATCAACTCTATATTGTAGGAAATTTAATTACACAACTTTTATGTCAATACAACTTTTCTCGGAAATTAATACTCTTAAAGTTATAATCAAAAAACCAAGAAAAAAATCGAATTTTTCCTTCATTTTTTGACATTTTGATTATTTAAAAAATGTTCCGGACCTTTTTGAGAGGGAGGATAACTCAAATATTATTATTTGAGTTATTTTCAAGCAATTTCTGCAAAAAAATTTGAGTCACCTCTCAACGTCCAAATGTACTAATATTTTTACAGATGCGCCCTGGTCTATTATGTTTACCTATTTTTGCATATCAATTTATTGTACTTCTCCAGATACATTTCTAAAAAAACCCTGTACTTTAAAGCATATTCATTCCTTCCCCCATAACAAACACTTCCTTGAGTATAGTTGAAACTGATACAAGTACAAAGGATAAATTCAATAGACCCTGACGCGAACCAATATTGAGATCCCCATTTAGGTTCCCCTTTCAAAGCAAAACGTCAATGTATCTGCATTGTTTTTGAAAGGGCTGAAAGCCCTGTGTACCTGTTCCCTGTTTACCATTGTTTTACAAATAAATTGCAATTTTAGGCAACACAATGCTGATGTTAATTGAGATTCTAAAATGTATAATGCGATTTGTTTTCGGAAGGTTTTTGTACATCAAATGATATAAATTTGAAGTTTCTAAATGTGTTCATGTTTGTCATTATTAGGGAGCGGATTTTATGCTAAATGCATATTACCTGCATATTTCGCATATTTGAGAACTTTATCCCCAGCTTCTTTGCACCAATGGAAAATTATTTTGCAAAGCATGTAGTAAAATGGTCAGTTTTAAGATTGCTTTCTTCCTCTAATTTCTTTAATAAATAATATTTCACTGAATCCTCAACATTTTAAGTAGTTTAAACAGTTTGAAAAAGTATGTGATATTTTTCGTAGACCCCATCTCAGCGAACATTTTCGGTTACACAACACGTCAGGACAGAACTACATAAATCAAAATGCAAGAAGATGATCGAATCGAAAGTTGATCAGTTACCCATGGACAGTACAGAATCGTTGATGATTTGATCCAATGAACAATATAAATTTAATTATGAATTATGCGAGGTGAGGGTTTGTGCAAACATACCTTTGAAAAAACTGTAAAAACCCATGTTTAAAAGTGTTCCCGATGTAATTACATTCGAAAAAAATACGTATCTCAAATTTACAACGATACCATAAAAAAATCAAGAAGATAGTGGAAAATCGATACATTGATTTTATTGTAGATAAATATGTGGTTTCTCAAAATGCGCATTTTTTGAAATTATTGTGCATATCTTGCGTATATTTTGTAATTTTTTACTGCATATGTATGCGCATCTTTCATCAAAATTGCTCTCATATAAATCCGCTCGCTAGTCATTATTATGTATACAACGAAAACTAACAAATGCAAGGTGATTGGCTGTATACTAGTGTATACCACAGTTAAAAAAACTTACAAAGAAGTAAAAAACTTCGGTTTGTGAAATGGTATATAATTTATATTAAAAAAACTTTAAAAAAAGTCATCCAAATGAATTAAAAACATCAGAACGTTTTCGATCTAGTCAGATCATCTTCAGTGACATTCTGAATAGTAATTGAAACTAGCCCACTAGTTGATAGCCTTCAAAATTACATAGTTATTGCTTAAATTGTATCATTGTAGTACGACACAATGTCGATGTTAATAGACTATGATATTAAGAAGTAGTACTCGAAATCAGCATGGCTTCCCTGCTCGAAACAGCTGATTAGGTACTTGTCGAGGTGAATGACACAGACCGAATGAATTCATTCATTCGATCTAAAGTGCAATGTAAATGTAACATTGTAGAGGTAGTGGATTTTGACAAGAGCTATGAGTTATGCCGACGCAGTACACAAGTTTACGTGTCATTTACAAGGTCTCTTGTCAAAATTCATTACTTCTAAACCTATTGATTATTAGATATTGACTTAAAACCCGATTTTTGGAATAATTGGTTTTTTGACCGGTTTTAACCGCTAGATTATACCGTAATAAAAAAACCGGTATAACCGAAAACCGGTGTTTTCTCAAAAACCGCCATTCCTAGTTGCCATGGCCCATATACTAATATACCAATAAGTCAATATAGCATAAAATAGTTTGTGTAGAGAAAAGGAACGTGTTACAGGACAATAAAAAATCATCAACATATTTTTACCTGCCTGACATTAATGTGTATTCCAACTCTAAAAACGTAAAAACACTAATGTGTTTTATATGCTGACTCTAGTGCCAAAATACATTGATATAAAGTAAAATATATATAATGAAGCATCAGCTCCATTTTACGGTGGCATATCCTTAATGCGTTTTAAATTAAATCTCATTTTGATGTCAAGGTAGCTAATGTATATTGTGTGATATATTTTGTTAGGTTTCATTTTAAAATACGCATTCAATGATTGCTTTGAGTAAAAGAATATTAGAAACTGTTTTCTAATATTTAATTTGGTGAGATGTGGTTTAATAAAAACTTCTTTTTGGAAAAGTCCTTCAACACGTCATTATACAGGGTGATTGATTAGTAGGGTAAAGCTCAATAGCTCCGCTATAGTAATAGATAGCAATAAAAGTTAATAACAAAAATTTTAGCCACCTTTGAGCTTCACATTACAAAATTAGAATGTTACAGGTTGTTCGATAACACAGTGGCAGACCAAACTTATGTTTTTTTTTTAATAGAACACCCTATGTTTTATTTTATATCCGAAATCCTGTTAACTTTTCTATTACAAAAATATAAAGGTTTGTTATGTTATACAGGGTATTTACAAAGTTATAACCAATTTTATATGAAAATCGTAACAAGTTCAACTCCCTGTATAAATAAAAATAAGCAAAACAACAATGGTTTATTAATGCCATATTTTTTAACGTATTGTCAAAATTTTCAACAATGGTCGATATTGCTAATTTTCTTTATATCAAATACAGGGTGAGTCAAAACACAAGTACATTATTTTCTCAGTAATTTTAAATGGAACACCCTGTATTTTATATCACTATTGAAAAGTGCCATTACCGTACTTTAATTTTTAGATAACATTCCCTATGTCTAAATTTATTAGTTTTCGAGATATTTTCATTTTTCAATGGACCAGTAGCGTGGCCACCCAAATCACCAGAATTTAATAAACTGGACTGATTTTTTTGGGGTTACGTTAATAATGAAGTTTATAAAATACCTCCAACAACAAGGGATGAGATGAAAAATAGAATACAAAGTGTATTTCGATGTGTTTATTTACAAATGCTCCGTAGAGTAAGTAGCTCATTCAATGATCGTTTTTAGGCGTACATAAATGTTTTAGGTGATAATTTTGAACACCTTATGTAATTAAATATTAAAAATATTTTATTAAAATTAGCTTCTAATTTTTTCAAACATGTTTTTTTTGCAAAATGTATTACTGATAAATTATGTTTCGTTCTTTATTTGTTACATTGTTTGTAAATGTATTACTAATAAATTATTTTTATTTCTTTATTTGCTACAGTGTTACATTGATTACCGGATTGATAATCGGTAATCTTCAATAATTTTCAATTCAGTCATAGCTTACATAAAATTTAGATAAATTTAAACACCTAAAATAATTTGCTCTGAATAATGAAAATATCTCGAAAACTAATAAATTTGGGCATAGGGAATGTTATATAAAAATTAAAGTACAATGAATGTTACTTTTCAATATTGATATAAAATACAGGGTGTTCCATTTAACATTACTGAGAAAATAATGTACTTGCGTTTTGATTCACCCTGTATTTGATATAACGAAAATTAGCAATATCAATAACTCTTAAAAATTTTGACATTAAATAAAAAATATGGCATTAATAAACCATTGCTCTTGTGCTTATTTTTATTTATACAGGGAGTTGAACTTGTTACGATTTTCATACAAAATTGGTTATAACCTTGTAAATACCCTGTATAACATTACAAATTACCCCAAGGCAGACTCTTAAAATACCGGCAGTTCTACCTAAAATAAGTACATTTTGATAGCTTGAATGGGTTATTGTTAGAACAATCTCATAATTGGACCACTCTGTAAAATTTTTATTTCTTACATTATAAATTAAATTACTTAGATATGGAGAATCCTTAAAGTATAGTATTTTTCTAAAGACGAATTTAAAATGTTATCAAATGTAGAGTCAAACATGCCAAAAGTCAACAATTTTAGAACCCTATTATTGTGATGGAGAAGTTAACAGGACATCGAATATAAAATAAAATATAGGGTGTTCCATTTAAAAAAACATAAATTAGGTCTGCCACTGTGTTATCAAACACCCTGTATCATTCTAACTAATTTTGTAATGTGAAGCTCAAAGGTGGCTAACATTTTTGTTATTAACTTTTATTGCTATCTATTACTATAGCGGAGCTATTGAGCTTTACCCTACTAATCAATCACCCTGTATAAAATATTATTTTCATGCATTTGTTTGTTGTCGGTCTTTAAATACTTTAAAAGTGGGGATATGTCTAGGAAACTCAAAATACTTTTAAAAATAATTAAATTTACCCCAAGGCAGACTCTTAAAATACCGGCAGTTCTACCTAAAATAAGTACATTTCGATAGCTTGAATGGGTTATTGTTAGAACAATCTTATAATTGGACCACTCTGTAAAATTTTTATTTCTTACATTATAAATTAAATTACTTAGATATGGAGAATCCTTAAAGTATAGTATTTTTTTAAAGACGAATTTAAAATGTTATCAAATGTAGAGTCAAACATGCCAAAATTCAACAATTTTAGAACCCTATTGGGAATTTAATAATATAAAACGTAAATAAGCCATGTGAGATTTGCCAATTTAATATCCTTTAATTAAATTAAAAATTATAGATACTCAGTTAAACTGCCTTTATTTGTGTCGTGTACCATTCGCATTTAGCGCAAAAATGTTTACGTAGTTTTTTGCCAATTATCTATAGTATGGTCCAGTTAACTCCAATAACGATAGTAGGTAATAACGATAAAATACAACAAAAATGAGTAGAAATGATTAAAGTTCTTTGTAAAACTATTCAGGGACTTTTCAATCTGTGCATACTATACGAATATGTACGAATATTCGATTTGGTATAAGTACATACATATAAATTTCTAATTTAGGACACTCTATTAATAAGTATGTTAATAATATATTATTGAATTGATTCATCTATATTTACCGCATTAGACATGAACCATATTTATATCTTCAGTGTTACCTTTCATATCCGTATTATCTGCAGGAACACCTGAAGTTCCCATAATGATGAGTTTGCAAAAATTAAACCTGTTCACGCTTTGAGCAATTGAGCAGCACAATCAGTTTAGTTGATACAAGAACAAAACAATGTGTAAGTCTTTGTGCATTTTCTGAGATAATTCGCCATAGTAATTATGTAATTTATATTTTTTTACATCCTCAGAAAGTTGAGATTTTAACGAAAAAAATCGCACCGACCTATTATAAAACCTCAGATATTTTGAAGGGACAATTTTCATTTGAAAATTAGGGTCTTTTCTTAATATTAAATGAAAATAAGGTGAAAAAATTAATAGTTTACATCAACAAAATTGCAGTGTGTTTGGAATATAAAAAGGTAAACTTTCATAAAATTTTGTGAACATTTTTTTTAGTTCGAAATACAAAACGAAAATCACACTTATTTTAATGTTTCGCATAAATTTTGAGGTTATTTTGTATATTTTTTTCGCAAAACCTACAAACGTTGTAGATTTTGTTACCTACAGCTTCCCTATTTCGCTCCGTGCGTGACCATGGTGGGGATACACGAAACTATGTCAGCGCCCCTAGCGGCGAAATATGACAACTTTGGCGAATAAAGATTGAATAATAATTTTTTTCAATAGATATTTCGCTTAAGTACCTTATTATTGCCGTTTTGATTTTTATTATTTAAATTTATATTTTCATACTGGCTTTTTTCCTTCCCCCATCTGGTGGTATATTCGTATGGTCATCTATTTCCATTTTGTGTTAAACAGACCACAAAATTAGTAGTTCAATAGACCCAGCTAATGAATTTAGTATAGACACACATAATCTCTTCATTGATTTTGAGAGTGCTTATGAGAGTATCCATCGAGAAATTCTGATCCACGCCCTGAAAGAGTTTAATATTCCAACTCAACTCATTGACATAGTAAAAGAAACACTTAAAGCACAGAGCCAAATTCGAATTCAAAACGCACTAACAAATACAATCCATGTTAGAACGGGCCTACGACAGAGAGAAGCCCTATCCTGTATTCTATTCAACATCACATTAGATAAAATAATTAGGAAGTCAAAAGTCAAAAAAGTGTACAAATATTGCCATTTGCAGATGATGTTGATATCATAGCTAGAAGCAAAAGAGAAATGATAATAAATGAAATAAAAACCAAATACATACAGGCCAGCAAATCGACAGGTCAAAGAAACCTACAGAATCTGACAATAGGAGACTATAACATTGAAAGCGTAAAATTTTTTACATACCTAGGTTCACTAGTTACCGCAGATAACAATGTCAGTGAAGAAGAGAAGAATAAATATTGCTAATAAAACATATAATGGACTAATTAAACATCTAAAATCTAACAACATCACGAGAAAAAACCAAATGCAAAATATACAAAACCCTGATAAAACTGGTCCTTATATATGGATCAGAGACATGGACACTGTCGAAAAGCGATGAGAACTTATTAGGTAAGTGTGAACGAAAAATCCTCAGACACATATACAGGTGTGGTAATCTAAAAACTGCATACAGTCGGAAAAATGAAAGAATACCCATGAACGAACATATAAAACACGCTGTATTTTCCTGTCACCGTATCACAAAGGAAATTGTCCAGTGCAAGTACATGAATGTAACAATAATTATTACATGTACTATCGCTGGCCAATTTTTTGTGTGACACGGTGACAGGAAAATACAGTGTGTTTTATATGTTCGTTCATGGGTATTCTTTTATTATTCCGACTGTATAGCACGCATAATTGGTGCGAAAAGAACAGTATGAGGTTGTTCTGCTAACAAAGAGAGACCGAATATGGCATGAAATTTGTACCGACATACGAGCTTGTTTTTAACTCCCGTTAGATGGAATTTTAGTTTTGTCAAAGTGACATTCAGTTTTGATAACGAAAACGTCAAAACGTTTATTTTTTAATTAGTAATAATTCTGGTTTTTTCGCAAAAAAGCAGAATAAAGACATTGATATTGCAAGTTAGGAAAATGGTAACCTATACAACTGAACAAAAAATTCAAATTATTAAACGGTATTATTCTGGAAGTAGTGCCGACGATATAATCGGTAGGTTTGCGTTTTCATTCGAAGGCCCTGTACCAACAAAATCAACAATTCACATTATTTTTAAATTTGAAAAAACTGGTAGTATCAAGAATTGCAGAAAATGCATGGATAGTGATGAAAATGAAAATCAACCAGCTCGTGCAATTAATGAAGAACGAGAAGAGCGTGAAACTGCCGTATGTAGTCTAGCTGAAATCAATTTTCCTTGTAACAGCACCTTAATTTCAGGAGAAACTGGTATTAGTGCTAGAACTGTACGAAACATTTTAAAAAGGAACAAGTACCATTGCTACAAATTGCAAAAAACTCAGGAAATTTTCCCTGCTGATTATGAACGACGGATGGTGTTTTTTGAGGACACGATGGAACGCACTAATCGTGACGAAGATTTCATGAAAAAATCCTGTTTACAGATGAGTCTTCGTTTTCTTTAACTGACCATCAAATTTTTCATTTATTATAAATTAATAAATGAATATAGTTTCTGTCCTTGTGGGATCGGTACTCACCGGAGGGACCGCAGACGTTCGGATACAATAAGCGTCTCTTTGCAAAGACAATGACGTCGACTTTGCAAAGTAACAAGACACTTACTCAACATACACACTACACATGACACTAATACTCATGTTGTGACTGGTTGAATGACATAAAGTCCATGGCATAAAAAAAAACTGGCCATCTCAATCCATCTGTTACCGTAGGGTACTCTACAGAAAATAGGCACATAAGTGTTCCTTACAAAACACAATACCGTCAAAAAGTCAACGTCTGGGCTGGTATTTTAGGTGACAACGTGATTGGCCCTTTTTTCATTGAAGGTACTTTGTGTCGTCGTAAATACCTAGATCTCCTAAGAAATCACATAATTCCAGCAGTTCGAGCATTACCTATTAATATGGATGAAATTTGGTTACAGCAAGACGGCTGTCCAGCTCACAATGCACGGGATTTGTTAGATTTCTTAAACATTACGTTTCCAGATAGAGTTATTAGCACAAAAGGTACCATAAAAACGCCACCTCGCTCTCCTGATCTTGCACCTTTGAACTTTTTCGTATGCGGTTATGTAAAGGAACAAATTTACCGGCATAAGCATGAATGTGCCAGGACGAATTACGTCAAAAAATCATTCAGAGCATAACACCCGAAATGTTGTCGAACAGCCGAAGGCAATTACACAATAGATTGGGCTTCTGCTTGGCTGAACGTGGTGGACTTTTTGAAAATTTCATTTAAAGTGTTTTAATTAAAATTATTATAAAATTGTTGTTTTTTAAAATAAAATGTTTTAATTTACGACGTTAAGAATTTATTATTTTATTTTTTATGAATTGAGATTAAAGAAACTGTTGAATTAATCCAAGATATGAACCTGCTTTTATAATCTCGAAATCAGATCGTTGTAATATTTCCCCAGACCATCTAAAAAATAAACTTTCTTTCTGCAACAGTACAGACAAGACTGCCCATAGTGCTTACGGGTCTATCACAGACATGCGGTTATATGTTATTCTCTCGGGCATACAAGTCTATATAATAATTTTTCTTAGTTCGTTGCATTGTCTTAATGCCCTATAGTCAGATAATTTTTTTCCATACCTGTATAAGGGGGTGAAAGAAAATGACGTATGGCGCAGAATATATAATTTTGAACTATACGCAGCATACAACGAACTCGACGTCATAACATCCCTAAAAATCGGACGTCTGCGCTGGATGGGTCATGTTGAACGGATGTTGGAGACCGAAACACCAAAACTTATAAAGAAGCAAGCACCAGTAGGGAGAAGGTCAAAGGGAAGACCCAAACTTAGATACATGGAACAAGTGGAACAAGATCTGAAAACAATTAAGATTACCCACTGGAAGAACAAAGCAAGGAACAGAACAGAATGGCGGAAAATCCTAGAACAAGCCAGGACCCAAAAAGGGTTGTCGAGCTACTGATGATGATGAGACCCAGCTAATGTTATAATTTGGTACTAATAATTTACACTGCCTAATTGCTTTCGATGTACACTTAATTAATGTTAATACCGACAACTAAATTATAACGATAAAGTGAAGGTAAACCTACAAAATTGATATTTTCGTCACAAAACTTCCAATTATCCGCTTTTTAATTTGACACTTGAACTTATTGTTTGTATAACAACCTTTATAAAAAATGGTAAATAAATATTACATCTTAACGTCAAATATGTCATATGTGTTACACATACATAATATGTCATATGATATAGTATAACGTTTAAGTTTTCCCAGTGTAGAATTTAATTCAGTTTTCATTGCTACATGGATTTTAACTTATTTCCCTGTAGACTTCAGAATCTCTAGTGCCGTGTTTTTCTTAGAAACACATGTGTGCTATCGATAGAGTCGAATGTTAGACTTTAATAGCTTTCTGGTGAATGATATGGGCCTTGCATCCCATAACTCATTTTAAGTATTAGGCTTGCTAAGCCCTTTATAGTGTTAATAAGGCCCTTTTTTGCATTTCTGTGGCGACCGTTGGCAAGTCGCGTACCCCAAGCCGTCAGTCTTATTTAAGCAGAAATCTGAGATATCTTGGCATTCGTGAGTTAAACTTTGTGGCAGTAAGTTAAGCCGTGTCAGTCATGTAGTGGACGTTAGTTGTTTTGTGATGGACCAGCCTAGAATTTTCTTCTGGTAAGTCTTTACAAAACCCTTTTCTTTATAGAACACTCGCTGTGAATACTTAATTTTGTTCACAGGGCTGGTCCCTGGCCCAAGTCCCAGTTATCACCTATCGCTAGCACCTGAATCCACATTACACTGTGGCCAAAGCTATTCTTTGTCGTTCCTTTTATTTCGACTTCGCCGCTGGGTAAATGACCTGGCCTAGATAAAGAATGCCTCTAAGGGCATCCTCTACATCTGCTTCAAGTAAGTTACGCATCCTTTATTAGAAGTATTGAGATGTCTTCTCGCGTGTCCAGAACAAGGAACTTATGTTTGTGTTTCTTCCGTGGGATAAGTTCATTGACTTACAGTTTTAGCCCATTTTTAGTGTTAATAGTGACATTTACATATATGCCGGTCACTTGTTTTTTATTTTTAATATTTAAATAAAAGACATTTTCACCATGTAAATTTTTTTGAGTATCTTTAGAGTATTATTATTGAGTATTATTAGATTTATATATATAAACAAAGAGCTCTTTCTTTTTTTGTTGTAAGTGAACGGTAAAATTTCTAGTTTTTATTTAGAGTATGGATATTTTATTTTTTTGAGTAACTACAGTTCATTTTTTTTGAGTTAATAATTAATAGTTATATTCGTTCACTTACATTCCATTTTTTTGGTATTACTGTGTTGGTGAATACACCAATTTATATGCAGTGATTGTTATTATGTCGCCAACTTTTGTCTTATAGATTAACGGTTTAGGTATTATTTTGATTTCTTAATTTTGTTGTTGGCGATCTTATACTGCGTATACACTGTACGTATTGTGTAAATAGTGAGATTTCGTAGAGTATTTTAATAAATGTTACATTGAAACTTACGATGTCGTATTTTATTTAATTTTTTTTACAGCTCAAGATTAGTACATTGATGTCTTATCGTAGCATTCTTGCTAATTTGTTATTGTTGTGTTATGTTTCGTTAATTAATGTTCCTTTGAGTATTTTTTGGTCAAAATACCTGGCGCCCTATATTTTCGTTTGAGTATTAAGTATTTCGTTTCCTTAGAGTCCATGAGTCAAACCATCAGTCAATGTTATCTATTTATCTTTTGTCTATCGTCGTTCCATTAGCCCTATTCGCATACCATTATTTATTCATTTAACATCTTTCATTGTAACAGAAGCCCAACCCAAAGAACCGCGCCCACATCTCTTCCGACTGAGCAACGTGGCCTTTGTTTCGTCAATGTAAACGATTGGACCTTTCCATCTTCGGTCATTCCTTATTCCATCCAAGGATAATATCGTCCTGATCCTTCTGGTTCAGCCTTCATGACCTCGTGTCCATCAGATCGTTATAATAGTATCATATGTTTAACGTCAAAATTGTGTTCGCTAAAAATTTCAGGTGTCGCGTCAGTGTCGTGGCACGAAGCGAATAGGACTTGCAGTTTTCCGGAAATCGTAATAAACATTTTTTATCCTTAAAAACTCACCCCCTTCGCCTTCCTCCACTCTTCTCTACCAGATATTAAACAACTACATTTTACGTGCACTTTCAGCTTGATGATTATTTATCCTGTTGATACTGACGAACAGCACGCTGGCAAGCTAATATTTAGGGCACAGTTTGACGCTCTAGTTTGTATTTGAAAATTGTAAATCACTGTAACAGTAAGAGCTAAGTACTTCGTTTTTGGAGAAATATTGTGTGTCATACATTGTCACAGTATTTACTAATTTCACATAGCGTGCTTTTGCCATAATTGGAAACTCAGCTTAAAATTTACATTACCTATTTTTCAGTTAACTGTAATTAATATATCGATTGCACAGAAAGTGTTTGTCGTATGTATTCCAATATGCCTTGAGGGCATATTATTTTGACAGAAATTATAATGAATGTACATAACGCTAAAAACAAATAGAAACTAACTTGTTGTCAAAAAACATATGTTCAATAATTGCTCTAGTAGTCCAGAGAAATAAGATTTTTCTCGTTACACATCCCCCTCCAGGCCGAAAACAAATTTTTTAAGTAGTATGGACATCTATATTAATAACCTATTTGTTTCCTGAAGCCGATTTTGAGGATATCATCATCATCATCAGCCCATAGTCGTCCACTGCTGAACATAGGCCTCCTCGAAAAACTTCCATTCAGATCTATCCTGCGCTGCTGCAATCCAGTTGGTACAAATCCTCTTTATGTCGTCAGTCCATCTTGTGGGTGGTCTTCCCGGGTTTCGTCTATCCGCTCTCGGTCTCCATTCCAAGATTTTTTTGGTCCACCTATCATCTTTCATTCTAGCGACGTGTCCTGCCCACTTCCATTTAATTTTGGCTATGTGTTTTATTATGTCTTCTACACCACTTCTTCTACGAATTTCTTCGTTTCTTACCCTATCTCTTAACGTTATGCCCAACAATGATCTTTCCATTCTACGTTGCGTCACTTGTAGTTTTCGTGCAGATGTCCTTGTTAGGGTAAGTGTCTCTGCGCCATATGTAAGAACAGGCAGGACACATTGATTAAAGGCTCTTCTTTTTAAGCTGATAGGTATATCACCTTTAAAAATATTACGTAGTCTTCCATATGCTGCCCATCCCAGAGTTATTCTTCTTAGCAACTCAGCAGTTTGATTGTCTCTGCTAATTTTTACCGTATGTCCAAGGTATATGTAGCTGTCAACAACTTCAATTTCGACGTCTTCTACCTTTAAAGGATGGCTCGGAACTAAATTCGTCATCATTTTGGTCTTTTGGTAATTAATATTTAGACCTACTTTACGTGCTGCATTGCGGAGTTCATTCAACATATCATTGGCAGTTTTTAGGTCATCTGAAATCAGAACAATATCATCTGCGAATCGTAGATGACTGAGCATCTCACCATCGATATTTATTCCTTTATTTTCCCATTCCAGTGATTTCAAAGCATGTTCAAGTACAGTAATGAACAACTTAGGCGACATAGTATCTCCCTGTCGAATACCTCTCCTGATATATATCTTATTGGTAGGACCGTGCAGATTTATAGTTGTTGTAGCATTTCTGTATATATTTTCTATAATATTGGTGTACCTATGATCAATTCGACACTCTTCCAATGCCTTAAGTAGTGCGGGTAATTCGATAGTATCAAACGCTTTATGGAAGTCTATAAACGTTAGAACTAGAGGTCTATTATATTCAATTGATTTTTCAATCAAGACTTTGAGGCACTGTAGGTGGTCATTTGTACCGTAGTTGGGGCGAAAACCAGCCTGTTCTTTTGGTTGGTACAGCTCAAATTTTGCTTCCAATCGATTGGTTATTATTCTGGTGTACAGTTTGTATAAATGGTTGAGTAGAGAAATTGGCCTGTAATTCTCTAGGTTCATGTTGTCACCCTTCTTATGCATAAGAATTGTAATTGAGTTATTCCAAGCTATAGGAATTTTTTGGCTATACAAGCAGAGATTGAAGAGGTCTTGTATTTTTTTCAGAAGAGAAGTTCCGCCAAGTTTTATAGCTTCTGTAACTATTCCATCATCTCCCGGAGCCTTGTTGTTTTTCATTTTTTGGAGTGCATATTGTATCTCATCTTGAGTAATTTCTGGAATATCCTCAGATCCCTGGTTTTGTACCGTGTGTCTATTTTCTGGATTTATGACATTGTTAACTTGGTTTGTGTATAATATAGTGTAGAACTCTTCGACTATTCCTAGTATTTTCTGTCTGTCTGTTGTTATCTCACCATTTTTATCCCTAAGCTGGAAAATTTCTTTTCTACTTGTCGTCATTTTTCGTCTCATTACCTTCATGCTCCGGTTTTGCTCTATAGTCTGTACTATTTTTTCATGTTTAAATTTCCTAATATCTCTTCTCACAGCTTTCGATATGTCTTTATTGAGTGCCCTAATGGTTTGTGGATCAATGTCCCTTTCACTTTTTAACTGTCTTCTTTCTGTTATTTTGTGTTGTGTTTCTAAAGTGATCTTTTCATCTCGTTTGGTCTTTGGGCAAAAACGTGCTTGTGCCAGTTTAAGTGTATCAACTATTTGTTTGTTCAACTCATCGACATCGTTTGATATTATGGTGTGATCAAGAGTGTTATTAATGTAGTCTCCAAATGCTGTTTCGTCTTGTGGGCGTGTCCAGTGAAAGTATTTCTTTTTTAATATATGGCTTCTATCTAAATGAGTTGGTATCTCAATGGTAGCTCTAACCATCCTATGGTCAGTGTTTGTCGAGAATCTATTAAGAACGGTCACATCTCTAAATATAAATTTTTTATCTGTAATAAAATAATCTATTTCGTTGCGGGTATTGCCGTCTGGGCTCCTCCATGTTCAGCGTCTGTGTAGCTTTTTGTAGAAAAAGCTATTCATTTGATAAAGATTATTCTCTAGTAGAAATGACAAAAGCATTTCACCTCTCTCATTTCTACCCGGACTTCCGAAATTTCCCAGAGATATTTCCGATGCATCTAACTGTGTTCCCATTTTTGCGTTGAAATCACCACCTATGACAGTGTAGTGGGCATTATTCTCTCTTATGGCTTCTAATATATCTTCGTAAAATTGTTCTACCTCTTCGTCACGATGGGTTGATGTTGGTGAATAGACTTGTATGAACTTAACAGTACATTTTTTATTTAACTGTATATTTATATAAATTACTCTCTCAGATATTGCTTTTACTAACACCACATTTTTGGAGAGTTTCTTGTGTATTATGATGCCTACTCCTCCTACAGAGATGTGTTCACTTCCCATATAGTAAAGTAGGTGACCAGAGTTTAGTGTTTCGAGAGACTCTCCTCGTCTTCTTACCTCACTGAGTCCGACTACGTCCCATTTAATGTTCTGTAGTTCGTTTTCTAATTCCAGTAATCTGTCTTCCGACATCAGGGATCTAACGTTAAGCGTTGCAACTTTCATCGTAAATCGCTTTGTGTTTTTCTCAGGTTGTGTCAGAACTTTGTCCCCCCCAGAATCCGTGGGACAGACTGATAGATCAGTGTGAGACTCTGGGTTTTGAACCCTACTCACCTGGGGTAATCTTCCTTTATTATCTGACATTTCATTTTTCGAGGGAAAATGGCAATTTAAAACGCCGCGCTTGCCATGCGTGTTGGCGAGTTTAAGAGGAAATAATAGATAGTGTGAATAAAATAGTGACCCGTCTGCCCTCGGAAACCTAATAGCCATTCGGGGTCGGAAGAAAACAAGAGTTAGCCAAGGGAGGCTGATAGGATAGATCAAAGAACATTTCACTTAAGACCAGTTGAAGAAGAGTGAAATGTGAAGGCCCTCATGACTCGCCAGGTGCGATTCATGAGCGTATGAGTATTTATGCATATTGTGTTCCCGCTCATACATCGGGGTAGTGACTACAGGCTGTATGGCTCGTCCAGCATGCCATAGCATGTACAACTGGGGGCACGATATACTGCGCTGCAAACCTCGTACCCCCCGAAGTCCATGGCCTGACCAGTTTGAGGATATACATAGTTATAAATAAATGAAAATCAAAAAACGGTAAACTTTTGACTTTTTCGTCTATTACTAAAAAGTGAAGCATTCTAAACAATTTTGAGAATAAGAAACTAAAAACCTTATAAAAAACTTCAATATGGCGTTCGCTGAATATGTCTAGCCTTATTTGTTGATTAGAAAATAAGTCATAAATTTTAAGATTTTATAAATGTTCATAACTTATGTAAAAATTTAGCTAGAACCTTGATATCCTATGAGAGATATGTTTATACTAGACAATGACAATCGTCTTCGTGGCCACAAACTTAAGCTTAAAAAGGAAACTTTTTTTACAACAACAAGGCAATTTTTTCTTTGCAATCGAGTGTTCTCGACATGGAACAGCCTTCCGGCTGAGATTATAGATGCTCCATCTGTCAATGTTTTTAAAAAGAAACTGGATGACCACTTGTTCCAAAATTGAACATTTAATTTGTACCAAACACTTGCTCCCTATGTGCTATGTTTTTGTATTTTAGTTATATTTATTTACTTAGATAGTTTGCATAATATGTATCTATTTTAATGTAACTATTTAATTTAACATTTCATGCATACTATATAATAATATTGTAGTCTAATGGGCATATGGGTTTCGCGACCCCTGCTCAAATTTTTTGTATAATAATAATAATAATAATAACCTTCTTATTAAACGGAATGCTGAGACTTCTTGTGCTCAAATTTTATTTTAAATTTCAAAGCAATTGGTCAAATAGTTTAAAAGTTATTTAATTTTTTATCCCAAATTCATTTTTTGAAACACTATAAGTCAGAAAATTATGAGGTTACAGTAATACTTCGGACAGTTTACGAAAAAAGAACATTTATACTATTAACTTAATTTAAAAAAAATGACAAAAAGTAATTTTAAACAGTGTAAAATTATTTTGCAAAAACATGTCGATTTTTAGCTTACTTATAATCAATTAGAATAACTTTTTAACCGTTGCCCGTAGAAAAAATATTTTTTCATATTTAGAAAGACTGAATTTTTATACACATTTAAAAAGAGAAACAATTTTCCTAGGACAATTAGGGACGAAGTTAGCCCCCCCTTTTTTTAATTCACATGTTCTTGCAAAATAATTTTGCAATATTTAGAACGATTTTTTATCATTTTTTTAATTAAATTAATAGTGTAAATCTTCTTCTTTCATAAACTATCCAGAGTATTACTGTAACTTCATCATTTTCTGACTTATAGTGTTGCAAAAAAAGTTAATTTGGGAAAAACAAATTAAATAACTTTTAGACTGTTTGACCAATTGCTTTGAAATTTAGGGTACGATTTAAGCATCAGAAGTCTCAGCATTCCGTGTAATAAAAAGGTTCTAAGTTAATTTTTACATAAGTACATGAGTAAGTATTTATAGAAACTCAAAATTTATGATTTATTTTGCAATTTTCTAAGCAACCAATAAAGAAAGATATATTCAGCGAACGCCATATTGAAGTTATTTATACGATTTATTAGTTTCTTACACTCAAATTTGTTTAAAATGCTTAACTTTTTGGTAATAGACGAAAAAAATGAAGCGTTACCGTTTTTGATCTTTATTTGTTTATAACTATGTATATCATCAAAATCGGCTGCAGGAGACAGATAGGTTATTATTATAGATATCCATACTACTCAAAAAATTTGGTTTCGGCCTGGAGGGGCTTGTGTCACCAACAGGATATTTTTTCCTTATTTCTCTGGACTAAAGATTTACTTGCGTAAAGATCGCCAGAGATTCTGAGACTAAAAAATAGTTATATGCTTGATATTATAGCCCATCAGATGATCAGATAGGACAAGGCATAAATTACTAGGGCGGTCCGATAAGTCCTTAACCTTTAAATGAATAACGAAAATTTTGGAAAAGTGGCGACTTATTTTTCAATGTTGTCTCCTTTTTGCTCTATACACCTGACCCAGCAATGCTCCAACTTCTTAAACCCTTCTGAAAAATACCTTTTCTGGAGGACTGCAAAGTAGGCTTCCGTGGCGGCGATCAACTCTCCATTCGACTTAAATTTCTGCCCAGCGAGCAACTTTTTCAAGTTTGTAAACAATATTAAATAGTACAGAGCCAAATTTGAAGAATACCGTGGACGGGATAGTAGTTCGTAGCCCAAATCGACTAGTTTGGCCATGACGATGGCGGAGGTGTGAGCCGGTGTGTTGTCATGGTGGAAGAGCAATTTTTCCTTCACAAATGGGGCTGATTTTTCTGCAAGTTGGCGTAGAATCGACCCGATAATGCGGCATAGTAAAGTCCTGTGACTGTTTTGCCCCTTTTTCTGGTAGCTGATATAGATCGCACTATATGAATCCCAAAAAACGGTGGCCATTACCTTTCCGGCTGATAGAACAGTCTTCGCCTTCTTCGGAGCGCGTATCTTCAAAGATGTTCACTGTGTCGATTGTTCTTTGGTATTGGTGCATACCAATAGATTCAGTCGTCGACGGTTATGAAGCAAAGTATAAACTCCTTCAGATTACGCTTCAACAGATTGCTTTGGAGTGATCTGAAGGTGGCGCTTGTTGTCCTGAGTGCGAAAACGCGGCACCCATTACACTGACAGCTTTCTCATGCACGATATGACTCATGTCATCTTTTGAGATGCCCACTATCTCAGCTATCTGGCGAAGACTCATTTGACGGTCTTCCAATAGGCTATCTTGGATGTATTTCGCGTTATTTTCAGTGGTAGCCGTTTTCAGGGTACCTGGGCCTGATTTATCAAAAGCCAACTTGCGATCACGTTGAATCTCGATAAGCAAATTTTGGTCGGTCGCTATTGAAGGAAAAGAGTCACCGTACAAAGCATTCAAGCGCCCTTTGATTTTACTGTGCGGTTTCCCTTCCAAAAACAAGAATCAAATCACCAGCTGGTATTGCTCTTTTTTCATTTTTCTAAAATCATTGACATTTATGTCGTCTATCGGAGCAATGTTTATATTTAAATAAAAAAAAACGAAGGAAGCCTATGGCAGTTTTACATACTCTAGAGCCGTAACTGAGCTACTATTTCCACTTCGTATGCAAAATAATAAACCTACAATATTTTCCTTATTTGTATTTCTATGTAATCAAATGTCGTCTCTTTCTGCTTCTACCTCTATATAACATTTAAGGCTGGAGTAAAAATATCAGATAATTTAAAATAAATAATTTAAAATTTTATAGTAAACATGTTTTAGTTTTTAGTCCAGGGCGGATCTGTTTTGAGATGGACGTTGAGAGGTGACTCAAATTTTTTTCCAGAAATTGCTTGAAAATAAATCAAATAATAATATTTGAGTTATCCTCCCTCTCAAAAAAGTCCGGAACATTGTTTAAAAAATCAAAATGTCAAAAATTTAAGGAAAAATTCGATTTTTTTCTTGGTTTTTTGATTATAACTTTAAAAGTATTCATTTCCGAGAAAAGTTGTACTGACATAAAAGTTGCGTAATTCAATTTACTACAATATAGAATTAGTTAAAAATTTAAAAAATAGTAACCCTAGTTGCAAAATAGCAATAATTGCGAAAAAACCATACAAAAACAAGTATTCGTATTTTACGTCTTTCAACCATTTATGCTACACTTAGGAGCTTCATATTTCTCCCTGAAAAACTTTATGATACAGTAAAACAATACTGTAAATTTCATTACGATCGGTTCAATAGATTTTGCAAAATAAATTTTGCAATACAGCTTTCGCAAAAAAAATTCATTTTTTCAAAATGTTACAGGACTGAAAGTAAAGCAGATAGCAAGTTGAATTTTTTTTGCTTATAGAAATGTACTCTACCTTTCATTTGCAATTTTCAAAATTAAAATCGATTAATTACCACGGCGTCAGAAAACTTTTGAAATAAACAATAATTTTTAGTGCTACGCGCAGGACAGCTGTGTTCGATCCACACAGGTTGATTTCCACCAAAATTTCTTCTAATCTTTATCTAATATATTACTTTCTTACTCTATATTTTGTTGTATTTTAATATTTTAATTCCACAAAAATCAAACTAATTTTATTATTGTTTGTGAAATATTGTTTAAACAATTGAATATGTTTAAAAATAATAAACTTTTATTATTTAAGTTAAAATATATGAACAAAGAAAGTTTTTGCTAATAAAAGTGTTATTTCAAAGGATAGAGTATGTGTTTTTATTTTGCAATAAACAAATTTAGTTATTTATATCAAAATGTCATAAAAATTAAAATGTATCAATCATTATAAAAGGTCATTGAAATGCCCAATCAGAGCAAAATATCCGCTGTCCTGCGCGTAGCACCAATAATTAATGTTTATTTAAAAAACTTCCTGACGCCGTGGTAGTTAATCGATTTTAGTTTTTGCAAAGTGCAAATGAAAGGTACAGTACACTTAAATAAAAATTTCATCAAAAAAATATGAGTCACCTCTCAACATCCAAATGTACTAATATTTTTACAGATCCGCCCTGGTCTATTTATGAAACGCAATAAAAAGACTCGAGTTATATTACAGGACTAAATATTAAAATATGTACTCTGAAACATCGCCCAGAAAGTTGCTTTTACTTTCCATAAAAGAAGCAGCAACAATCTTGTATCTGTTGAATAAATATCAACATTAAATATTCATTGACGCAAAAGGGAATTTTTGGTTGGAACGCTTTTTATATTGACAACTCGTTTTCAATAATGCTCTAAATTATTCTGAAATCCGCGAAAGTTTGTCGTTTAATTTATTCTTCATTTAAAATCAATTTGGCAAAGTTATAGCATTTTATGCCTCAGAAAATAGGTACTGCAGTAAATAATGTTAATAGTATGATTATAGCTGACACAATTTGATTGAATGATTGAAAATTGGAAACCATTATTATCTCTATTACTGGTAGGTATGATCCCAAAAAATCTCCAAATGAAAATATATTTAATACCATACAATAAGCTGTAATACTCTTGATGTCCAAGAAATTTTTAGACGATACTGCAGCATACCAAGTCGCCTCAGAGTCACTTGAGATTCAATAATAGTTGAGAGTCTCAACTGAGCTCAATTCTTTAGCTATTTTAGGTATCTGGGATCAATGAATTTTCCCCTTAGAGGACGTAAGAGAATAGTTTAAATTTTTACAGACAAATAAATCACCTAACTTGAAACCTACAGAATGCTCCTTAACTCGCCAGATTAATTCTTAATTTGTTGGGAAATAAATTTTTATTCATATATCGAATATCTTCACACTAACATTTTAAGGTTTACCAAAGTCGTATTATGTACAACGTATATTTAAATATAAAATATAATGCGTCACCCAGAAAAATATGACATACTTCACCTTGTCATGCAAGGTAAAATAATGGGAAAAAGAAGTGTGGGCCGCCGTACAACTTCTTGGCTTAAAAACCTACGCCAATGGTTTGGGAAAACTAGCACTGAACTATTTCGTGCGGCTGTAAATAAGACAATGATTGTTAATATGCTGCGCAACATGAGAGCCAACGATCGACAAGCGGTCTCGGCACCTTAAGAAGAAGATATTTAAATAACTAATACGAACTAATAGTGAATATATGGACTAATAAAAACTGCCGCAAGACTGAAATATCGGAGTAATTATTCCACTACATAAAAAGGGAGAGATCAGCTTCAATTTAAAAACTCCCGGTCAATAACGCTACTGACTGTGGCATATAAAATACTGTCAAATATTGTGTATGAGCGATTGGAACAATATGCGGAACAAATAGTTGGGGGATATCAATGTAGTTTCTGCAAGCAGAAGTCCACAATAGATCAGATCTTCGTCTTGCGGCAAATCTTGGAAAAGACTAGTGAATTTAACATAGACACACATCATCTCTTCATTGATTTTGAGAGTGCCTATGATAGCAACCATCGATAATTTCTGATCCACGCCCTCAAAGAGTTTATTATTCAATTTATTTAATGTTCAATACTCAACTCATTGACATAGTAAAAGAAACACAAAGTACAAAGCAAAATTCGAATTCAAGACGCACTAACAGATACAATCCACGTTATAATGGGCCTACGACAGGGAGATGCCCTGTCCTGTTTTTTATTTAACATCACATTCGAGAAAATAATTAGAGAGTCAAAAGTCAACACCAGAGGAACAATAAATAACAAAAAGTGTACAAATATTGAATTTGCAGATGATCTTGACATCATAGCTAGAAGCGAAAGAGAGATGAGAAGCATTTACTGCGATAGAAAGAGCGGCACAAAACAGTGGCCCAAACATTAATAAAATATAAACCAAATACATGAAGGCCAGCAAATCGACAGGCCAAAGAAACCTACAGAATCTGACAAAATAGGAGACTATAATATCGAAAGCGTGAAAACTTTTACATATCTAGGTTCACTAGGTACCGTAGATAACAATGTCAGTGAAGAAGTTAAGATAAGAGTACATATTGCTAATAAAACATATAATGGACTAATTACACATCTAAGATCTAACGTCATAAAAAAACCAAAAGCAAAATATACCAAACCTTGATAAAACCGGTCCTTATATATGGATCAAAGACATGGACACTGTCGAAAAGCGATGAAAACCTATTAGGTACGTTTGAACAAAGAATCCTTAGACACATGTATAAGGGGGTGAAAGAAAATGACGTATGGCGCAGAAGATATAATTTTGAACTATACGCAGCATACAACGAACCCGACTTCATAACATCCATAAAGATCGGATGTCTGCGCTGGATGGGCCATGTTGAACGGATGTTGGAGACCGATACACCAAAACATATAATGAGGCAGACACCAGTAGGAAGAAAGAAAATCCTAGAACAAGTCAAGACGCAAAAACTGTTGACGAGTTAATGATGATGATGATGATGATATTTAAATAACGTTATAATTGTCCTTTTTTGTCATTTCTTTAGATTAAAATAAATGTCTTAACAAAAGCGAATCTTGTATCCGACTGTTATTTACTATCCGAGGTTATTACAAACTCTCTTAATCTCTATTTGTTCTCTATTCTAATGTATCTTTTGAAAAAATAAACAAAACCGTTTTTTATAATTTGCCCTAAGACCAATAGTAATCGAGCTATACTTTATTATTATGTTAGCTCTTCTTCGTAATAAATATGCTAAATATTGCAGTTTCAAAGTCAAATGACGGGAAAAGTATGCATTTTCGAGGATAACTTGTAAGCTAATAATTTAAAGTATTTAAAAATATGTATCTCCAGAAATAAAAAAAATTTCCAGAAATAAAAAAATAGTCCCTAGATCAAGAAATAAGTGACTTATAGTAAAAAGAATGTCAGTCTCTTTTTTTTCAGCGAAAAAGTGATCGGAAACTTCCCCTACTCTCCACCCTAATAATTATTGGTCGTTTGCCTTATTTGGTCTTCTTAATTTATGTATTATTAATAGGTTCTAGAGGTTTGACCGGCTCAGAATGATTAGTTTTTAAAAAAATTTAGTTGAAAGCGAATAACGAATTTTTGTAGTTTGGTAAAAAATGCCTTTTTCTTCAGAATAGAAAGATTAGCATAAGGTATACGAAAAAATATTTAAATATAAAATTGTACCCTATTTAATTCCCAAGAGCTTGGCTTGCAAAAATTTTTTCTACGACAAAAATTGAGTGAGCTATTGAAAACTAAATCTTGTATTAACATGCAAAAACCACCTTTACCAACCCTTTCAAAGTCACCTGTTTTTGCGAATGACGATTTTAACAGGACTTAATATTAATAGCCTTATAGGTCCTATAAAAAACTACAAAATTTTTTTTAACAGACTTTCTAGGATAAAAAATAAAAAAGTTACGGTTAAAAAATCAATACATTTTTTGAAAAAAAAAAGGAGATATCCAACTGGAAGCATAATAATGTAAGTTAGCGGTGTTCTTAATCATCGGCCTTATTCATTCTTCTTTATTTATGTATTATTAATAGATTCTAAAAGTTTAAGTGGCTTAGAATGATTAGTTTTTAAAAATATGGAGTTAAAAGCTAATAACGAATTTTTGTAGTTTGGTAAAAATGCATTTTTTCAGAATAGAAAGATTAGCATCAGAGATACGAAAAATATTTAAATATAAATTTGTAGCTTATTTATTTCCCAAGAACTTGGATTGCAAAACTTTTTTCTCCGGCAAAAATTGAGTGAATAGTAAATGAGTACAATACCGAAAAGCATTGATTTTTTCGATATAACACATTCGATAGCGAATAAATCGAAAACTATTAATTTCATCAAAAAAATGTATAGAACACTTTTTGCTTAAAATGGATGTTTTTATCAACTTTTGCAGTCAAAATATAATCAAAAATTTCCACCCCCGAGATGGGGTGGCAACCACCCCCATGGTAAAAGAGCCTTTCGGCATTATAAAGATTTTGATCCTTGGAGTATCCACTATTTATTCTCAAATTTTTAAGCAAATCGATCCATTCTGTAAAAATTTTGAGGTGAAAAGCTTCGGTTCCTGGACTAATTATACAGTTGTGGCGCCTGTATATTTTCTAGAAACTTCAGCAACCTCATTTTCCTTCTGACATAATTATCATTTCATATTGAAACCAGAGCTGCATTCAATCACAGCAAGCAATAAAATATAGAACACTCTTATTAGTCTCCACCCCAACCTCAACCCCAGATTAATTCCTGAACCAACAGACGTGAAGAGCAGTGGGAAAGTTGACTTTCAGAGCGTCTCTCGTTGTCGTTAATATTAATGGGTATTAGCCGAGCAGGAAGCAGGTTCACGTTAATAAACATAGTTTTGAAAACTATGTCGGACGCGGACGTCTTGTCTCGCTTCAAGTGAAGCCCTGGAGGAGGCTTTAAAATGAACCGAGAAATGGCTACAGACTTCGGATCACAAGGGTAAAGGTAAAATGAATGTTATTGCATAACAGAAATAAGTTTAGAAAGCAATATCTTTGAGGCACAAAACAGCAACTACAAAGTAAGCAACTCGCATAGTATATCATATTGTTATGTGTGCAATAATATTTTAGTATAACGAACTAAATTTTCGAGTGGTTATGAAATTGCAAAGGTCAGAAAATCGAATGTTGCTCTGAAGCTTGTGGCATTTTTATAATTAACTATTTAGATGGGAAATAAGGCACAATTAAATTGAAAAAAATAATTTTATTAACGTTTCGACGCCCAAATCGGGTGTCGTTGTCAAAATACAAAATACTACTGAATTATTTTGCTGATTTGGGCGTAGAAACGTTAATAAAATTATTTTTTTCAATTAGGGCAGTCAATTACTGTATTTGGCTCCGAATTCCATCCTACTATATCGATTTACTTGATATATTCACAGTAAGTAGGGAATAGCTCAAGAAACAAAGTCTACCCTATGCCGATGTGCGCTTTTATCTTGGGGTGGTTCCCACCCCTTATCGGCGTGAAAAATGTTGTGATTAAAATAGCCACGGAAGAGGCTAGAGAACCTCATTTTAAGCAAAAACTGTTCTATAATTATTTTTTGAAAACTCAATACTCTTTGAGTTATTCGTGGTTGAAAATTGGCCATTTTCATTGAAAAATGACACCTTTTCGGACGGATTTTTGGGAATACCTTAAAAACTATGCATCTAACAAAAAAACTATATAAAATATTTCTGTAGGTTATAAAAAAATAAAGAGATTCGTCCCTTCATAAATCTTCCAGTTAAAATACAAAGAGAGATACGGTAGGTAAGAAGAGTTTGTTTTTTTGCTGCATGCTCAAATCGTTGTATTCAACTTGAAATGACAGAGAAACTGTCGATTTTAGGTGTATAATGATAATAATAAGTTTTGTAGTGCTTGAAAAGACCTTTAAAATGAGCAATACTAAGTGTCGGTTACATTAAAACTAAGCGAGATATTCTGCAAAAAAGTTGATGACTAATGTATTTTAAGAAGAAATGACAGGTATATTATTTAATCCCTCACCCATCAGAATTTAAATACATCGTTTTCCTTCTGAAACACTTTTTATTATAGTGTTATTTCTATGTTCAAAAAGTTGGACTGGATTAAATAAATAAGTTTTGAAAAAATACGATCCAATTACAGAGCGCATTTTAAAATGTTTTAAAAATCTTCCTTTTCCTCCATGTAACTCGAAGAAGAGATACGAAAAAAAGATACCACACAAAAATGTAGGGCTTTTTCAGATAAAAATTTCCTTTATATTTTTAACTACTGTATCTCTTATCATTTTCAAGTTACGTGGAGAAAAAGGAAGATTTTTAAATTTAAAAATGCTCTCTATAATTTGATCTTTCTTTTCAAAAACGATTTATTCTAAATCCGTCCAACTTTTTGAACATAAAAATAACACTATAATAAAAAGTATTGTGGAAGGAAAACGATGCATTTACATTTTGGTGGATGGGTGTTAGAATTACTCCTCATTTTTTGTTAAAATGCATTAGTTATCAATTTTGTTTGCAGCATATCTCTCTTAGTTTTAATGTAATGGACCTTTAATATAGCTTTAATATAGGACCTTTAATATAGCTAAAATCGACCGTTTCTCTGTTATTTCAAGTTGAATACACCAATTTGAAAATGTACCAAAAAACAAACTATTTTCACCTACCACATCTCTTTTTGTATTATAACTAGAAGATTTATGAAGGCAAGTTTCTCTTTGTTTTTTATGGCCTACAAAAATGTTTAATATAGTTTTTTAGTTAGATGCATAGTTTTTAAGGTATTCGCAAAAAACCGTTCGAAAAGGTATTATGTTTCAATGAAAATGGCCAATCTTCAACCACGAATATCTCAAAAAGTATCCAGTTTACAAAAAAACTTATAGAACAGTTTTTGCTTAGAATTCGGTTCTCTAGCGAATTCCGTGGTAATTTTAATCAAAAATTTTTCTACCCCTAAGAAGGGATGGGAACCACCCCCAAGATAAAATCACACATCGGCATAGGGTAGACTTTGAATTAGGAGATAAGTAGAGGCAAGGCCCAAAAATTTCATTAAAATCCATGCAGTAGAAGAGAATTCGGAGGTAATATCCTATTCTTGCTCTCATTGACTGGTGTAAATTTAATTGTGGCTTATTTCCCATCTAAATAGTTAATTGGTTAATCGAATTTTATGGGTTCATACCTGCTCAACATTTCCGAAAATGGTGTAGAGGATTCAGTGAAGGCTGAACGAAAAATCACGATAAATCTGAAGGCCTTCCGCTTAGATCTTTTCCGACCATTTGGGAACGTATTACACAAATATGAACTGTAAAGCAAGAAACCCATTATGAACGGCCAGCACGGCACAGCCCGGCACGGCACAGCACAGGCCGGCCCGTCCAAAAACCCATTTGTAACGGCCAGCGCGGCACGGCACCGGAAAAATGATCATTTGCCATAAATGATAATGTATTTTTATTAATAAAATATATACAGAGAGGGGCTAAATTATCGAATAAATTCAATTTCTCTAAAATGGACGGCTTTGGAAGAAAATACCAAAACAGGTCGATTTTTACTTTTAAATTACAATTTTTTGGTATATACAGTGGAACCTCGATTATCCGTCACCTCTGTTAACCGTCAGGGTCCATTAAGTTATATTGTATACACAAGTAAAAATTGAGTCATCAATTCATTTTGTTTGAGCATTGCGATAAGCCAAACGAAATTCATTGAAATGTACACGTGCAGTTATGCCATCACCGCATTTTTTTATGTAAATAATTTTTGTTCTTATTCAGGGCTCTGGATTAAATTTCAATTTAAATAGGTAATGATAAATGATACCATACTTTTAGAGTTCTATTTTTAGAATCGCAAGCCGAAAATAAAAATGTACATCACACAAATTATTAGTTAATATCTGTGTGTCACCATAACAGTATGATTTTTATTTTTTTAATGTTCTGTTAACCGTCTTCTCGATTATCCGTCATACCCTTGGTCCGGTGCCCTGACGGATAATCGAGGTTCCACTGTATTTCATACTAGATACGTCATTCATCTGAGCTTAATGATGTAATCGATGATTTTTTTAAATGGGAATAGGGGTTGTGTGGCATCTCATTTGAAAGGGTGTTCAATCCTCTATTCAGTAATATAAACAATAATATCATTATTTATACAGGGTGGCCAAAACAATAATTTTTAAATGACATTAATTGACGCAAAAAGAAGAATGTATGTAATTTATTTAACTCAAAATACATTGTACTGCTGTCAGTAAATAGAAAAAAATGTTTATTTCACAAACAAACATTTCGTTTTACTTAAATTAAATCACAAACAGCCTCCCACCTACCTCTTGACAGTTTGAACATTTAATTTAAGCGAAAAGCAATGATTTTTTGCCAAATAAACATTTTTTTCTATTTTCTGACATCATTAGAAAGTATTTTGAGTTAAATAAATTGCATACATTCTTCTTTTTTCGTCAATTAATTTAATTAAAAAAGTATTTTTTGGCCACAAATGAGATGCCACACGACCCATATTCCCATTTAAAATAATCATAGATTACGTCATCACGCTCAGATGGATAACGTCACTAGTATGAAATATATGCCAAAAAATTGTAATTTAAAAATAAAAATCGACGTGTTTCGGGATTTTTCTCCAAAGCCGTCCATTTTAGAGAAAATGAATTTATTCCATAATTTAGCCCATCTCTATATAGGAGAAAAATGTTATGTATTGTTTTAATTTTATTTTAGAAACGCATCATGTCATCTATGATATATTTTAAAAACTATCGTAAAATAAAAGTTTTTAAAAGACATAAACTACACAATTTTAATGAATATGCACCATGTTAAAAAAACGAATTCATGGTTAATTCCATTGATCAAAATGTTCGGATATTTGTACCCATGCATTGTCCTTTTTCTTGCTATCGTGATAACCTGGGTCCGATGCATCATACAAAAATGGGTATTCTCTGACACACTCAATTAAAAGTTCGTCCATATTATTTCAAAAGAAACAACGCGCTTTCAATTAAAAAATCAACAATATAATATTTTATAACAATTATGACACACTGGCGCCGACTGGCCGTTGAGGCCGTTCGACTCCAACGGATTTTATTCTACTCGGAGAATTTCGGCCGTTCCGTTTGCGTGCTGGCCTGTGCCGGGCCGGGCTGGCTGCTCATAATGGGTTACGTTGCATTTAAAACTATACAAATGAATTTGGACTGTCCTGTGCCGTGCCGGGCTGTGCCGTGCTGTGCCGTGCTGGCTGTTCATAATGGGTTCCTTGCTTAAGCCCGGCCGCACATCAATGAAACATGAAACGTAAATTACGTTTCATGGAAATAAACCACTGCTAAACAAATATATATCCGGCCATTTATGAGACTCTCCGAAAATAAAAATGTGTCATGAGCATGAATCACACTCGTTTCATTAGTAGGCGCACTTTGAGATGTTTTTAGCAGTGTTTTCTTTTCATGAAACATGTTTTTCGTTTCATGTTTCTTTGGTGTGCGGCTTGGCTTACAGATAAACTGTGATTAACTAACGATGAATGGTAATATGTGACATCGAATTTTTGGGTTTTAAAGACGTATCACAGCATGAATTTCAGATGCTAGACCTGCACTGAGTAATGCAGCGAGGTGAAGTGGTGGGTAAGAGAGAGGGAGGGTTGGTATGTAAGGCAGTGTTACCAGGTTTCTTTCAGCATGTCGCACTCTTTTTCAGCGGCATATTATAAAACCTTTTTTTACGAATGGCCCTCGTAGTTTACGCACTTTAAATAGTTTTTCTTCAGTTTGAGTAAGACATTTTGCATTGTTATTATTTTTTGGAATATTATTGCAATAAATAAGTACGTATGCATCTCGTGACCACAAATTAGGTTTGGATTCAGAGACACATGTGATCCACCCTTGCTTATCATATATATAAAATAAAAATGTCGTGACTAGTAAAGTTTAGTTACTTTTAATTTAGTTTGTATTGGATGAAGTAACAGTAAATGTATCTCATCGATTATAGGTATTAACACTACAAAACGGAAAAGAGCTGTTAATCACAATGAACAGAGAAAAAAAATGGGATATATCGGTCATACTATGAGGAACAGCGAAATATATGGATTTCTGAAACCAGTTTTACAGAGAAAAGTAGAAGAAGAAAAAAAATCGGGAAGTCGAAGGATTTCCTAGCTGAAAAATCTACGTACGTATTCAACAGAACAACTACAAAGCTATCCAAAGCACCAATATGCAAAGTATAGATTGAAACGGATAGGCACTATAAAAAGAAAAGGATCAATTCTCAATATGTCGTATTCAGAGGAGCAGAAAAGTTTGAAAGATATTTTTTCTACGACCGTTCAATAATATGCTCATTATTCGCTATTTTTTAATAGATAATAGCACCCATTACTTTACTTATGAGTAATAGTTCATTACTCACGGACTGAAGTTACCCACGGGTCATTACTCACGGGCTGAAGTTATATTCAAGTGGCGCATGCCACTTTTAATATTAATCGTATATCAACTGCAAATATAATTACTTAAACTTGTTTATTTAATACAATAATTTTTGTACTCTGTACTAATTAATTTCAAAAAAAATTTAAAAGAATTTTAACTGTAACAATGTCAGTAGTATATATTTTACGTTTATATATTAGGTTTGTTCCAACTCGATACAAAACCGTTCTTGAATCGTTAAGCACATGCGCAATAACGAATAATTATGCGCACTAACACATTTTTTGTTACTGTGCATACTCGTAACCGTTCAAGAACGGTTTTGTATCGAGTTGGAACAAACCTCTTGTTTACTAAAAATTTTGACGTTTATCAATAATTTATTTTAGTGACAGTGACATTAGCGCATTTTCTTTGTGTTAATTGGAATTAACTAATATTGTGTTTATTTTTTAAATCATATTGTGTTAAATATGTTATAACATATAGTTATGGGCTATTCCACGAATATACCACTGTCTTGAATTATCGCGACAACGAATATTTTAGTGTGCAACATAAGAAATGCGAAAGTAAATGGCGCTAATAATTATTCCAATAAACAACAATGTAATTTGCAATTTACTTTCGTTCTTCTTATTTTGCAGAGTAAAATATTCTTTGTCAGGATTTTTACAACAGTCGTGTGTTCGTGGAATAGGGATATAATATGATTATATTATATTATATAAGTAAATGTAAATATACATTATAACTTTAATGAAGTACGTCCACCGATAATAGCCATTTTCTATTTATTAGATTCATTGAGAGTAGGTACATGCTTATAATTTTTCGGAAACTAATAGAACTTGGATTGACTATTTCTTGTTGTATTTTTACAATAAATAAGAATTTGGTAATAGTAGGCAACCAATTATTCAGCCACGTATTAGGGGTACACAGCATTTAGGAATTTTTGTAAATTATTATAATTTAAATCTCGAGTAGTTAATAAGTAATTATATTTATACTTATTAAAATAAAAAAGGTCGTAGAAAAAGTATAGTATTCTACTCGCATATAATGGCTATTACTCTCGATGATGAAGTTTGCAACACGAGCAGTAATAGCAATCATTACATGCTCGTTGAATAATATAGGTACTATTGGAATATTTTTTTTCAGACAAAGGCAATGTAAGGGGATAAAATCGCTGAATTGGTTACTGGAGACGAAATAAGTAGTTCTTTGTCAAACGTACGTGTTTACAAAATTACCTTCCACATCACAAAACTCAAAGAACATTGAAAATTATATTTCCCAATATCGGCTGCAGAATAATGAATGTTTATTGAGATGTATAAGAAAACTAAACATTATTTTCATCTGTTTATGCATGTCAATATTATTGAGTGGATAAAGCATAATTAATGTGTCTGAATTGATTACAAGAAGGAATAGATAACAGCAAAAGCTGTTTCTTCTTCTCATATCCTTTTGCCCCCTTAGGCGCCGGACAGTAATTCTGGTTTTTCCTTTATCAATTTTTTCATGCATTTCTATGTTTGGCCATCGATCATCTCTAATTCCTAAATATTTTTTCCTCACTTTTTCCTGTTTCGTCAATCTGGCCTGTCCAATTTCTTCTGGGTTTTCTCCTTTTTATTTTCCTTCTATTTCCTAATTCTACTATTTGGCATGTAAATCTTTCTGGTTTTATTTTATTTATATGTCCGAAAGATGACATTTGCTTGTGATTAGTGTATTCAGTAGATATTTTGAAAATTTATTTTACATTTTTGTTACATTCTAAACTCGTTAAATAGCCTGTATACTAATGTGATCCTTCATATTATAAGAACAGGCCGTGTAAGAGGAATTTGTAATTCCTGTAATAATAAAGATAATAATTGTAATAATAAAGAGGCCGTGTAAATGAAAATTTATACAAGGTGAGCTATTTAAAAAATACCTATTTATTTTCTTTATCACCTAGTTATTAATCACTGTATTAAGTCACTCTATAGTCAGCATATTTCTTAGCCTGGAGAGTGTTATTTCCTACATATTTTCTAAATACTCACCTTGTATAATATAGTCATCCTGAAAATGTAATGCAAGTGTCACATAGTTTTCAAACACATTCCTATATAACCTAAGAGATGACTACAATATGTACTTCACAGCGTGTATCGCTTTCGTACTCTATTTTAATATTATATTTTAAGCACCTCCAGAGAAATATCTCTTTGCTATTTTTGTTTTCCTTTTTGATGCTGCAGTTTAACATATCGCGTATCGGCGACAGTAGTTGCATAACTCTTTGAACATTTTAGTCAAAATCGCGTTTTAAAATTTACTTTTTAAAATTTTCTGAAATAAGATATTCATATTGGTTAAATAATTAATTTTGTTATCTCGTTGGTATAATAGTTCTACATTAAATCATAAAAAATGTTGTTTTAAATTTTTTTACTTTGAAGAGTGTAATTTGGTTTTATAGGTAATGGACCATGACCATGATCCATTTCTATGATATCAAACATTTTGTCAACTTTTTAGCTATTTGTACCAATAAGCAATGTTGAATAAAAAATGGAGTGTAAATAGTACCAGAGTGTAACAATTGTTTAAAGTTTCTCTCTTTCTCTCTCCCTTAAGGAATGAACATTATCCCTCCCATTGTATGCGTGGCCGGTGATGATCATAATAACGAGCGATCCACAATTATTGGGATCAAAGCTAGCCGTGCAAAAAATTACGTATGTCTTGTTTTAATCTGAATTTATATCATTGGTTTATCAATTAATTTTGATTAACATTATAAAACATAAATATCAGTCAAAACCTTTAACACAG
Organism: Diabrotica virgifera virgifera; assembly: GCF_917563875.1. Taxonomy (NCBI): domain Eukaryota; kingdom Metazoa; phylum Arthropoda; class Insecta; order Coleoptera; family Chrysomelidae; genus Diabrotica; species Diabrotica virgifera. Next base: position 229,861,699 of record NC_065450.1, on the reverse strand, counting down.
AAATTTAATCAAAAATAAAGAGAATTAACAAAATTATAAGTAACAATAATAAATAAAATCAAACAAGATGCCACCACCAAAATCTCTACATAACCTAACTTTCATGTTAAGTTGACGTACACTGCAAAGTTGACGTAAACTGGAAAGTATCTGAATTAAGAATAGACATGCACTGTATAGCTATCTCTGTCGTTCAGAGCCACCTATGGTGACAATAATTTTGGATCACACGTTATAATACAATTTCAAGATCATCGGAATTTGATGCTTCTTCCTTATCCTTTAAATAGTAGTAAACAAGTACCTTCTTCTACTGCTACTCTTTTACTTTTCCTTTATCTTTATACCACATAAAGCAGGTTACCAGTTCTTGGTCTTTTGCGTTAGATCCCTTACTATAAAATTGAAAATTGATAATTTAGATTTGGAGTAGAAATTTGATACTTGTCCATTTGGAGTTCACGAGAAAGTCTGCATCAAAATCTCCCTTTCTCCCGTCTACGTAAGTTCTCTTTAGTATAAGTTCTATATTGCGTCTTCTGTCTCACTTTCCTTGAAATTTGGATCAGAAACTTATGTTTGACATTAATCTTATTCCGAAAAGAAGGACATATTAATTTGTGATTAAAAATAATTCTGTACATCACGAATGCAGCAAAAGAGTTTATTAAATACAAACCAACTTCAGTACCGTTATTGAAATAGGCCAGGGTATTAGCACAAAATAAATCGATACTTTAATACAGGACCTAGAAACTTGCGACATTTTGCACTATGGTAAGGGTGATGTCAAGAAAAAGGTCTACAAATGAAAGATGAGTGCATGAAATGCAACTAAAAGTACATAAGCATGTCAAAATAAGTGTATTAAGGACCAGATTTTATTACTCAGGAGTTTTTGTGGTTGTTGAAAACTAATACGCCTTCAAAACTGTCCAACAAAGCATTTCTTTGGTCCAGGTTCACTGCCAAGGAACGTCATCTAGAGTTTCGAGAGATTTTGGCACTAAATTTATGTAAACAGATTACTCAGGGTGTTTTTGGGGTTGCTGGTGCCCAAAAACCATCCAAACCTCCAGAAAATAATAAACCTTAGCAGTAATCTTGGGCACGAGGTGGTTCGGAGGTGCGTTCTGATGGTGTATTCGGATTCAGCGACCCCAAAAACCGACTATGTTTCCATGACCAAACTTATTTTTATGCATTCAGTTCCGAAAACCTTCGGAACTCCAGAAGATGACGTTCCTTAATTAAAACTCTGGGCACCTGTCCTGGGAGTCGGTTCTGAAGGCGTATTCATGTTCAGTCCCCCAAAATTCCCGTTTATTCGGTTCGAATCAATGTAGTGCCGAAATCACTGCTAAGTCCAAAAGATGACGTTAACCTAGACAACAGGTAGTCCGGGTGTCGTTCGTTCTGATGGCATATTCGTTTTCAGCAACTTCAAAAACTCCCGAGTAATCTGTTTGTATCAGTTTAACGCCGAGAATCCTTGAAACTAGAGAATATAATGTGGCTTTGCAGTGACAGAGGTACCAGGGGCTCCGGGAGTCAGTTCTGTCCGTGTTCAGCAACCCCAGGAAACCCCTGTGTAATCTATTTGCATCAATTTAATGCCGAACTCACTCGAAACTCTAGAAGATGCTCCAGGTGTCGTTATGGTGGCATATTCGGTTTCAGCAACCCCAAACTAAAAATCCTCGAAACTCCAGAAGATGACCTACCTTAGCAGTGATACTGGGCACCAGTTCCTCCGGAGGTCGATACTGATAGTGTATTCGTGTTCAGTAACTCCAAAAACCTCCAAGTAATCTGTGTCCATAAATGTAGTGCCTATAACCCTTGAACCTCCAGATGACGTGTCTTATCAGTAACCTGGGGCACCAAGTGCTTTGGGGGTCGGTTCTGATGGCGTAGTCGTATTCTTCTCCTTCTTCTTCTTCTTCTTCTTGACTGGCTTTACAACTCGGGGTGAGTCTTCGCCGCATCCACTATGGCCCTCCATCGTCTGCGATCTTGCGCTTCGATTTGCCATTGTTGTACCCCAATCCTAGATAGATCGGTTTCAACATCATCCTTCCATCTTTTTCTGGGACGGCCCACTGATCTTCTACCGTCTGGTCTCTCGAAGAACACTGTCTTTAGCACTCTGTCTTCCTCTGATCTTACTACATGACCTGCCCATCTTATCCGATTAGCTTTTATATGTCTGACGATGTTTTCAGTACCATATAGAGTCACCAATTCAGCATTGCGGCGCCTTCTCCACTCTCCTGTCAATTCAACTCTTTGAGGACCAAATATCATTCTGAGGACTTTCCTTTCAAATATCAGCAATTTATTTATTTCTCGCTGATGTAGAGTCCATGTTTCACTCCCATATGTAACAACTGGGCGAATAATTGACATGTACAGTCTTAATTTAGATTGTCTTTTCAGCAGCTTAGATCTTAACAATCATGATAGGGAGTATAATGCTCTATTTCCCGCAGCTATTCTTGCTGAGACCTCTTTTTCTATGTGATTGTCCTCTGTGATTACTGCTCCCAGATATTTAAACTCTTTTACTACTTCAAAGTTGTGGTCATTAATAGTTACGTTCTGTCTAACTCTTGGTCTTGGATTTTTGGTCACCAGCATATATTTCGTCTTTTCTTCATTTATTCGAAGGCCCAGGTTACCTGTTTCCTCCTCGAGCTGTGAAAACACCTCTCTTACGTCTCTTGTAGAATGAGCGACTGCATCTAGATCATCGGCAAAGGCCAACAATAGTTTTGATCCTCGATTTGCGAATCCCCCTGTTGGTTCAGAAGATATTTTACTTATTGCGTATTCTAAAGCCAAATTGAATAGCAATGGTGATAAAGGGTCTCCTTGTCTAAGCCCTGATGTTATACTAAATGGCATCGATGTTCTGTTTCCTATCTTTACCTGTGCATATGAGTCTGCCACGCACATTTGAGTGAGCTGCACTAATTTTCTTGGTATTCCCATTTCTAGCATTGCTAGCCATAGTCTGCTTCTTTTTATCGAGTCATATGCTTGCTGGAAATCTACGAAGATTTGGTGTACATCTCGGTTGAATTCCCAGTTTTTTTCTAATATTTGTCGGATGGTAAATATTTGATCTATTGTTGACCTTCCACTTCGAAAGCCGCATTGGTAGTCGCCTAGAATATCTTCCGAATACGGAGTGAGTCTCTTTAGTAAGATAATTGATAGAATCTTATACGCTGTACTAATAAGCGATATGCCTCTGTAGTTTCGGAATTGCTCTTTATTTCCCTTCTTATGTATGGGTATTATAACGCTTCCATTCCATTCTCTAGGCATTTTCTGCTGTTGCCATACTCTGAGAATAATGTCATACAATTTTTGATGTAAAACATTTCCTCCTTTTTTTATCAATTCTCCATTTATACCATCATTTCCTGGTGCTTTGTGATCTTTAAGAGATGCTATTGCATTCTTTACTTCTTGGAGTGTTGGTGGTGGTATTTCCACATCTGCAGAATGAAATGTAGTCTCTGATTCCTCCATCTCACTTTCAATATTTAGTAAATTCCGAAAGTATTCCTTCCATCGCTCTACGATTTCTGTTTCCATCATTATCAGTTCACCTGCTTCATTTCTCATAGCTTGTGTTACCCCAACATTTCGATAGTCGTATTCACCGATCCCAATACCCCTGAGTAACAAAATCTGGCCCTTAGTATGTTTATTTTGACATGTTTATGCACTTTTGGATGTATTTTATGAACTTTAAAATGCAATCATGCATTTCCACCTACTTTCCAATGGCAGATATTTTTCCTGGCGTCATCCTGAATACAAGGCGAAAGGTTGTAAGTCTCTAGGTGCTTTACTTAAAAATCTTTTTATTCCAGTGTTTTTACTGCTAAACGCCCTGGTCTAAAAATAAGTATTTATATGACGATTGTCAAGATTCACGGGCGTAGCCAGGGGAGGGGGTTTTGGGGGTTCAAATCCTCCACGAAAAGTTAAGATATTAACATATTTCAAATTTTTATTATGAATATAAAGGTTATTTTATGTAGTTTTAGTCATTTTACTTTTTTGAACCCCCTCCGAAACTAAAACCTGGCTACACGCCTGTGTCAAGATTACACAAAGGAATCATGTTGAAGTGAACAAAAATGCACTCCCAGTATCTAGTTTTCTCGATATCCTCGGTTAATAATTTCGTTTTAACAAAACATGACGTATTTTACAAAGGCAAAGGCAGATATCGAGCACTGAATTTATTTAATTTTGCCCAAGTATACTTTCGCTATCTAGAGCATTATCAGGAGCATCTGAAATAAGTAAAGAAAACGCCATTGTAAAGGAAGAAAAAGTTAGAAACTCCGACAAAAAATCGAAGATGATGTGATAAAAAAGTACAATAACGTTTTTACTTACTTCGTCAATAAAGAGAAGTTATTATCCTCGAATGTCATTTAATATGAAATAGTATGGTGGCAACTTAAATTAACATATAACTACACAAAACATGATGTGACTTACCGCTAATTGCGCTCCCGGTGTCGCAAAGTACCTGAAGGGGGGCTTCCTGCCCTTAATGTACTGAAAAATCTTGTTGTCAGCTTTTCGCCATTCCACCTTATAGAGCTGTTCGGGGGGCACGCTGTGATCGCACCGGAGTATCACATCGCCGCCCCTGATAGCGTATCGGGGCATTATGAGCTCGAGGCGGTCGATCGTGCACAAAAAACCTGAAACAAGAAACAAAACACTTAGAAAAGTGACAGACAACTAATAAAAAATAAACAGTTTGGCTTTATTTATCAAATAAACGTTTGTGTAATGAAGTATGTACGTCGTTCTACATAAAATACAGAGAAGTAATAGTTACGTATGCACCAAGGGTGTTATTAAGATGATTACGCCCGGAGAGCAACATAATCCAGCCAGAGGGCCTCTATTTCAAGAGATGTATATCAGACTATCATCTGTTTCTCCTCAAGGCATAGAGCGCATCACGCTGAGCCTAATAATTTTTGCATTCGATTAGGGTACCACATGGAATCTTATTACCCAGGGTTCCATTGTGAAGAGCATTTGGCTTCGATAGTTGTGCCCTCATCGCGCATCAGCGTGCTATGGGGGGAAAGGGATGGCCTGGGGCATTGGAGCGAGGTGGGGTGATCCCTGTTTGAACTCGGGTCAAAACACCTCGCCCCAATGAATTGTTACACCCGAATATACTTTTTAGATAGGGTGGACATCTCCCACAGGTCGGGTTGAATCAAATTGCTTGCTTGCTGTTTCTCCTCGGCCAAGGGGACAAGATGATTGGGTGAGACATTTTTATGACCATTCTTTTCTTTTTTTTTTCTGTTAGGGATTGTACGAAAGACAACAACTATAATACATGATTAAATAACATATTGTAATACAACCTTAACTTCAACCTAATCCACTGGTTGGAAATTGTCCATTTTTTAGGTCAACCGGTTAATAATTCTCATAAATAGTTTGTATACTTGACTGAGAAACGATTTTTATGCCCTAAAATATAACAAGTGTGTTTATGGTAACCGTATCCAAGTTAAAATAAACAAATAATATGCAAGTGGAAAATAAACGCTTCAGCCAAAATATTTTTTACAACAATAAACCACAACAAGTAAAATAATAAAATTAATGATAAAATTGAGTTTCTATAATTAACCGACTTTTAAAGTAATTACGTTATAGCGTTAACGAAAAAGAAAAATAACACTTTGCGTGAATTGTCGATAAGTTTCCAGCTCGACTCCTTGTTGCTTCAATTCAACATCGAAACTTTCGAATTTCGATCGAAAGCTATTGCTATTCATTCAACAAGCTCAAAGAAGAAGCAGGATACCTATCTACGTAAAAGTTTGTGTGCAGACGAAAGCGAAGACTCTAAAGTTGAGAGTAACTTCGAGGCTCTACGATCAGATATACGTGTTTTACTTTTTTTCTATTTTCGAAAGTTCAGTACAGATCTACATAGAAAATCTCTATCGATTGTCAGTGCCGGACTAGAGTTATAATATAAATGAAATTTATTTATTTTTTCTGGTTTACAGGTTATTCAAAATTAGGGTTTAAACTGTAGTAGTATGCAGTAAACAATATATAGATGCTTCAGAAGTTATACGGTGTAAGTCACATTCTCCCTAAAAATGACATGAGATTTAACACATATTATTTTATACAATGTAATATTGTTATGTAATATTATTATATATGTATAATAATACTACAATTTCGTTGTTTGTATTTATGAAATTTATGAATAAAATACTTATATTAAAGAGGGTTTAGTTATTTTTAATGACTCTTTATTTTTCTGGAACTACTTTCATAGACATCTTCTTGTCTCATTGTAAACATTTATTGACTAACACCAATTGGCTTCGGAGGCATCGATATATTGAATATACTGTATAGGTATATTATACAGCATTCGACAGTTTTCTGATTTATTAAACATTTAGGTAAAGAATTATTTGGCTTTATAATGCAGGGATTAATAATCTTTCTTCTTTATTGGTTCCGCATTAGCAAGGATTGTGATCTCCTCAAAATTCTCCTCCAAAAACTCCTTACAAATTATGTCCATCGATTTCTTGCTTCAAAAATATAAGTAATGAGCACAATGAGTAATCCGCAAAATTCTGAATTTAGTGAGACCAACTAGTTGGTGATGGACAGGACACTTAAGGGTGAGGTTGAAACCTGGGCACTTTTTAAAGATCCTTTAAGAAAACTTAAGGCTTTCGAGATGTGGTTTTAAAGATGCACGTTAAGAATTTCATGGGCGGATCGTGTGACTAATGTTGAGATCCTACATAGAATGGACAAGGAGTGCGTGATTATTAACACAATCAAAGATAGCAAATTAGCGTATCTTGACCATGTTATGAGGAATGGACATAAATATGGGCTTGTTGTAACTCATTCTTTAGGGTAAGATACTTAGAAAGAAGGGCCAGGGAAAAGAAGGATGTCTTGGCTTGAAAACCTGAGAAAGTGGTTCAATACATCTACAGCTGGACGGTTCCGAATAGAAGCAAGCAAAGTTATGATAGCCATGGTGATAACCAATATCCGGAACGGATAGGCACCGTAAGAAGAAGAACCTGGTCATCGTCCCCTAGGTTTTCTCTGCAGAAGGTTCCCAGAAGCAATTAATCTCCCTAAATTTTCGTTACCATTGTAAAACCCCATGCCACATGACCAAAGCACAGCCTAATTCCCTGCAGACATATTTTGGACAGCCTTTCTATTACCAAGTTGGTTAAGAATGAAAATATTTGTTCGATCAGCTATCCAAGATAAGCACAGACTTCTTTTTAACATCACATTTCAAAATCGTCAATTTTTTGCCATCTTTCTGCACAAAGAGTTTAAGTTTTTGCCTCGTATAGAACTATTGGGAATACAAGTGAATTCATCAGACTTATCTTGACTTGTTGAGAAATAAATCTGTTTCCAAACTTTAGTTGGGCGACTCATTGTATTTTTTACTATATCCTTGCGTCTTCGAATTCCTTCTTCACTATTATCAACTAGTTATACTAAATCCAAAATAGTTGAAGCTGTCTACTATCTGGTATTCTTGCAAATGGTTAGTCAACTGGAATAAATAGTGTTGAATCTATTTATTATCAGTATTTTTGTCTCACTTTTATTAATTTGAAAAAAAACTTCATTGATTTTCTACTTAACTTTAGTGTCGCCAGCAAATCCTAAATTGGAGATTTTATACCACTCATTATTACTTCACTGAGCCTTTAGTATGACATGTTCAACATAAATGTTGAACAGGTGATAAAAAGAATCTTTGCCTAACCTCTCTATGAAGCACAGGATGGATTAGCAGAACAATATAGGATAATAACTAACAAAGAGCTCAAAGAGCTATACCCAGACGCCAACATAACAAAAGAAATAAAGTTGAGAAGACTTCAACGAGCAGGATACTTCAGAAGGTATTCTGACGAAAGTATAGTAAGTTGATTATGTAGAAGTACTAACTGGAAAAAGACCACTGGAGGGCCTCTACTTCGGTGGAGTAATATAACAGGAGACCTTAAAGCTATAAGCCTGGAGAATTGGATGGATATTGCTCAAGAAAGAAAGAACTGGAGGCATGTTATCTAGCTAAAGTCCAAGAAGAGTTGTAATGCAACGGATTAAGTTCGTAATTCTTCTACAAGCCATATTTTAATACCAATTGTAATTATATTCATCTTCTTCTTCGGATGCAAATCCACAAATGGATGTTAGCGATCACATTTTCTATTAACTCTCTGTTTATTGCAATGTATATCAGAAATTGTATGTCGTTAATCCCTGTCCATTGCCTTACGTTTCTTGCGTGCTATTTCTCTCTTGCCTTCAATTTTACCCTCGATTATAGTAGAAGGAACTGGTATTTTTTGTTTCGCAGGATGTGATCCAGATATGCCGTTTTTATTTTCTTGATGGTTTCGAAAAGTTGGCGTTCTTGGTTGATTCTCTTAAGGACATCTACCTTTGTGACGTCAGCCGCCCATGGTATCTTTAGGATACCATTAGGTAAAGCCACATTTCGAAGGCTTCTGATCTGTTTATATCCCTCGTTTTGAGTGTCGAGCTCTCTACGCCATATATAACTTACATATATAACGCCACATTTAGTAAACCTTAGTCTCAGTTGAAGATCGAAATCTGAACAGGTCAGCACCTTCCTGAATTTCACGAAAGCTTGTCGAGCTTGCTCAATGCGACATTTTACTTCCCTGTCCGAAGCCTAGTCTTCAAAAAGGCACGTTCCCAGGTATTTAAATTTGCTCATTCTTTCAATGGTCTTTGTATTCAGTGTTATGGTGGAGTTTTCAAGTGCATCTAAGTTTCTGGAGATGATCATAAATTTGGTCTTTTTGGTATTAATGTATATCCCATTCGCTTACTGTATTCTTCGATTATAATGAAAAGTTGTTGAAGATCGACTATGTTGTCACAAATAAATATACCATCATCAGCATATCGTATGTTGTTGATCAATACTCCATTCACTTTGATTCCCATCTCTGCATCTTCCAAAAACTCTTGAAATATGGCTTCTGAATAAAAGTTAAATAAAACAGGTGAAAGCACACATCCCTGTCGAACACCCCTTCTTATATGTATGGGTTTGGATATAGAATTGTCTTTTTTAATTGTGCCGTTTGATACCAGTTTTCCACGCATCTTATGTCTTTTTGGTCTATATCAAGTTTCTTGAAGATCTGCATTAACTTGTGGTGTTGGACACGATCAAACACTTTTTCGTAATCCAAAAAGCATTCGAATACGTCCTTCCTCTGATCGTAACAATTTTGGACCAGCATCTGTGTTGCTAGGTTGCTACTATTGCTTCTCTTGTTCCTAAACCTTGCCTAAACCCGAACTGAGAATCACTGATATCTAATTCACATTTTTTGTATAATCTTTGATGTAGTAATTATATTATGGTGTATTCCACGAATATACGTCTGTTTTGGATTATCGCGACAAACGATTATTTTAGTGTGCAACGTAAGAAGTACGAAAGTATTTTGCTCTAATAATTACTCCAATAAACAACAATAAAATTTGCAATTTACTCTCGTTCTTCATATTTTGCACAGTAAAATATTCGTTGTCGCGATAATCCAAAACAGAAGTATATTCGTAGAATGGGGTATACATACAGACTATAAATATATATGGAACTTAAATTTAAACAAAATGTTACTTTAAGTTAAATTATATCTATAATTAGAAAACTTCTACTCAATAGACACAACACTTATCCGACAAACACAGGATCAGATTAGAAATAGCAGTCGCACCAGAAATTGACTTGTACACAAGGATGAATATAAACAACAACATCCAAGAAAATCCAATAGCACGTGGGGTGTAATTGAGACGGCTGGTGTTCAATGAACATATTACACGAGCACACGGTGAAATGAGGACACATGTATGCGAACTACTGATAATGCTCAATTTGTATTCTTCTGTTATGTCTAGGTGCAGAGGTTTTTAACAATAAAGTTGGTGTCATAATATGCGTTAAACTCTAGTGTCTAGTACAGTGAACTAGAAAAAATGTATAAAGTGTATAGCTGTATTTAAAAACTATACATAAAATTCAAGAATTAAATAGAATCTTTCGTAAATGAAAATAAATTTATAAAGGGTAATTCATTTAGAGAAACTTTTTTCAAAAAGAAAAAACAATAAAAAAATTAATTTTTTTGAAATTTTTTATTATTATACCAAAGAACCATTCTTAACAATTACTTCCTAAAGATAATTGCTGTCAAATAATCTTTCAAATGTTGACCGCGACTGCGATTAAGATGGTCCATTCTGAAGTTCCAATTCTAGATAACGCTTTCGAGCACTTCGATTGGTATTTGGCAAATGACTTGAGTAATATTCCCATGCTTCAATCGTAACTGGTTTATTCATGTAGAATTTGTACTTTAGTTAGCCCCAACAAAAAAAGCCTAGAGGTGTGATGTCACAAGATATAGGCGGCCAATTCAATGGTCCGAAGCGTGAAATAAATTGCTCATCGAATCATTCTCTCAAGAGAGCCATGCTTTCACGGGCTGGGTGACAAGTGGCGCCATTTGGTTGGAACCAAATGTCTATCTTATCTTGGCGTGATAATGGTCTTCATTCACAGTAACATTCTGGCTGGCTTCTGTTTTAAAGAAATACAATTTCATTGGCCCATAAACCTCGCCAAACAGTAGTTATGTCTAGATCTAATGGCAATTTTTAAACCTCTTCGGGTTGCTCATCACCCCAAATAGGGACATTTTGTTTATTCACGTCCTCATTAAGCCAAAAGTGGGCCTCCTGGGAAAACAATTTTTTTTTCGAAAACAGTGAAACATCTGCAAGCTTATTAACAACACATCGACTGAAATGGTGACGACTCGGAAGGTCGATCAGTTTCAGATCTTACACTAATTGAATTTTGTATGCTTTTAAAACAGGATACTTACATATAATACGCCAAGTTGTTGCATACATCAAGTCAAGCTATTGGTAATGGCGACGAATCGATTCTTTATTATTTTTGCGTACACCATCCACTACCGTCGATAGTGGTACCTCGATATACGAGCGCCCTAATATAAGAGTGTTTTGAGATACGAGCCCTTCTGACCCGAGTATAAAAACAGGGATCACCCCACCTCGCTCCAATGCCCCAGGCCATCCCTTTCCCCCCATAGCACGCTGATGCGCGATGGGGGCACAACTATCGTAGCCAAACGCTCTTCACAATGGAATCCTGGGTAATAAGATTCCATGTGGTACCCATTCGATTAGGGTACCACATGGAATCTTATCAAGCCAAAAGATAGGACTTTAAGAGGTTAGAAGGATTTAAATTATATTTCAATACCAAAAAAGTTACATGCAGTAATATCAGACTCAAAAATATATATTAGTCCAGTCAGGATAGCATTTGACCTTGAATGCCGAGCTGCCCAAAATTTTATTTTTCTGATCTTTAGGGGAGTCAATAGTAGCTTAAATTTAAAATCACGAATGAATTCCTCCGTTACGTTCGCCGCCATCTTGATTTTAAAGGAGAACCTTTTTTGCTCAATATCTCCGCCATTTTTAGAAATGAAAATAACTGAATCTCCGCCATAACTGAAATTATTCCAAATAAATTGTATTTACAATTATTACAATTTCTTTTTAACAATTTTTGTCGTGAGGTCGATATTTTCGAGTTAATTGTACTTGCAGTAGACGCCTATATTTTTGACTATAATATTACATGTAACTTTTTTGGTATTATAATATAATTCAAATCCTTCTCACCACTTGAAGTCCTATGTTTTGTCTATCTGTGGACTCATTTTCAGCCAAATCGATTATGATGTATTTTGGGAATGGAGAAAAATGTAAAAAACGGTATTTTAACGTTTTCTACACTATAAAATTTAATCAAAAGCTTGTTTTGAATCAAAGTAACTTGTTATAATGCCATATAATGACATTTTTGAGCCCCTTCTATTAAAATATTATGTTTTCCATTGATCCTTTACGATAGAAAATGCAAATTTTTATAAATAAACACCAAATCACTGTAAAATCGCATAAAATAACATTTTGAGAAAAAAAGAAGAAGAAGATTTTTTGACCTTAAATATCTTATTTTTACGTCCCGCAGAAGCTATATACCAATTTTCAGACAAATCGGAGGTCCAAATTTTTTTTTGCTTCAAAATTGAGTGATTTGAAATTGAATGACCCTATATCATATGTATCTTAAGTAATTTGAGCGTATTAAATGAAAATTTTTCTTCTTTAAATAGGTACTTAAATATTTATTTTTGTTACTAAAGTAGGTAGTTCTTAACTGGCGACATCGTAAACTTCATATTAACCGTTTTTTTTTTGGCGAAATATATCTATAATGTTCCCCAAAATTGAATTAGTGCCGTCTGCTACCAATATTAAATTACGTGGGGGACGCGGACGCCTCTGCAAAGTAGACATCAGCGTGGCATCTTTAATGGCATTTCTGATAAAATCAAATTGTGGCTTCGGCTGTGTCGGCCCGGCCCTCAGTCGGCTCACTTGATCCATGATTGTGGAATAATCTGGTGTAAGGGAGAAATTCGTTAGAAGCAATTTGCCATTCTTGGAGAGTAACTACGTTAAGACTATTTGTAGGTTTAGAGAAAAGGTTTAAATTTTTAGTCAAGGCGCCAGCCTTTTCAATTTTGATGGGTCCACACAAGTTTTTTAAATATTTTTGGCTGCTGATTACAAATTTCGATAATGGATTTCGATTCGAGTGGTCAAAAAATTGTAGCAAACAACATAATTGTTTATAAATTGTTTATATGGATCCATATTGTAAACTAAAAAAAGCTTAAATCAACTCTTTTTTTCCTTAAGTAACAATAAAGAAATAGCGTTCACCAAAACCCTAATCCAATAATTATAACTCGAGATATTGTAAAATTAATGCAAAATGGTTGCAAAATAAATGTTTTTCGAAGCTTTTTCAATTGTAACTTGACTTTGACACATGCAAATAAGCTATACAAAATTTTATTTTAAAGCTTAATTTATACGCAATCAAACGAAAATTGTTAAATTATTTCATTTTTCTTTGTATTAAAGTTATACATATTTAAATTTGCAATTTTCGTATAAAAATGTAAATTAATGTGTTTATAAGGATTTTAAGCAAATTTGGACAATAAATATTTATCTTTAAATTAACAGTGATGATAGAACTTAAAAGGAATATTTTGAGCTTAGTAAAATGTTCGTAGGTTTATATTTAGCCAAGATATCGATATTTTAATAGCGCGATCTAGTGAGCAAGATCGGCTCGCCATTCATCTAGGGAGCAAATCGTCATCGTTTAACATCTTCCGTCCACTGCTGGACATAGGTATCTCCCATTTTTAGACACTCTCCACGGTTCTCTGCGTTTTGTTACCATTTCTTGGATATTCGTTTAATGTCGTTCATGTGTGTCGTTCAATGTGTTGGTGGTCGTCATCTGCTGTGTTTTTCTTGTCTTGGACGCCAGTCAATTAGTCTTCTGGTCCATCTTCAGTCTTTTATTCTCACTACGTGGCCTGTCCCATTTCATTTCAGTTTGGCTATGCGTTCGACGACATCAGTGATGTCGTCGATTTTTGTCACGCCGAGAATCGATCTTTCCATGCGCCCTTATGCCACTCTCATTTTTAGTGCTGCTGTTTTTGTGAGCGTGAGAGCTTCTGCTCTTTACGTCATAATAGGAAGAACGCATTGGTCAAATGTTTTTCATTTCAGAGCTATTGGGATGTTGCTCTTAAAGATATTTCTAAGTCGATGGTCTCCAATACACGCTGTACGCAGCCTACAGCGTATGTAGGAGACTACTGCCTTCGTTAACCATACGCCGTCACCCAAGCAAGTGTTATTCGTCGTTGAAATTCACAGGTCTGATTATCCTTGCCTATTCTGGTTTATTGACCGAGATCCCGGGCAACCAAATATCGTTTCCAAAACGTTGAAAAGACGTCATAATTATCACCAAACCACGTCAGTTTATCACGTTTTTTCGACGTCGAAAGTCACGTGAATATGTCCCACCATAACTGACGTCATTTTTATCACGTTTTAGATACGTGATAGCAAAAACGCAGTTTTTATGTAGTTTTTAAATTATTTTTCATTTTATGATTTTAAAAATACACAATAATATTTATTCGTATGGGCATTTTTGGTATTGCAATTTTCCATTTAACTGTTTTAAATTTAGCTTATAGGCTAAAAGTAAAACCAAGAAAGACTTTATAAAATGCATAGAATTTTCACTTTTTATATAGGTAGATATACTTACTGTGTCAAAACTGAAACAACATATAAACTAATAAACAATTTATTAACAAATTATCCAGCATAATCGTGAACAACACATAATAGTTAGGTAGTTCATTCAGAAAATAAACACCAAGTCTTATTTTGTCACACAAAGCACGTAAACAATAAATGAAGTTTGGAGTCAATGTCAAATGTCAATATACAACATTATAAGCATTAATTCTTTAAACTCCTCTCATTTTTGTGACGTGAGACTTGGGCTGTCTGAAATGAAAACGTGTTTTTAAAGGTATTGTAACGTCATTAATCTTACGTATTTAAAATCACCTACAAAAGGCGTTTACACGACGTAATGTTCGAACACGTATATATTCAACCAAAAACTGACGTTTCCTCGACGTTATTGAGGTCACTTGGTTACCTGGGATATATGTAATTTTCTGTCAATTCTACAGCCTACATGAGCAGCATTTGACAAACTAAGCCATATTCTAAAAAGCTAAATTCTCATGTGTCTCATGCAAAAGAGTAATTCTAAAACAAATATGTTTTGCCTATACAAACTTCTGCAACAAAGACTTTAACACTGACGCATAAATCCATGAATAAACTCAGAATTACACAACGAGCCATGGAACGTGCAATGCTGAGCATGAGCCTTCGAGACCACATAACAAACCAACAAATCAGGCAAAGATCAGCAGTTCAAGACGTCATCGAAAGAGCTACGACGCTTCAGTGGAACTGAGCAGATCACTTAGCTAGAACACAAGATGGATGGTGGACAAGACAAATCATGAAATGAAGGCCCAGAAACTATAAAACAAGCCGAGGAAGACCACGGACTAGATGGACCGACGACATAAAAAGGGTAGCGGGAAACTGGCTACAAGCGGCCTAGTGTAGAGAATACTGGAAAAAACTGAGGGAGGCATATGTCCACCAGTGGACGCGATTGGCTGAATGATGATGAGAATTGAAAAGGCTATGGTGACCAGTTGGCGCATAGACTATAAGTTTGGATAAAAGGTTTAAATTTTCACGAACCCAAAATATGGAGTGATGTATAAAATGGATCTAGCGAAGGGGAAAATCGAGATAATATCAGATAATGCGGAATGTTAGTAAACAGTTCGAGATTATTAGCCGATTATTTTAAGAAGTTTAAGCTTTCTTAGGATTTACATTTTGCATTATGTCTCCTAAAATCAACAAAGACTTTTAGGATGTGGGATTCTTCAAAGCTTGTCTAACTCCACTTATCCAAGTTTCTACTCATTCTTTTGAAAAATATTCGGCAGTTTGCTTCTAGAAATGTAATCTTCACTATATTCGCTGTCTTTCATATTCTGAGCTCGATTTATTTGTTCATCGTGTTGAATACTTTATGCCACGTGGCTAGGCTAATGGTGTTTATTTTCTTTGTAAAAATTGTTTGCATATCTATAAATTTGAAAAATAATTTTACGTAGCACTTATTTATTTACGCACAACAGGCCATTAAGATCTAGGACAGTTTTATAAAACATAATCATAAAATTAATCAATTACAATTATTTTCAACAAAACTCAAACTTAAGTAGGTATATACAAAATTTTCAATTACTCTGAAGAACTTAGAGAACAACATTCCCCCGTTCAGTTCTATTTTGTGCTTTTTTTCCAGTCCTCCACCTTAACGTGTTAAGAGTCTTCTCATAAAAGTAATACGAAGTAAACCACTGAGATGGTTGGAACAAGTAGAAAGTATTGATGTTATAGACCAGGGCGCATCTGTAAAAATATTAGTACATTTGGACGTTGAGAGGTGACTCAATTTTTTTGAAGAAATTGCTTGAAAATAAATCAAATAATAATATTTGAGTTATCCTCCCTCTCAAAAAGGTCCGGAACATTGTTTAAATAATCGAAATTCGATTTTTTTCTTCGTTTTTTGATTATAACTTTAAAAGTATTTATTTTCGAGAAAAGTTATACAAAAATTAAAGGTGCGTAATTAAGTTTTCTATAATATAGAATTGGTTAAAAAATTTAAAAAATAGTCACCCTTGTTGCAAAACAGCAATAATTGCGAAAAAACCGTACAAAAACAAGTATTCGCATTTTACGTTTTTCAACCATTTATGCTACACTTAGGACCTTCATATTTCACCCAGAAAAACTTTATGATACACTAAAACAACACTGATAATTTCATTAAGATTGGTTCAATAGATTTTGCAAAACAAATTTTGCAATCCAGCTTTCGTAAAAAAAATTCATTTTTTCAAAACGTTACAGGACTAAAAATGAAGCAAATAGCAAGTTGAGATTTTTTTGCGTATAGAAGTGTACTGTACCTTTCAGTTGCAATTTTGCAAAATTAAAATCGATTAACACCACGGCGTCAGGAATTTTTTTAAATAAACATTAATTATTGGTGCTACGCGCAGGACAGCGGATAGTTTGCTCTGATTGGGCATTCCAATGATCTTTGATAATAATTGATACATTTTAATTTTTATTACATTTCGATATAAATAAATAAATTTGTTTATTGCTAAATAAAAACACATACTCTATCCTTTGAAATAACACATTTTTTAGCAAAAACTTTCTTTGTTCATATTTTTTAACTTAGAGAATAAATGTTTATTATTTTTAAACATATGCAATTGTTTAAACAATATTTCACAAACAATAATAAAATTAGTTTGATTTTTGTGGAATTAAAATATTAAAATACAACAAAATACAGGGTGTAACAAAAATACAGGTCATAAATTAAATCACATATTCTGGGAACAAAAATAGATCGATTGGACCTAACTTACCTTAATACAAATGTTCACATAAAAAAAGTTATAGTCCTTTGAAGTTATAAAATGAAAATCGATTTTTTCCAATATATCGAAAACTATTCGAGATTATTTATTGAAAATGGACGTGTGGAACTTTTATGGCAAGGACATCTTAAAGAAAAATTATAGTGAAATTTGTGCACCCCATAAAAATTTTATGGGGGTTTTGTTCCCTTAAACCCCCCAAACTTTTGTGTACGTTCCAATTAAATTATTATTGTGGTCCCATTAGTTACACTAACTATTTTAAAGCTTTTTTGCTTCTTAGTATTTTTTCGATAAGGCAGTTTTTATCGAGTTGCGGCTTCTTTTTTAATATGTTTACATAAAAATTTTATTGGGGTTTTGTTCTTTACACCCCCAAAATGTTTGTGTACGTTCCAATTAAACTATTACTGCGGTACCATTAGTTAAATACAATGTTTCTAAAACTTTTTTGTCTCTTAGAATTTTTTCGATAAGGCACCGTTTATCAATATGTAGCTTCTTTTTAATATGGTTCAAAATATGCCTAAAAATGTAAATTATAAATAAATTTTCATACGATTACCAAGTCTCCATAATCGTACTTAACCATTTAAAAATATGTGGTGGATTTGACTAATATTCAAAATATCTCAATAAGAACTGACTTTTCGAAAAAATACTAGGAGGCAAAAAAGTTTTAAAAACATTGTGTTTAACTAATGGTACAACAATAATAATTTAATTGAAACGTACACAAAAGTTTGGGGGGTTTAAAGAACAAAACCCCCATAAAATATTTATGGGGTGTCAAATTTTTACTATAATTTTTTTGTAAGATACTCCTGCCATAAAAGTATTACATGTCTAGTTTCAATAAAAAATCCCTAGGAATTTTCGATATATTGGAAAAAATCGATTTTCATTTTGTAACTTCAAAGAGCTGTAACTTTTTTTATGTGCATATTTATACTAAGGTAAGTTAGCTTCAATCGAACTATTTTTGGTCCCAGAATATGCGATTAAATTTATGACCTGTATTTTTGTTACACCCTGTATAGAGTTAGAAAATAATATATTAGATAAAGATTGGAAGAAATTTTGGTGGAAATCAACTTGTGTGAATCGAACACCGCTGTCCTGCGCGTAGTACCAAAAATTAATGTTTATTTAAAAAATTTCCTGACGCCGCGGTAATTAATCGATGTTAGTTTTTCAAATTACAAATGAAAGGTACAGTAAACTTCTATAAGCAAAAAAATTTCAACCTGCTACCTGCTTTATTTTCGGTCCTGTAACATTTTTAAAAATGAATTTTTTTTGCGAAAACTGGATTGCAAAATTTATTTTGCGTAATCTATTCCACCGATCTTAATGAAATTTACAGTATTGTTATACTGTATCATAAAGTTTTTCTGGGTGAAATATGAAGGTCCTAAGTGTTGAAAAACGTAAAATGCAAATACTTGTTTTTCTATGGTTTTTTCGCAATTAATGCTATTTTGCAACTAGGGTGACTATTTTTTAAATTTATAACCAATTCTGTGTTGTAGGAAATTAAATTACGCAACTTTTATGTTATTACAACTTTTGTCGAAAATGAATACTTTTAAAGTTATAATCAAAAAACGAAGAAAAAAATCGAATTTTTCCTTCATTTTTTGACATTTTGATTATTTAAACAATGTTCCGGACCTTTTTGAGAGGGAGGATAACTCAAATATTATTATTTGATCTATTTTCAAGCAATTTCTGCAAAAAAATTTGAGTCACCTCTCAACGTTCATCTCAAAACAGATGCGCCCTAGACTATAAGAGAAATACTTGATACGATACTTAGAAAAGAATTCAACGGGATGAGACCGATAGGTAGGCCCAGAATGAGATGGATCGATGGTACTAAAAGATCTAGGAATACGAGAATTGAAAAACGTGGAGAAAGAAAAAAAAACGTGGTCAACTACAGTCAATCTCCCCAAAAAAAGACAAACTAGGAAGTCACTATTTTAGGTTCAGTCGAATCCACTTATTGGAATAGCCTTCGTGTTAAGCAAAAGTATTCCTATAACCGGGATATATTCTAATAACCTATCATTGGTGGCTAGAAAAAACGTTTCAGGACCCCAAATTTCTATTATTCAAACCTGGATACTCATATAAATGTTATTCTGCCATTTTTTTCGGATTGTTCCGGCGCCAATTGAACCTTTAACCCTATTTGAAGTAGCTAGCGTCGATGCTCACACTAGCCCAGGGGGACTGATGGCTTAACGTACCCTCCGAAGCACAGTGAACGGCTCGTATCATTTTTAAAAATGAAAATGTCGTTGTTGGTATCGAGAATCGAACTCGTCGCTCTGGCATATGAAACCAGTACTTTGCCGCTGAGCTACGGTAGTTCACAATTTTAGTAAGGGAGTTCGACTGTATAACGTTAGAAATTTTGAGCAGTTATGCGTGTGGCTGGGCATCATACCATGTAAAACTTTAGAGCCTAGAAACCCCAACGGGCGACCATGGCCCTCCATGTGGTCACTGTCACTCTCATCAGTGGTTACTGATGATCGATGATAATGTCGATGATGAAAATGTACAAGAAACTGTTCTTACCATTTGAAACAAAGTATGGTGGACAAATTCGTAAACAAATATTTTCATACACAAAACTAACCGTTGCTTGATAGATAAAATATGTTTAATATAAGGAAGAATGTGTGTGTGTACTTTGTACGAACGTAAGAAGTTATACTTCTATTATATGATTCCAACGAAATTAATATATGTACTTTAAACAGTTTATTTATATTTTATGTAAATTTTAAACTAATTTTAATTCTTACTACTTTCCAAACATGTTTATTAAAACAATAATAAAAATTAAAAAAATAAAAGAATAAAACACACACAAACATATTGAAAAATGCACCAAAGAAATGATTTCTGAGCAAATTGTTGGCAAAAATTTTAACTAAATACGCATTCTCTGAAAAAAATTATATAACAAATATATTCACAATAATAAAATGTATAAAAAAAATAAAAACTAGCATTGGGATTCGAACCCGCGTGCTTAGACTTGAAATGCACTTACACACACCCGACTTCCGACTTGTCCACTTACACGTACTTGTTATGTGGGAAGGTAAGCTAACTGAATGTTTTACTGTCTCACAGTTCTGAATTTAATCAAATTAATTTTATTTTTGCACGATTGATCATTTTTGACTGTTTACCGTGACAGATTTTACGTCAGTAGGTGACATTTACTAGCAACTCGACGGTAAGTAATCCAACTCGACGGTAAGTACTCCAACTCGACGGTAAATAATTCACTTACCGTCGAGTTAAAAAATCTCTTAATTTTAATTTATTTTTTGAAAGAATAAAGAAAACTAACGAATTATTTATTAATATTGAAACTTATGGTAAAATTTGTTAATTTTTCTCCTCAAATACGCGATCAAAGTTGAAAACTTGGAAATATCAATGCCATCATAAAGAAAAACGGTGGATTTAATCATTGAATATTCTGCCCAGAGGTTTCCAGGAGCTTATAACTGCATATGTCTTTGAACGAAATATGCCAATAGAGTATTTTCTTCGATTCTTAAATTCTTGCCTTCGCACCATTTTTTAAAACTTTGGTAGGTATTTTGATAACGGATTTTGGATTTTTCGGGAATAATTGCAGAACACCCTTCTTCCCAAGCCCGTTCAATTTCTTCAAATTCACTTTCGCTCATATTTTAATTTATAATAATCAAAATTGTACTCCAAATTATTGACAACTAAATAAAAACTCAATTCTCCATTGTTGTTATGCACCCTAGTTACTACCTAACAACCAAATTATCTATCTTGATAAAATGAATGAAACTAGTCAATATGACGAAAATGTTTAGTTTTATAATTTATAATGGTATCAATCGTGCAAAAAACGTTATAAGCATGTCGAACGTTAAGGGTAACCTATCTCAGATAATAATTGGAGTCGTCGCTCCGCTCCTCCTCCAAACAATTGTCTTCGATCGGTATAAAACCCTTACCGTTCTCCTTACTTAATATACTATGTTGTGTGTGTGTTTTCACAAAGGGAATTAAAATATTAAAATACAACAAAACATAGAGTAAGAAAACAATAGGTATATTATATAAATAGTGGTAGAGATTTTGTTGATAATCAAATTATGTAAATCAAAACATTACCTACTAGTAGGTACATACATTTTTTCAAATAGGTAACTACCTATGTAATTTTTTATTATAACACTGAAACATTTACAATTAATTACGTACCTGTTGCTTTTAAAAACTATTTAAAAAGATACTACAATTATAAACTTGCTTTTGTCTGTGTCCTCACAACAATAAAAACTAATGTACAATATTTGTTTATCATAACCTCCATATTGAACAATTATTATTGTCATGCCATTTGAATACCCAATCAGAGAAAAGGTAAAATGCGTCTGCGCCGGGGAACAAGGTTTTTGATGAATTCACGCATATTAAATTTCACTCCCATCGCGCCTAAAGAAGTATAACTTCAATAAATAACAAATGTTCACCCTTTTACAAATTAGTCTTCAATTTTATTTTAAAGCATTCACCCCTAAATTAGAATCACCGTCTTACATACGCAAAACCACCCGTAACCTACTAGTTCAACCTCGCTAAGAGATTCCATTAAACACACATTTAGGCAAATTGAAGGGGAAACCGAACCCTAGCTGATAAATAATCCGGCAAAGTGCTTCGAAAAATAATAAGGTAAAGAACTTCTCAAAAAAAGACAAAGTTAATCTTTATCAGAAAGTCGTCAGATGAAAATGTTCGATAATAGAAAAATTCTGGTAGCGAATAGACGGAACAGCATTTTTGAGATGGCGAGGTGATGACGACGAATAGAGATGTCTGTTTTGGTAAATAGGAACTTTTTTATTTTCACAGAAGTAGGTTGTGTTTATGTACCTATAGGCCAGAAACCGAAGCTTTTCACCTCGCAATTTTTACCGAATGGATCGATTTACTTGAAAATTTGAGAATAAGTAATGCATAGTCCAAGGATCAAAATCTATATGATTCAGAAAGGCGCTTTTACCGTGGGTGGGGGTGGTTGCCACCCCATCTCGGGGATGGAATTTTTGAAGTTATACTTCTTTAGGCGTGATTGAGATTGATTTATATTGATCTGCGCGCATGCGCACACCGACAGTTTGGTATTAGTCTTTATACGGGCTCTGATTGGGTGTATTCGGTATACAACAAAAATGTTGTATAATATATTAGTTTTTATTGTTGTGAGGACAGAAATAAAATCAAATTTATAATTATAGTGACTTTCAGTTTTATTCCAATAAAAAATTATCTTCATACCTATTTGGAAAATGTAAAAAAATAATGTACTTACCTAGTGCTTGCTAGGCTATACCCCTAGTAGACAATGCTTTAATTTACATAATCTGATTACGAACAAACTTTCTACAAATTTTCATCTAATGTATCGTTTTCTTACTCCATATATTGTTGTATTTTAATTCGACAAAAATCAAACTAATAAAAATTCATATAAACAAAATGTCAAAAAGTTGTTCAGTTTGTGTATATTCCCACATGACGTATACGCGAAGGTGGTGCAGTTTGAAATCGCTTCGACTCTCGTACGGCGGGATACACGGGAGGTAGGTTCAAGCCCAATACAAGTTATATCATTTTTTCATTTTTTTATAGATTTTATGATTGTAAGTAAATTATTATATAATTTTTTTCAGAAAATACGTATTTAATTAAAATTTTTGGCAACAATTATTTTTCAGAAATCATTTGTGGCATTTTTCAATGTGTTTGTGTGTGTTTTATTCTTTTATTTTTTTAATTTTTGGTATTGTTTTAATAAAAAATTTTGGAAAGTAGTAGAGAAACTGTTTAAAGTATATTGATTTCGTTGAAATCATATAATAGAAGTATAACTTCTTACGTGCGTACAAAGTACACACATTCTTTTTTTATTATATTTTGACTGCAAAATTTGATCAAAACATTCATTTTAAGCAAAAAATGTTCTATACATTTTTTTGATAAAATTAATAGTTTTCAATTTATTCGCTATCGAAAGTGTTAGTTTTGTATAGAAAAATTCAATGTTTTTCGATATACTCATTTACGATCCACTCAATTTTTGCCGTAGAAAAAAATTTTTTCAAATCAATCTGTTGGGAATTAGATAACCTACAATTTTATATTGAAACATTTTTTCGTATCTCTGATGCTAATGTTTCTATTCTGAAGAAAATGGCATTTTTTACCAAACTACAAAAATTCGTTATTCGCTTTTAACCCAGTTTTTTTAAAACTAATCATTCAAGCCAGTTAAGCTTCTAGAATCTATTTATAATATATAAATAAATAAGAATAAGTAAGGCCAATGACTAAAAACATTGCTAACTTACATTATTATGCTTCCAATTGGATTTCTCCTTTAAAAAAAAATATTGATTTTTTAACCGTAACTTTTGTATTTTTTATCCTAGAAAGTTTGGTAAAACACAATTTTGTAGGTTGGTATAAGGTCTATAAGCCTATTAATATTAAATCTTTTTAAAATCCTCAGTCGCAAAAAGAGGTGACGTTGAAAGGGTTGGTAAAGGTGGTTTTCGCATGTTATTAGAAGTTTTAATTGTCAATAGCTCACTCAAAGTTTGCCGTAAAAAAATTTTTGCAGACCAGGTTATTGGGAATTAAATTAGCTACAATTTTTTATTAAAACATTTTTTCATGTCTCTGATGCTAATCTTGCTATTTTGAAGAAAAGGCCATTTTTTCCAAACTACGGAATTTGTTATTCGCTTTTAACTATATTCTTTTTTAAATAATCCTTCTAAGCCGGTCAAACTTCTAGAACCTATTAATAATACATAAATAAAAAAGACCAAACTAGGACAATGGCAAATTTTAATTAGGGTGGTGATTAGGGGGTTGCTTGCAATTACCCTTTCGCTGAAAAAAATAGGGACTGAGATTTTTTTTCGTTACAAGTCACTAAATTTTTGAGCTAGAGACTTTTTTTTGATTTCTGGAGATAGATATTTTTAAGTACTTTAAATTAGTTTAAACAAGTTGTCCTCGAAAAATGCGTAGTTTTTCGAAAAAGAGCCAAGATATAATAAAGTATAGCTCGATTACTACTGGTCTTAAAGAAAATAACTAAATATTTGGATAACTAAATAAGTCGAAGAAAAGAGTTCGCTTTTTAAGACATTTTTATTTGGAATTAAAATATACAAGAGATAAGATCATTAGCCTTAATTACTCGTTAATTTCGTTAATAAAATATACTTATAATCTACGCATCGAGCTTTCTGTTCGGGCCGATGTGACGATATTTTGTACATGAATGAATGATTTTGACGGTCGCGTGAAATAGGAATTGCTTTTATTAATACGATACGAATGTATAACGAAAGGGAGAAAAAGGGAATCTCGCTCAGCTCGCCAGATGAAAAGACATAGGGATATACGGTCACCGCTCGCATAAGGATAGGTAAGAGGAAAACTGTCGAATTCGCTCAGCTCGCCAACACGACAGCGGAAAATGGTCGGGAACTACTACCTACATAAACTCTTGTACCTCGCTGTTGTTTATTATTCTTCGATCAACGCTCCAAGAACAATAATCAACTAGGCTTTTCGTTCCGACTTTTATATCGTCCGAGACGGTACAAAAACACGTTTTACTTAATTCATTGGCGTACTCTAGACGATATAATTATCTTATCGTCACACATCACATGTTCTATCAGAAATTTTTACATTTGTCTCTAAACGGAAGCGTTTTTCTGACGAACCGTAACTCGCAGAGAAATTTTGCGGACGCCAGAAGAACGAGAAGAAGGTTTTATGTAAGAAAAGTGCTACACTTTGACTGTGGCACTCGAATTGACACCAATATGTCCAATTAACGAATTTTGAAAAAAATCCAAGGGTACCCCCTTTATTTATTTTTTGACAAAAGCTTTCAAAAAAAATTGTCTTCGGTTTTTTGACGTTAGTAGATACATCTGGTCCAGCTAATTCTAAAAAGTGCTACAGTTTAACTCTTGAAGTTAGGTTGGACATAATTTTTTAGTTTGACATTGTCTGTCAATTTTCGTATAGCTTATGCTGCAATATGTAGAGTATTTCTTTCGGGAACAATTTATTTTTATATTTTTAAAGAGTGAATAAAAGAGATAAATCACTAGAACAAACGGTTCCACCCACCTCTACCTCCGGTTATCAAATCGAATCCGCGATGTCGTTTAATTTTCCACTTGTCAGCCAGAGTGAACGGCTCCGTCTTCAGGAGGAAGCAAAGCGAAGATTTTCTATATAGATGTGATGAACTTCAACTTCCCTCGTGCATGAATATCAAAAATGTATCACAAAAGAAACGTTTGAAGCTTTTCTTGTAGAGGATGTCCGGTGGGAATTCTATCTTAAAAAAATTTTTCAACAAGGTGTCAGGATCTCTTGTAGATGGAATACCTACATGTTGAATTTAAATAATTACATATGCGTATACAATTGCTAAAAGCGTAAAAATATTCATAGAATCACAAATATTGAATTGAGCAAAATATAGAAGTTAAAATTTGCATAAAAAGGAATGAATCCCTCTAATTACCTGTATACCATATTATAAATTACTTAAGAAGTAAAAAATCTTCCTCTGTAAATTGTAGGTATATAACATTTTTTTTTCTAAAAAAGATCCAATTTGGAATCAAAATAGGTACATCACAAAGTACATCACAAACGTTTTCGGACTAATTAGTCCATCATCAGCTTAGACTCCAAATCCACAGCAGTTGAAACTAGCTACAGAGTTAGGTCAAATATTGATCGAAGCTCTAAAAGACATTGGCTTGGACGGCAGAGATGTTGGAATAATTGCAAATTTATATTGGAATCAAACAACGTCAGTTTTAGTAGATGGTTTGGAATCACAGGCTCTTAATATTAAAAGAGGAGTACGGCAGGGATGCCCCTTGTCACCACTGCTTTTCGACGTTTACTCCGAAAGGATTCTCAGAAAAGCTCTTTCTGAAGAACAAGAAGGAATATTTGTGAACGGTGAAGTCATCAATAATTTGCGATATGCGGACGATACAGTACTCCTAGCTTCTAGTCAAGAAGATCTGCAAACACTACTTGATAGTGTCGTTGAGAGTTGTAGGGAGGCAGGTCTGGATCTGAACATACGGAAAACCAAAATACTCGTAATAAGTAAACAACAGCATATAAAACCGTCTTTATACCAAACTTGAGCAAGTTGATAAAATCGTTTACCTTCGACAGCAATTAAATTGTAACGCAGAAAGTCACGGCGAAATTAGATCTAGGATAGAGCAGGCTAGATCCGCTTTTAGAAGGATTCTTAAAGTGTTATGTAACAGAGACCTAAAATTGGCATTAAGGATCCGCCTACTTTGCTGCTACATGTTCTCGGTCTTACTTTATGGTGTTTAGTCCTGGACTGTGAATAAAATCGACCTAAACCGCCTTGAGGCTCTCGAAATCTGGGCCCGGATTACGTACACTCGATACGCATCGTATCCGCCATGTTTTACTGTAGCGCCTTATGGGAAAACATGGCGGATACGATGCGTATCGAGTGTACGTAATCCGGGCCCTGGTGCTATAGAAGAATTTTAAAAGTTTCCTGGGTGGAGAAGTTTCGAAACTCCACAATACTAGAACGTCTCAGCAAGACTACTGAGATCATAAAAAGCATCAAGCAGAGAAAGCTGGAGTATTTCGGACATCTAGTGAGAGGTCGCAAATATAGGTTGCTACAAAATATCATGCAAGGAAAAATAGCAGGCAAACAGTATTAATAGCAGAAACCCCGGAAGATCTCCAAACACTGATAAACAGAAGTGCAGCGAAAAGTTCGGTTTATCACTTAACATCAAAAAAACAAAAATAATGATGGTGTCGAAATCTCCACAAAATTTTTCTGACATAACCGTACATGATCAAAGAATTGAGCGTGTTAGAAAATATAATTACCTGGGAACTGTGATTAATGAAAACAACGACAACTCTGAAGAAATCAAGATCAGAATAGAAAAAGCTAGAGCTACTTTTACCAAAATGAAGACAGTTTTATGCGGAAGAGAGCTAAGTTTAAATCTTAAAATTCGCCTGATGAGATGTTACGTGCTGTCAGTTCTTTTCTATGGAATGGAAGCTTGGACACTGAAAAAGATCGATACAAGGAAAATAGAAGCATTCGAGATGTGGATGTACCGCAGGATACTGAGAATATCGTGGACAGAGAGAGTGACAAATATGGAAGTGTTGCGAACGATGCAGAAAGAAAAAGAACTTGCGCTTACTATTAAAAAGCGCAAACTGCAATACTTAGGACATATAATGAGGGACAAAAGTACCAGCTACTACAATTAATTATTCAGGGAAAAATAATAGGTAAAAGATCCATTGGCAGAAGAAAACATTCATGGTTGAGGAATTTAAGAGATTGGTACAAGTGCAGCAGCTGCCAATTATTTAGATCTACGGTATCAAAAATACGCATAGCCTTGATGATAGCCAAACTTCGGAACGAGGACGGCGCCTGAAGAAGAAGAGAAAGCTGGAGTATTTCGGACATCTAGTGAGAGGTCACAAATATAGGTTGCTACAAAATATCATGCAAGGAAAAATAGCAGGCAAACGCAGTCCAGGACGAAGAAGAACCTCATGGTTGAAGAGCTTGCGAGATTGGTATGGTGTTGATACAAGTATGCTATTTAGGGTGGCAGTGAATAAAATTAAAATAGCTATGATGGTAACCAACGTTCTGAAAGGACATGGTACATGAAGAAGAAGACACTTCTTGGAGCTGAGGATGGGAACTGAGTAGGAGTGACTAGAGGTGTCATCAGGAAGTAAAACCTTGTATTGGGCATCACTACTCCTTTGAACCTCGCATATAGTAGTCTACCCCCTGAAATGCAATGTCGGATATGGTACCATCGTTCTACATTATCTACACCAAAAAACGAGCCGAAACTGACCAAAATGGACGTTAGGTTTTGGTGGAGGTGCTAATGTTAGTTCTGATGTGTTCTGACCCCCGAGTAAATTGAAGTCATTTCCCTCGATAATTGACGAGTTCTGAAATTTTTTCATTGTCTGTTTGAGGATGCACTTTAAGACAGTATTTTTTGTATGCAGTTCTTCAATATTATCTCATGACTAGGGGTTACAAAGTTTCCTGACGTATTCACGAATCGAATGCAAAAATAATTATTAATATCCGTCTTGTCGTTTTTTGAAGTTATACTTCTTTACCGGCGATAGAGGGTGATTTTTTTATATGTTAAAACCTATCAGCTATAATGCATGCGCATTATAACTTTGTTCTGATTGGATGTTCAAATGACATGTCAAAAATTATCCGATATGGCAGCTGTGGTTTGGAGATAAAGGTAAAGGTAAACAAATGTATAATATATTAGTTTTATTGTTGTGGGGACAGAAACAAAAAAGTTTATAATATTGTAGTGACTTTTAAATAGTTTTTAAAAGCAACAGGTACGTAATAATTGTTAATGTATCATGGGTATAAACCTACCTATTTGATCTGCCAAAATACATAGTATGTAATACTTTTATTTATATAATTTGATTACCATCAAAATTTCTATCAATATTCACCTAATATATTGTTTTTTTACTCTATGTTTTGTTGTATTTTTTCAATTCTAAATCATTTCAATTCAAAATTAAAATAATTTGATCAATTTTCAAAATATCAAAATATCACAAGTTTAATCCGTTTAGTTAGTCGATCTTCGTAAATAATGACACATAGTGTCCGTGGCTAAGCGGAGAAGGCGAATGAATTCCAATACCAACCGCTCTTATCAACGCTGGTTCGAGTCCCAATAGAAACTTTCTTTTTTGTTTTTTTTCAATACATTTTATGATTGTAAGTATATTTATTATATAATTGTATTTTCAGAAAATACGTATTTAGTTAAAAAATTTTCGACAATTAATGTTCAGACATCATTTGTGGCTTGTTTAATGTGTTTGTGTGTGTTTTATTCTTTTATTATTTTAATTTTTGGCACTGTTCTAATAAAAATGTTTGAGAAGTAGTAAGTATAAATTAGTTTAATATTTAAACAAAATATAAATAAAAAGTATATTAATTTCGTTTAAATCATATAATAGAAGTATAACTTCTTACGTGCGTACAAAGTACACACACATTCTTTATTTTTTCGGAGATTCAGTGCATTATTGCTTCGACTATTACTATTATTACTATTATTACTATTTACAATGGCGATGTGTGAAACTGACTTGTCTTACCGCCCACTAAAAGACTAAATTCTTTAACCTTACATTGTTATTTTTTTGCATTTTTTTTTGTAATAAATGCTACCATATTTTCTTTATTATTTGGAAATCGTACTGTATACAGATATAAATATATACATTAAAAGACAATTAGGTATACATTTTCAACAATACAGTAATATCCAGGATGATATTTGCTCTAAACAAACGTTGAAATTAAAATCCAAAAACTAAACAAAACGCAAAATAATCGTCGCAGTAAATGCAACAGTCCAGACTAAATTACAAAACAGCAGTTTCCGCTTTTTGTGTGTAGCAATTTCAGACGGTCTCGGTCTGGCCGAAATTTACATGAGGAGCTAACCTAACCAGCCCTGCACAATTTGAGCCCTACCCATACACCATCCTTTCTGGGAGTTCAGATGCACACAGAATGAGGCCGGCCTTCATGTGGAAATTTATAACTATGCATATGATAGTATACCCCCTGAAATGCAGCGTTGGATATGCGAGGATCGTTTTCCATGTACCATACGTTTCCTATTCTGAATGAAAATTAGTTTACCAAAGAGAACGTACAGAAACATCTATTGTATATATTACAGCTTCATAATATCTACATTGCCAATAAATTGCAGTGCACGTTTATTTGCAACCTTTTGTGTTGTCCTAGAACGTCCTGTGGAGCTAATTTTAGATTTATAAAAAGTTTATATAAATACAGGGTGATTTATTAGTGGGGTAAAGCCCAATAGATCCGTTATACTAAAAGATAGCAATAAAAGTTAATAACAAAAATTGTAGCCAACTTTGAGCTTCACATTACAAAATTAGTTAGAACGTTAAAGGGTGTTTGATAACACAGTGGCAGACAAAACTTATGTTTTTTTTTTAATGGAACACCCTATATTTTATTTTATATTCGAAATTCTGTTAACTTCTCCATCACAAAAATATAAAGGTTTGTTATATTATACAGGGTATTTACAAAGTTATAACCAATTTTGTATAAAAATCGTAACAAGTTCAACTCCTTGTATAAATAAAATATAGCACAAGACAACGGTTTATTAATGCCATATTTTTTTATTTATTATCAAAATTTTCAAGAATTGTTGACATTGCTAATTTTCTTTATATCTAATACAGGGTGAGTCAAAACACAAGTACATTATTTTCTCAGTAATGTTAAATGGAACACCCTGCATTTTATATTATTATTGAAAAGTAACACTACCGTACTTTAGTTTTTATATAACATTCCCTATGTCCAAATTTATTAGTTTTCGAGATATTTTTATTTTTCAGAGCAAAATATTTTACGTGTCTAAATTTACCTAAATTTTAAGTAAGCCATGACTGAATGTACCATTGACGATTACTGATTATCAATCCGGTAATCAATGTAACAATGTAGCAAATAAATAAAAATAATTTATTAATAATACATTTTACCAAAAAAAAAAACACAACAACATGTAACATTTCTGAAACAATTAAAAACTACTTTTTTATGTAAATGTACCAAATAAAGAAAGAAAATTTTACAAAAAAATCGCAAACACAAAATATAACATTTTGCGAGGACAATTAAACACTACTTTTGTATGTAAATGTAACAAATAAAATCCGAAAATAATTTATCAGTAATACATTTTGCAAAAAACATGTTTGAAAAAATTAGAAGCAACTTTTAATAAAATATTTTTAATATTTAATTACATAATGTGTTCAAAATTACCTCCTAACACATTCAAGCCTAAAAACGATCATTGAATGAGCTATTTAATCCACGAAGCATTTGTAAATTAACATATCGAAATACACTTTGTATTCTATTTTTCATCTCATCCCTTGTTGTTGGAGGCATTTTATAAACTTCATTATTAACGTAACCCCAAATAAATCAGTCTAGTTTATTAAATTCTGGTGATTTGAGTAGCCACGCTACTGGTCCAATGAAAAATGAAAATATCTCGAAAACTAATAAATTTATACATAGGAAATGTTATCTAAAAATTAAAGTACGGTAATGGTATACTATAATGTAGACTGAATTTTAATTACAACCATTGTTTGGTTCTGGGGCTATTTAGCAAGTATTTGAGTTCACTGATGATGGACTGATAGGTCTGAAAACGTTTGATCTGAACACATTTTAGACAATCCATTGGGATTTTTTAGAATTTTTTAATATACCTATTACATAGAAGTTGTTTTACTTCGGTGTTAGAGTTTTTTAATTTTCTATTTGTTTCATTAATTTTTTTTTCCAAACTTAAAAAAGCGATGTGAACGACGTCATAACGAAATGAAAACTTGGCGTATAATCACAATATTATTATCGGCGTAAAATAATATTGCCGACAAATTCTAATGAATAGATCAATATGAGAGATACTGCGACAATCCCTCCTGATAGAATTGGACATAAGGGGATAATAATTACACACTATAACAACTACTACTCCAAATGAAAGCAAATGGTCATTAAAATGACATTAGGAACTCTTTCGCATTCATAAATAAAACACGTATTTAAGCCTTTGAACATTAGCATACACTATAATATATATTTAGAATCTAATAAAAGCAAACAATGGAATCTTTTTTCTTGAATCCCGCTTTAAGTTAATAGGTTTTTAAATGAAAAAGATTTAGATATCATAAAAAAGATAATTAAAAATAAATGCAAAATAATATTTGTAATATTAACAAGGGAATAGCGAACAGTATCGATTTTTCCTATATATCATGATAAAATTTATATAGACTGCAGTTGGATACCAATGAGTATTACTGCAGTATTCAGTATCTGCTAGCTCTCATTATATTCCCCAGATATTAATCTTTTCTCTTTTTTATCATCTTCTTCAAGTCGCTTTCCCCTTGACCTATTCTGATTAAGATTTCTATGTTTGAAATGCGTTGAAATCATTAGATTTTGAGCATTCTACGATAGGTCCGCATCTTTAAGATCTTTAATTTGTTCATCATATTAACCTTAATGATCGAGAACTTAATTCTTAGTTGTAAATTCAGCTGAGATTTGCACAATATATTTCTAAGTTTCATGAATGTTTCTCTTGCAATTTCTATATGAGTTTTAATTTCTTGATAAGAATTTAGTGGCTCCTTTATTATTAAAGTATGTATTCAATATTCTAAGGTTTTAAAATATTTAACTTTTGTAATCGCCTCATTGTTAATAGTTGGTTGCATAAGGCCAACTTCTTGTTTACTAACCACAAGTAACTTTGCCTTGGGTGTATTTATTCCAACTACATATTTGGAGCATTCTCTAACGACTCTATAAGGAATTGAATATCTTCGATACTTTCATCCATGATCGCCGTGTTTTTTGCATATCAGAATAGAAGTTTCTTGATTCCGATATAGATGGTGTAAAGTCTCAGATCTTTATCATCTATTTCAATCATTTCTAGATACTCAAAACAGCCTATCATGCTGGATCCTATTGTATTGTGATTCACAGCATCCATTATTAAGCATCCAATTAGAGCAAGACACACTCTTTTAAAATTTAAATGTCCATGGTAAACAAACACACGTTTGTTTATTATACACATTACGTGACCCAGATTACTCCGCACAAGTGTACCAGTTGTCAATCTTGTTGTGTCAGCAATCCAATATTACATATTCCTAATTCATGGCCAAAGCCGACTCAGCATAAATAATATCAACACTTTCTCTTTTATTTATATACACAGTAAACATAGGCAGGCATTCTAATTTCATTGCGTGATCAATCATCAAGGATAATTGAGATACACCAGAGGGTGAACGCACATTAGCACACCAACTCTTTACAGTCGTACTCCGAGTTGAATAAATGAATATACTGTGAGTAGTGTTTATTTCGTCAACCCCTATCGTAGAGGGTAACTACCCCCAACCACTCTGAGATGGTCCAGATGATGTAGAACCAATATAAAACCTTTTCAAAATATATAAAACCGACGTAAATTGGTTTATGTACTGCCCTATACTCGCTTTTTCTGATAATAATATGCGCTCTCTGATGATACCCTAAGAAAGGTTCAAACTAGTTAGAGTGCTTTTGGCGCTCTCTGAACTAACTAAAATAAGAAAGTTCTTGTTTAGCTTCACAACGAAATGATTATTTATTATTTTTATTAGTTCTACTCCTAATCTGAGTATTGGAAATTAATCTTTGTTGGAATTTCACCGTGCTGAACAGACGGGAAGTGAGATGCAACTTGATAGATCTCCCTCGGCTTGCTTAGCTTCGGCAATTCGTTGGCTTGCAAATTTTAGAAGCCACGAATAGTGTAACCAGAAAATTAGTTGTAACAAAGTTTTATTTTTGATATTGTTAATATTAAAAGTAAAACTTTCATTCGTCTTTACAAAAGATTTGTGGAAATTGGTAAATAATTTTAATATCTAAACGAATAAGCAAATCACTACTTATCAAAATAGCAGAGACAAAAAACATTTTTAGGAATACTGCTGAATATTTATGCAAATTTTTTAGCTGGCCTATGACACTTTTTATGATTTTAAAATTGCATGATCAGTTATTGAAAGATTACTGGTTTGAGCACGTTATATCGTTAATGGGCCATTTAAACTCCATATTGTGTGCTCGTTATTTAAGCCACAACGAGAAAACGATTATTATATAAGTAAATCATTTTGCTGCGGCGTTTTCTCTGCGGATAACTTTAATAATATAATTATCGAGCATAATGAGACTTTATACGTAAGGATTTAAAAGCTTAAAGCGAATACAGTTCAATAAAATTCTTTATGAAAATATATGGTATGAGTCATAATCGTCTTCCTTTGCCTCGATTATTAGGTTAGTATTCTTGTATTAATCGACCAGATATGTCGCTTTTAATTAATAAAAGTGACACAATGAGAAATCTTAAATACGAAAACTTAAAATTTCTCTCGCTGGAACCAAAATTCTGGTGACAACCTAAATCCGTGCTTTCTACAATTATTTGTAAAGTAAGTTTGAAAATTATTTGTATAAAACATTTTTACAATAATGTGGTAACCTTGTCGGACAATTTTCACGGGGTATATGCGCAGTCGGATGCGCCAAAGATATCAATTTCCTGGATTTTTTTTATTTAATACCACAGATGTTATTTTTATTTTGTAATGTTTTTTACATGCATAATGCATATTGGATCACTTGTCGGAAAAAAAAGTACAAGGTCCAAAATTTTCAAAAAGTTTTCCGAAATTTTCCCTCTTGTCGGAATTTTTTTTGAAAATTCGAGAAATAAAACTACAGAACGATGTTTGTCATTGTTCAAGGAGTATGTACACAAATTTTCAGATTAAAATTTTTCCAAAATTTTCCCTCTAGTCGGAGAATTTATTTGGAAAATTTTGGGTACCACTCTACCTCACGCCCTTTTAAATGTTGTACTTAGTGTGTGTACCAATTTTCAGCTAAATCTATTCTGAAGAAACAGAGAAAAACTGTTTTAAAATATTTTGTGGCAATGCCTTCTCTTAAGGACGTCCATAACCTAAAAGAATTAAGTTTTCTATTCTTTTGGCCCAACATTTTTGTCAGACAATTACATTTTTTGTTTAAAAAAATAATTATTTGTAACCTACTACTTTTGTCGGAAAAATGGTTGTGAAGATAAGGGATACACGAATTCAGCATCGTTTAAAAGTATATATAGTTTACAAATAAAAATTAAATTTTTCGACAGTCGTACAGACTGTCAATTTGCCTCAATATTTTTGTCGGACACTTAGATTTTTTGATTTAGAACATAATTACTTATAACCTCCTATTTTTGTCGAAAAAATGGTTGTAAATAAAAAAATTCCAGGAAATTGACACCTTTGGCACATCCGATTGCGGATTAGCCCCGTGAAAATTGTCCGACAAGGTTACCACAGTATTGTAAAAATGTTTTATGGTTGATTCCGTTAAAATTAGCCATGTGGTAACAAATTTATTATTTTCATAAATTTGACATATTTAGCGTATCCGATGCGTCATATGGCCAAATATTTTTGTCCGACAAAATTGTTTTCGCTGTTTATATCATAAAAAATGCCCCGCTGCCATATTGCGCCAAGCTCCAAATTTGTCCGACTCCACCCAAATAACAAGTACAAAAAGTTTCGACGGTGTGGTCGTAAAAAGTAATTTTATATGTGGGCCCAAGGACTAACAGATACCTACATAACCTAAATGATCAAAATACTTTCGAAATACATAAAGTATAGTTTAGCTCAGTCAAGTTTCCAATACTCCAACTTTATTATTATCTGTTCGAGAGCCAGTTTCAACCTACAACAAATACTTTTGTAGAAGCTAAGTTAAGACATGTAGTTGTAGATAGAACATAATTTTCATAAACTTGCAACTGCGACAAATTCAGGCAACCAGCAACTTGAGCGTTCACAGCATACAAATGAATCCTACTTTGCGGTTAGCTGAATAGTTACCACTAAAAGGCAAAGATATAAGACTTCTGTGCTTTAGATAGAAGACTTGCAAACAGGGCTACGGCCAGAGAAAAAACTAGGTAGGGTAAAATCTATAAGTCGCTTTTCTATTCCAGAAATGAATGAAAGTACATGAAAAATTTTTATTTTAATAATCATATATAATACAAAAAAAATTAATCGGTAAATAAAAACTGTAATCTCCTTCGATTTTGACCAAATTTATCAATAACCTTGTTTTATCTTAAGCTGTAATTATCCAGGGGAGGGGGTCGGCGGACCCTCCCTGAGCCCCCTTACCGGTGGTTCTGCTTGTAAATCCCATATTTAAACGTTATGATAACTTACTGTACATTCGTATTTCATAGATATTATTTTTAAGTTTCTACACAGGATTAAAAAAATATTTAACGATTAATTTGATTTAGATTTTATATTATTTATGTTCTTTTTGAAGTTATTATATAACATTTAAACCATTTCTGGTAGAAGTATAGGTCGATCCAATTGCCTATACGCCATTCACAACAAATTTATCGTATTATCCATAAGATCGGCTCCTCTATATTTATGTAGATACTATACTCGTTCCGATCGGCCTTCTTTTTGAATATGTTTTAAAGGCGTGTCGTGAATAGTTTTGGAGATATGGTGTATCCTTGTTGTACTCCTCGTTGTATACAGAACTTATTTGTTTCTTGTTCAGATAGTCTTATGCTAGCTGTGGCATTTGGTAGGTAGCTTTGTTTATGCTGGTGTATTTATGGTCTATTCAGCATTATATCAATGCTTTTAATATTTTCTGCTGGCTTATGGTAGGTATCGAGTGTTTACTCGAAGTTCACCAACATCACTACCAATAGTTTGTGTTCTGCAGACTTCTCTATCAGGTTCTTTATCACTAGTAAGTGGTCGTTTTTTTTTGTGAAAAGTTTGTAACATGTGGTAGCAAATTTATAGGATTAGATATAGGATTAAGTAAGACTAATAAGCCATTAAAAAAAGTAAACCGAGCATACCTAAATAATTACTTCAAACACATAGTCAGAAGAACGGGAACTAGGGAACTCTTGTTAGTAGACGGGAAGGTGGAAGGCCGAACATCAAGGGAAAAATCTCCAACAAGATGGTCAGACCAAAATAAAGTCTCTGGTAGGAAAATTCCTACATGAGGCTGTCCCCCTTACACAGGATCTCAGCCGATGAATAACAGCAAGTTAACAATATGTAGAGTGCCACCTTGCCCTGAAATGGTTTCACGAATAATTTTATTTCTAATTTTGATGTTTCTTGTTCTTTTTTTAAATTAATATTAACCTTTTTCTTTAAATTAACGGCATATTTTCTGTTTACCAGATACATTTAGTCGTAACTTTGTCGCATCAATTCTTCTCCTCCGATTCTAGTTAACAAATATTTGATTTCATCGATTCCTGCTACTTTTCCCGATTTTGGCTATTCCAATATTTAAGTTCGCCAATACCGAATAAGAATATGCACACCCTATTCTATTTAGTATATTTTCACCACACTATAAAAGTATCTTTCCGTAAATGATGATGTGGTTTGATACGATGAAAAATGTAAAAATTTCCGTAACAGACCGCAGCAGCAGCAGGCAGCAGGAGTTTATATGTACATGAATAATGTTGCAGTATCGACCACGAAGCATGAAATATTGAATAGGCGTGTGATTCCAAGTGACAGGAAATTTGTATCTGGCATGTGATATGTCAATTTATTTGGTTTCCTACATAGCGTTTGCTGGCATATAATATGAGCGGTATGAAATTGTGGTTTATATTTTGTACGTATGTTTGAGTATTACTGATCGTGATCGATGATAGAAGGATAACAATGTTTTTATTGTTTGACAAAGTATTGTATTAACAGAGATAATTGAAAACGATTTTCGAAAAACTATTAATCAACTGATATTTATAGGTGTTCGATATTACGTTATGCATAACATCGACTATTTCACTAGACTGTTTTTAACTGATAAAACGGCATAGCAAAGCTTCATTTCCTACTGACAAATAAAGATAAATAAATAAATAAATAAATAAAGAAATAAAGATTATATTTCGTTGATATGGTGCATTAATTGTCTCGTGAAATAGTCTTGTCGAATATCATTCGAGAAAAAATTATTTCCGGCAAAATTTTCTCATGGTTTCATTCAACTTCGTTGCCTTTTGGTAATTTTCGCTTATGAAATTTTGACAAAATCACTCGACTGACGTCTCGTGATTTAAGTCAAAATTTAATTCGCGAAAATTGCCAGGCAACAAACTTTCATACCAGTCGAAAATATTGCCGGCAAAATTTTCTTCTTGTGATATTATATACGACAATTTCACAGTTTCATCACTGTACAATTAGACCAGGGCGCATCTGTAAAAATATTAGTACATTTGGACGTTGAGAGGTGACTCATATTTTTTTTGCAGAAATTGCTTGAAAATAACTCATATAATAATATTTGTGTTATCCTCCCACTGAAAAAAGTCCGGAACATTGTTTAAATAATCAAAATGTCAAAAAATTAAGAAAAACTTTGATTTTTTTTTTTTCGTTTTTTGATTATAAC
The DNA here is from genome assembly GCF_917563875.1 of Diabrotica virgifera virgifera. Taxonomy (NCBI): domain Eukaryota; kingdom Metazoa; phylum Arthropoda; class Insecta; order Coleoptera; family Chrysomelidae; genus Diabrotica; species Diabrotica virgifera. The sequence continues at coordinate 229,823,098 of NC_065450.1, read as the reverse complement.
TTTAAAAGTATTCATTTTCAAGAAAAACTGCATAAACATAAAAGTTGCATAATTAAATTTTCTTATAATATAGGATTAGCAAAAAAATTTTTAAAAGTTGTTACCCTTGTTGCAAAATAGCAATAATTGCAAAAAAAACACAAAAAAAAAGTATTCGCATTTTACGTTTTTTAACCATTTATGCTACACTTGAAACCTTAATATTTCACCCTAAAAAACGTTATGATATAACAAAATAACACTGTAAATTTTATTGAGATCGGTTCAAAAGATTTCAGAAAATAAATTTTGCAATCCAGCTTTCGCAAAAAAATTTATTTTTTCAAAATGTTGCAGAACTGAAAATAAAGCAGATAGCGAGTTAATCATATAGAAGAATACTTTGCCTTTCATTTGCAATTTGCAAAATTAAAATGGGTTAACTACCACGGCGTCAGGAATTATTAAAAAAAAAAACATTAATTTTGGTGCTACGCGTAGGACAGCGGATACATTTGCTCTGATTGGGCATTCCAATGGCCTTTGATAATGATTAATAAATTTTAAATTTTAGTACATTTCGATATAAATAAATAAATTTGTTTCTTGCAAAATATAAACACTTTTTTTAGTAAAAACTCTCTTTGTTCATTTATTTTAACTTAGAGAATAAAAGTTTATTATTTTTAAACATATGCAATTGTTTAAACAATACTTCACAAACAATAATCAAATTAGTTTGATTTTTGTGGAATTACACTATTAAAATAAAACAAAATATAGAGTAAAAAAATAATATATTAGATAAAGATTGGAAGAAATTTTGGTGGAAATTAACATGTGTGAATCGAACAACGCTGTCCTGCGCGTAGCATCAAAAATTATTGTTTATTTTAAAAAATTCCTGACGCCGTTGTAGTTAACCGATTTTAATTTTGCAAATTGCAAATGAAAGTACGGTATTCTTATACAGGGTGTGTCATTAATAATTATCCATATAGTAACTGGAGAAACCTTACCACGAAATACGAAGATTTAACCTAAAACACTTAAATAAAATGTGGTTCCTTACTGAGTTACAGGGTGTTTTATATAAAAATTTAAAAACTATTTTTGCTCAGCGTTTTAAAACTATTCGACGTATCCTTTTCATACTTGGCACAAAGTGCAACTACTAGACACCCTACTAAATTATGATAAACAAACGTTTCTAGCTACTACCAGAGGCGTACGACAGGGGATGGTGAATGGTTGACCCTTCTCAAATTCTACTCCACTGGAGAAATTACTATTTTAGTGCCATTTTTAGATTCTCCAATACTTTCTACGTAAATAACATACTCTTCATTGGTAACGATAAAGTCATTAGTTTTCTAGATATTTGAAGTTAAATCTGAAACGGCACAGTTATTTTGATTTATTTCTGATATGATTCATATTATGATTAATATTTAAAAATTATTTGTACCCAGTACTTTCAAACTATTTGGCGTATCCTTATCATACTTGGCAGAAAGTGTAGGTACTGTACACCCTACTAAATTAAGATAAATAAACGTTTCTAGCTTCTACCAGAGGCGTACGACAGGGGATAGTGGCTGGTTGACCCTTCCCAAATTCTACGCCACTGACGAAATTGCTATTTTAGTGTAATTTTTGATTTTGCAATACTTTTTATGCAAATAATATACTTTTCATTAGTAACGATAAAATGATTAGTTTTCGAGATATTTGAAATTAAAAATGAAGCGACACAATACATTAATCAAAATAACCGTATCGTTTCATTTTTAACTTCAAAGATCTCGAAAACTAATGACTTTATCGTTACGAATGAAGAGTATATTATTTTCACAGAAAGTATTGGAGAATCCAAAAATTGAACTAAAATAGCAATTTCGCCAGTGGCGTAGAATTTGGAAAGGGTCAACCATTCACTTTCCCCCGTCGTACGCCTCTGGTAATAGCCAGAAACGTTTGTTAAAATAATTTAGTAGTTTGTACAGTACCTATACTTCCTGCCAAGTATGAAAAAGATACGTCGAACAGTTTTAAAATGCTGAGTCAAAATAATTTTTAAATTTTTAGATAAAACACCCTGTAACTCAGTAAGGAACCACATTTTATTTAAGTGTTTTAGGCTAAATCTTCGTATTTTGTGCTAAGGTTTCTCCAGTTACTATATGGACAATTATTAATTAAACACCCTGTATATGTAAAAATTTCAACTTTCTATCTGCTTTATTTTTAGTCCTGCGATATTTCGAAAAAATAATTTTTTTTGCGAAAGCTGGATTGCAAAATTTATTTTGCAAAATCTATTAAACCGATTTTAATGAAATTTACAGTATTGTTTTACTATATCATAACGTTTTCCTGTGTAAAATATAAAGGTCCTAAGTGTAGCATAAATGGTTGAAAAATGTAAAATGCGAATACATCTTTTTTATGTTTTTTTTTTGCAATTTTTGCTATTTACAACAAGGGTGACAATTTTTAAAATTTTTAGCCAATCCTATATGTAGGAAATTTAATTATGCAACTTTACAATTACGTAACTCGAAAGTGAATACTTTTAAAGTTATAATAAAAAAACGAAGAAAAAAATCGAATTGTTCCTTAATTTTTTGACATTTTGATTATTTAAATTTAAACAATGTTCCGGAACTTTTTGAGTGGGTGGATAACTCAATTATTATATGAGTTAATTCCAAGCAATTTCTGCAAAAAAGTATGAGTCACCTCTCAACGTCCATCTCAAAACAGATGCGCCCTGGACTAAATGTGTTCTTCCTTTTATTATTTTCATGTTTATGTCAAAGTTTATCTATGTCTAAAGTCATTTCGTGTAGTAAATACGAAAAAGCGAACGTAATACAAATAATTTATGCATAATTTTATTACAAAAAGGCAACGAAAACCTTTGTGTTTTTATCACGTTTTCCCGTTTATATAAGTCGAATTTCTTCTTCTTTTTCTAGTGCCGACTCCACTAATTGAGGTTGGCTATAATTATTGCAAACTTGCCTGTACTTTCTGCTTTACTTAAAAGTGTCTGTGTGTTTAACCCGGTCTAGTCGCGAATGCTTTTCAGCCAAAATATTTGTCGTCTAACATGACCCATGTCCCTTCAATTTTACCCTTCATTATCAGCTGCAACAACTCGCACTTATCATTTCTAAGTAGGCCTATGTATTCCTATGTGCCCCAAATATGTTTTTCTGCTTTTAATGGTGGTCCAAAGTTCTATGTCTCTTCCCATTCTATGCAACACAATTTCGTTCGTGATATGATCTATTTATAGTATTTTCAAAATTCTCCTAAAAACCCTCATTTCAAAAGCTTCCAGCTTTCTCATTAAGTTAACACTGATAGTCCAAACTTCGGCACCATAAACAACAATAGAGTGGATATAACATTTTACTATCCGATATCGAATTTGCAGATTGAGTCTTTGGTTACTCAGAAATTTCCTTATCTTTAAAAACGCTGCTCTTGATTACTCTATTCTTGTCGAATACTCAAACAACTCGAATTTAAATATGTATTCCAAAAAAATCTAGGCAATAATGTAGCGCCTTTTCATAGTTAAGGAAAACGTGTATATGGGGTAAATAAAAGCATTTTTTTCTAATCCACAAATACCAAAGTATCTGTACCAAATTTTAGGCAGCCTACTAGATCTTCTCCTTGATTTGACAATGTTGCTAAATAACGTATATACTTTGTATGACAAAATAGGGGGCCGACATTTTTTTTTCTCAAAAGGGGTCCTAGATATGAAAAACTTTTGGAAACCTTGGTATGGACCTTAAAAGCATTACTTACGAATCAGATCTGACATCTGACAAAACTGTTCCCAAGACAAAATAACCTAATAGATACCCATGTAGCAGCAGCAATTAAAAGGGTAGCTGTAAAGAGAAATTATCCAACTACAGTGGAACCTCGATAACTCGGATTGATCGGGACCGCGGCCGATCTGGTTTATCGAAAATCCGGGTTAGCCGGAGAGTATGGTAAAAATTAATAAAATACGGTATACTTATAGATAAAGTCCGTTATAATTAAAATAACATGAAATATATAAATATGCACAGTACACATCTAACTTACCTATAGTTGTATAGAGTATAGTATAGATAGTATAGAGTATTGTTCATTTCTAGGTAAACAAACTCAGTCAGTTTCGGTTGTGCCAATCGGAATGATGTTATTTAAGAACAGTGGCTCTTTCATTGTTTAAAAGACCATTGTAAGAATTTTTTAAAAGACAGTTGGAAATCAATAAAAGAATAACAGGTGCCTGTTGTTTGCGATAGCCCGAGAAAATTAACGTCGCTCTGCCGCCGCAGCCGTTTGCCATGAGTCATTTTTACTATCGTATAGTTCAAATTACACAAATACCCATTATCTCTCAAATATTATATTCTGGTCAAAGCGAAGTTTTATCAATGAAACTCGATATTTTTAAGACATTCCAGAAGAGGCTACAGATAAAATGTTTTAACATAATACATAAATTTTTATTATTGAAATGTTTGTCTGATGAAAATCGGTCCGCGTTAGCAGGACTTCCGGGTTATCGGGGGCCGACTTATCGAGGTTCCACTGTACATATATTTATTGTCCATTCGTTTATATATTGTACATTATATTTTCTTCTAATATCTTCACTCCTCTTTCTATGTCTAATCATCAGTTTAGAACAGCAATTTTTAACATACGTACAGTTTTGATGATTGTTAACAATTTCAAAAGTACACAAAAAAAAATAAGACATATTTTGGTCCGCACATTCTGGTTCTATAGTTCATTCGCTTTCAAGATGAGCTAAGACGTCAGTTTCAGACGCCTGATTCGTAAGGTTTTTCGTGTTGTCGCAGCTTGTCATTGGTTAGAAATTAATCTATAATATAAAATAAATCAACTTCTAACCAATGACAAGCTGGGACGACAAAAAAAATCCACGAATCAGGCTTTGAAACTGGCGTCTTTGCTCATTTTGAAAGCAAAAATGAACTATAGTGTATTTCGCGTTAGTTAAAACTCACCCTGTATACAATACCAAATCATAAACCGTGACATAAAACCTTAAATAAATTTTACTCTACTTTTCCCTTACTACTTTTGTTTTAATTTTCCTATAATAAATATCTGTTTAATTAAATATAATCAAGATAATATCTCAAGAAATAAAGTTGTACCTAATGATTTTAATTCTCTATTCTTGGCGGAAACACTATATAATTCCAATAAATAGGATCTCTAATCTCGGTTCGCGATCTCAGATTAAGCGGAACTTTAACTATTAAACTATAAACTTCGATGAGGGTCTGTACTTGCAATTTCGAAACTAATTTATTTTGGCAAAAGGAAATTTTCCTTCCCCCTTAACGATACTGTACTACTAATGCTACTGCGTTAGTAGTACAGTCTCTTTAAGATCTAACAAAGTGAGGTAATGTTTTAAAGCTCCGCATTATGAACATATTATGTATTAATATACACTCAACGGCACAAAATTCCGCCACTCAAAATTTTTGATTAAGGTTGACAATCTATAACTTTATTATTTGTATTTCGATTTTCAATATTCTTGCATCAGTTTGTAGGTAGATAATATATTGATGTAGTTCGTTAATATTCCGGTAACAAAAATTTTTTGCTTAGATGGCATTACACGGGAGTGAATGGAAACGTTGTTTTTTCTCCTGAATTTAAAAAATTCTGTGGAAAAATTTGAGGGCTAATTTTATTTCATACTTTTGTAATATCCTGGAGGTATTACTAAGATTTTATTTTTTGAATTAATCGGAATATTTTTTTTTGTTTTTTAAAGATTTTTAAATAAAAACACTGCTTTGAGAATTTATTTAATTAAAAATATCAAACTCACTAAAATTAACAAACCAAAACAAAATTAACCACAAAACAAAACAATTCAATAGCGGGTATGTCCACCTCTTGCAGCAACGACTGCTCGCAATCTGTTTAGCATCGAATAAAGATGTGTTATCCTTGCCTGGAAAATAGCCCGATATTCCTCTGCCAGGGCCATAACTAGTAAATTTGAGATCTGGGCTTCATGCGGGTCATTGTAATCTTATCAATCCAACCTCTATAAGTCAATCAGTCTTTTATTTACAAAAAATGGTACAGCTCTTGCAAGAAAAGAGATATTCGGATAAGTCAAAAAACAAAATTTCCGTGATGCCTCTTAAATAATATGTCAGGACTATGAAACAAAATCAGCTATTCCATTTTTCCACAGAAGTTTTTAAAGTTAGGAGAAAATATAACGTTTCCATTCACCCCTGTATAATGTTATGCAAGCATTTTTTTTGTTACCGGACCAAACGATACCAATACATGTACCTACAATCTGGTGCAAGAATTTTGAAAATCGGAGTAAAAATAATAAAGTTATAAATTGTCAAACTTAATCAAAAATTTTGGGTGGCAGAATTTTGTGCCGGTGAGTGTATAACAAATATTTGAAAATTGAAGAAACGAAAGGTACAGACTAATAAAAACCAAACAAAAATGCAATACATGGAAATGGAAGGAGACGTAACAAATGTGCCAGACATATAACTTATAAAAAGTGCCAGAATGTGAGCAGCGATTACAGAAGGATAGAAACTATTTGCATTTATTCATTATTAATAAATGAAAAATTTCCCAGCCACCGAAAATTCGAACTCACAACCCTTGTATCCAAAGATAGGCTCTCTTACCACTGAGCCACAAAGGGGCAATAAAATTAAAGCTAGCACAATTATTATTTAACCACAATCATGCTGAGTGACCTAAAACGTAGGATATATAAGTTTAAAGTTCTCACAAACACCCGTGCAAGTAAATGAAAGAGTCCCACGTTGAATAGAAAAAGCTCGGGTATGAAAATAAAATAGGGCTTTATCGTCAAGTTGAGTAGCATTGTAAATATTATAGATGTTTGCGCTTTTAAGGGAATTAAATTTAATGGCGGCTTTTAAAATTTAATTTTAGTTTTATCCGTGAAATGTTGAATTTTTACACAAGATTTTTACGTTGGTTCTAATTATTATGTTTACAAAAACTAAAATTCAGACGTAAATTAATTTCTTTAAAGCGTTTGAAGAAAATATTTAAATAAAATCTTTAGTTGTTTAGAAATAAATTCAGATGCTATAAAAAATTGGTCCTCACTGTGCTACGGCCAGCGTAATAAGTGTTAGAATATATTCAACTATAAATTATGGTATTTTTATTAGTCTTAAAATGGACATATGCAGTCTAAGTGGGCGGGCTGATTCCCCGAACCTTTTAGGTCGAACACTCTTAACGTAAAATTGCGAAAAAGTGTCGAGTTACATTATGAATGTGGAAACGATGTCAGTAGAGTTTTGTGTTTGATTTTTAGTCTAAAAGTATATCTTGTAGAAGACACATCTTAATTTCTTTGTTTGTATATTATTATAATACGGTTCGGTTATAAAATAAATAGTTTGTTTACTATTATTTGTACCTTTTATTATCTGCTATTTCTAATAATAAGAATTTTAGCAGCTCAGAAAAAAAAATAACGACAATATAATACAACGAAAAACCTATTATGAACTAAACATCGCATTAACAAGAAAGTAGATAAGCTAAAGAGAATTGGTACCTATATCATGTATCTCCTTTTTGTAGTGCCTAACCGTTTTGGATGTTGGCTACCATCATGGCAATCTGTACTTTGCACACTGCTGCTATGGAAAGATTTGTGGTTGTTTTGTGAAACCACGTACGTAGATTTTTCAGCCAAGAAATCATTCTTCGCGTTCGTGGTCCACGTGTTACTTCTAATTTTCCGTATCAGATTAGTTGTAGCAGTTCATATCTCTCCCTGTTCCTCATGACATGACCGAGGTATTCGATTTTGGCTGTTTTTACTGTGCTTATCACCTCTTTTTCTTTTTGCATTCTCAACAAAACTACTGATTAGTAACGTGATCGTTATAAAATATTTTTAGGATTCGACGATAAAGCCACATTTCTAAAGCCTCAATTTTCTTGCAGGTGGCGTATGTGAGAGTTAACTCCATAAAACAGTATAGGAAAGATATAATATCATAGTAACCTGATAATTTATAATATCATAAGTATTGATAAATCATGACATTTGAATAGCTTAGCCATTTTTGACATGCAGATCTTATTTTCTCTATCATACCTTTGATTTCTAGAGAATGGTCCCAATTTTCATTGACGTTAGTACCAAGGTAGGTGTATGTTTCTAATCTTTATATTTGTTGACCGTTCATGCTGGTTCGTCCAAATTACTGTTCTTTCTTAGGGATCATCATACATTTTGTTTTCTTAGTGTTGAGTGAAAGTCCATATCTCTGACTTACTTCTGTGATTCTATTCATTAAATCCTGGAGGGATTTATATCACGTATACATCCTGTATATTAACCTTCCATTAACATTTGAGTTATGTTCTGTATATCTAAAACGCGTTATAGAATACTGTTGCGACGTATACTCTGAAAAGCATTGATTTAAAACAAAGCCTCTCTGTTTCTCAACACTTGATAGATCAATAATTATTGTAGTTAGCATAAATCTTTTGTGCATTTCAAACTTAGTCGATAACGTAAGACCTTTTTAAACACCTTTAAAGAAAAGGTAAAAGTGACAAGATTAAAGTGGTAAGACAAATTGCTAAGTTCGCTAATCTTATGGCAGTTTTTTGGAAAATTTGTCTACATACAAACTTGCAAGTGAATATAAATGTTTGAAATGAAGCTTTTAAGAAATTCGGGATGAAAATAAATATGGATAAAAAGACGATTTAGTAATATCGAAAGCTCAAAAAAATATAAACGTAAAGCTAAATAATTTTACAAAAAGCATTACAAAAGTAGAGGACTTCAAGTATCCAGGATCAACAATGAAAGGACAAGGAAATGCAGAAGCAGAAGTAAATAGCATGGTAATGAGTACAACAAAGTTATCTTCTTCTTCAGGTGCCGTCCTCGTTCCGAAGTTTGGCTATCATCAAGGCTATGCGTATTTTTGATACCGTAGGTCTAAATAATTGGCAGCTGCTGCACTTGTACCAATCTCTTAAATTCTTCAACCATGAATGTTTTCTTCTGCCAACGGATCTTTTACCTATTATTTTTCCCTGAATAATTAATTGTAGTAGCTGGTACTTTTGTCCCCTCATTATATATCCCAAGTATTGCAGTTTGCGCTTTTTAATAGTAAGCGCAAGTTCTTTTTCTTTCTGCATCCTTCGCAACACTTCCATGTTTGTCACTCTCTCTGTCCACGATATTCTCAGTATCCTACGGTACATCCACATCTCGAATGCTTCTATTTTCCGTGTATCAATCTTTTTCAGTGTCCAAGCTTCTATTCCATAGAAAAGAACTGACAGCACGTAACATCTCATGAGGCGAATTTTAAGATTTAAACTTAGCTCTCTTCCGCATAAAACTGTTTTCATTTTGGTAAAAGTAGCTCTAGCTTTTTCTATTCTGATCTTAATTTCTTCAGAGTTGTCTTCGACAAAATTATACTATGCATTAAATAAAAGTTCTATTATGAAGAACGAAGTAAGCCTGAAAACAAAAATGAAAGTACTTAGTCATTGACCGGAAGGTATAATAGGAAGGCTTAAGTACATAAGTAGAGTTGAAAGATTCTAGAGGTGCCGGTGAGTGATAGCGTCTATGCGCATGTGCAGTAAATATTATATTCGGTGTATGAGAAAGTATTCGAAATAATGAAATAACAAATTTTATATTATTTGTTATTGAAGTTATACTTCTTAAGGCGCGATTGGGAATAAATTTTTATTATTCTGCGCGCATGCGCAGACAGAAAATATGGCGTTAGTTGCTAAATTTTTCAAGTTATTTATATATCAATGCAAAAATGGTGTGAAAAGAATATATTAGTGTTTTTAGTAAATATATTTATTATAATTTTTGTGTCTTTGGATTTGTCGTCCTCGGAAGTAAGATAAGTATTAAAAACGTTTTCATATTTATTATACTTCACTTCGTCTGTTTGTTACCGTGAATTGTCATTATATACGAGAAACTATATAAACAGAGGGCTCGTCGCGTTATTGGTAGATCATTCGGCTACAGATCGAGGGGTATTGGGTTCAAATCCGGACCATTCCTATTCTTTTTTTTTTTGGAAAGTGGTAAGCATTAAAATTCGTTTAATATTTAGATAAAATTAAAATAAATTATTTAAAGTATATTTTACTACAACCGTGTTAAATATGTAATTTTTAGCACTCCATAGGAGCGTTAAAAATGCTACTTTAAGGAACTAGTGCTTTAAAAATTTTAAGGCACTGCAGTTAAAAGTGAATTCTCAAGTTGTGAAACGTCAAAATATTTATATTTCATTTATTAACATTAATATTAATAGTATAACTTGCGCAATTTGAAAAAGGTGGTTTAAAAGGTTTTTTTAAATTTAATTTAAACTGTATTATTGCATTTTAACACGTTTGTAGAAAAAAACTATTAAAATTTGTTAGAATATACAACAATAAAAGTAGATGTTATTCTATAGTTGTTATGATTTACGTATTGACAGTATAGGCAATTTTGATGTAATGTCAAGAAAAATATAAAAATGGAATGTCAGTCAAGTTCAAGTAAAAGATTTTGTAGGTATTGTCCTGTAATTGAGAATGAACAAATTATAATTGTTGATATATAAGACGTTTGTAGAAAAAATATTGTATGATATACGTGTTAAAAAGTACATTTTTAAGGCACTCATGTGAATTGCAGAATTCGCTTCGCTCATTCTGCAAACTTTCACATGCGTGCCTTAAAATTGTACTTTAACACTTA